>NC_133785.1:27458317-27648377 GCF_003597395.2 Chelonoidis abingdonii | reverse complement strand
CAGAATTCCGATGGGCGAGGGAGACTGTGGGAACTATGGGATAGCTACCCACAGTGCAATGCTCCATAAATCGACGCAAGCCTCAAACTGTGGACGCACAGCACCGAATTAATGTGCTTAGTGTGGCCGCGTGCACTCAACTTTATACAATCTATTTTACAAAACCAGTTTATGTAAAATCGGAATAATCCCGTAGTGCAGACATACCCTCAGTTTTGTTATAATGTTAGTAGTGCATATGCTGTTCCAGTCTCTCTATCCTCCTTCCCCACCCCTATTCACCACTATCCTGTCATCCTTAATACAATCTATTAGTATCTCTGGAGACTCTTATGTGAGCAAATAAAAGGAGAAGTTGTTAAAGAGAATGAGAGAGACAAAGCAAGAAATATTGTTCTTTGGAAATAATATGAGCTCTTTCCCCAGGAGACTTGCTGCTTAGTTTGGCAGCTGCAAGAGGAGAGTAGTGAAGAGGTTTGGATTATTATCAAGCTATTGTGTGCTAAATTAAAATGAAGCTAAACTAGAGCTGGTGGGATTATTTGTGTTTGCAAATCAAGGTAGAAAATCCCAGAATTCACACCGAATATTATTATAGAATAGCCATTACAATCAGCGGTTGGGCCCTGATCCTGAAAACTCATCCACGCATTCTCTCTGTTTCTCTCTCTCTCTCTAAGCTTAGACCTTGGTGCCCATGCAGAGTCATGGAAGACAATGGATGAGAACACTAGATCTTAGAGAGAGAGGTACTACTGGTTTTCTATTTATCTGAGCAGATGTAAATATGGTTAAATAGAAATAAAAAATAATGTAAAAGGTTATTCATAAATCACTTGATGACAATATTGCCAAAATCCATGATGACTTTTTGGTGTAGCTCTAAACTGAAACATTTGAGGTTTGACTTCAAAGGACTTAAGCAGGTGCCTAAATGCTTTTCTGAATCAGAGTTTAAGGATTTAAACATGTGAGTAAGTGCTCTGTTGGATCAGGCTTAGAGTTCTCAGCACCATACAGGATTGAACCCTAAAACTCTCTGGGCCAAGGCCTCAGTTGGTGTAAGGCAGCATATCTCCATTGACATTAGTGTTACTTTTTTATGGTTTCCAGCAATCATACTTGCAAGGTTTTATGTCCCTGCATACGAAACACCTTGTCTTTGGCTGGAAAGAATGGTTCACTTTTGTAACATCCATCTTATTCTAGAAAGTTTATTTCAGACCTCTCACATTTTGCAGCTGCTCATGATTTTCATCAGTTTCATACCTGGCCTTTCTGCCAGTCTGTTTCCTGGCATTTTTGGCCTTTGCTTGATCTTCAGTATTTGTGGGTTGTTTTTCCTTTTTTAAAATGAGTTCTCCAATGTTCTAACAGCTATTTGTTTGTTTGTCATTTGGAACTTGTATCTAATTATTAGATTTGCTCTCTGAGTCTGGAACTAACCTCTCTCAGTACCTTTCTGTTCATAATCAAAGCGGTGTTAACTGACATTAGAAGGAAAAATTGTCTGGCATCCTGAATATTGTAAAATACAAGCATAGTTGATGGGAAATTGTCTTCAATGGTGTAGCTGTTAATACAAGTAGCATTAGTCACTGTGGAATATTCTAATTTATGGCTGTCTTTAAAGAACATATTTGCCAATTAGTATCTTTATTAGGATACTTATTTTTATAATTTAGAAATATCATTTTAACTGAAACTAGCTATGTCCCAGAGAGGAAGATGTGTGTATTAAATAAATGAATAAATTAAACCTCACTGTCAGTAACCATGAGGGGAACTGGCTCATACCACATGGGAATCTTTATAGATCTTATCATCTACTATCTCTTTTAAATTCATCCAATTATTGAGAAACACAATTTCAGTTAACATGATATTGTCTTATTGTGAAAAGTATAGACAGGATATTGGAATTTGCTTCTTTGTTAAAGCAAGTAGCTCATTTGGAATAATTAAGATAGAAGAAGCCGGGGTATTAAATTTTCATGGTGTGCTGTCAGTTAGATAGCACTACTAAAGGCAAAAGCAACATGGTCCCTCAATTAGTACATTGATCAGTTGGTGTTTAACATAATTGAGATACCGCTTTTGAGAACGTTGCAGCTGATATGGGGTGATTTTGGCATCTTTCATTAAAAACTTAATAACTCTAGAAAAATAAACAGCATAATAGGGTTGGAGGGATGCGAATCAGCCCAGAATTCAACTCAATGGACATTGCATCCATCTAAGGGCAGAACTAGGACAAAACCAGGCTGATTTTTTGGTAACACTAAAGACTCATTCAAGATAAATATCCCACAGCCAGATTGATTGAGTGTACCCAGGCATCACAATGTTGCCATGATACACCCCTCCTCAAGAGGAATGAGGATATAGGGCAAAGCTACTGTTGTAAGTATAAATTCTGTCACCCCACAAGTGTCTGGCTGCCCAGACCTACATTTGAGAAGCCATTACTGTGAGGGGGACCTGGAGTCCTTCAGGGAGGACTTACTCCCCGTTGAGTTCAGAGGAGTTGCATAGGGTGGAAATGTGATTCAGTTCTATTCTATCTGAACAGAAACACTTCTTGCTCTATTGCTGGATAACTTCAGGATGATGATAAAGACCTTTTACCTCAAAACTGCATTCTTCTTTGGCACTTCGATGCTACCTTGCACCACCATGGAACCAAAGCCAATATTTTTAAATATATTTCTCCACCAACTCCATCAAAAAAAGAAATATATTTAAACTAATGCTTGAAATAAAGACATGGAGTTGGCAGGCATTTTGGCAGCCTGGAGGTCAGGTTGTGCTTCTGAAAAGAGATTTCTGAAAACTTATATTGCCTGAGATGTTAAAATTCTATGTGTATGAGTACACCAGGCAGACACCCTGTGAAGTCACAAACTCTGTCACTGAAAAATAATTCCTCACCTCATATGAAATGCAGAGAGATGGCAGCAGGGAACAAGCCAAACTACAAATGATTGAAGCTGATGGAGTTCAAAATATGTAGTGTTGCCAACTCTCATAATTTTGTCATGACTCCCATGATTGTTTTCCTTAAAGCCCCAGCTCCTGGAGTCTAGTGGAGATGTGATAATTTCAGCCTTGGTTTTTCTCTAAGAATGAAGTTTCTAGCCCTCCTGGCTGTGGAGGAAGCTTTAAAATGAGACCCCAGTGTACTGTAAAGGCTCAAAAAACAGAAGGCAAATAAGAACACCAAATCTTTTATTTTTCCATTATCTCATTATTTTAAGGCCAATCTCCTGATTTTTGGTGAGCCTGACTCATAATTTTTGAACATTTGGGTTTAGCAATACTGCATATGTCTTGATTGAATCTGAGAAGTGAGGTATGTTATGTTAACTAATCACTAGTATTAGGGCTTGTCTACACTTACCGGGGGATTGACACGTGGCAATTGATGTATCGGTGATCGATTTAGCGGGTCCTAACTCGACCACAGATCTCTCTCCCATCGACTCCTGTACTCCGCCAGATTGAGAAGAGTAGGGGGAGTTGACATAGTGCAGTGTGGTCCCCATGGTAAGTAGATCTAAGCTATGTCAACTTGAGTTATGCTACTCACGTAACTCAAATTGCGTAGCTTAGATCGACTTTTCCCTGTAGTATAGACAGAGCCTTAGTGTTTCTTTATTCAGATTGTGAAAGAAAATAAACCTTTACTGGCTTTGGTGAAGGCAATGACACTGTTATAGATCAGCCGGTCCTTGTCCACCTACACACTGTGAATCAGTAGAAATTCAAACTGATTTATCTGGTTATTTTTATCAGCAGTTGGAGTCTGCAAACTCTCACTAGCAAAGTCTTGGCAGGTATAATCATGAAGTGTGGGTTTTTCTTTATGGGTGATCAAATGCAGGGCTGTTATTACCATACCCCAGAGAACTCTCATACTGTGTAAGTCATTACTTAATTGGCTCGTGTCCTGTTTAGTCAGCAGCACATTATTATCATTAGGAGTATGGCCATCTGCCATGTATCAGCTTTTTGTGTAGGCCAGGGGGCATCTGCAAAGCCAGTCGTATGGTCACAGTTCTGCAGGTGTGGTGAGAAGATACTTAATGAATTGCACTTTGGCTCTGAGCCAGCAAAGCAAAGAAGTCTCTTCAGTCTTCATAGCTGAAATGGCTTACCTTACACATTTTGCCACAGAAAACCCTTAGGTAGCAAATTATCCAACTTAATTCTAGCTTTAAAATAGCACAGACAGATACATACACATATCTACATGCATAACCACATGGTCTCCTGAATCCCCTGTGGTATTCCACTGCAAGGGAAGTTAAAATAACATCTCTAATGTTTTGTTATCCAATCTAATAAGATTTAATGTACAAATAGCCTGATAAATATTTAAGTAACAGAAGATTTAGGATTGCTTTGGTCTTCTGAATAGTACTTTGGGGCCTACAACTGAGTTCGGTCCTGCAAACTAAAGATCTGCCCCTCAGCCCACTGAATTTAAAGAAATTTGAGGGGGCTCAATATCTTAGATGATCAGGCCCACAAACTATAAAACTGCATTTTTACTTAAAAAATAGATAAGTTTGCAATTCCTTTGTAGAAAGTAAGTTTCCTTGATATACTGTTTTTGGATCCCCCTCAGGTAGGCATGCAGTATTTGGCCACAAATAAAATGTTTCTCTTATACCCAAACAATGTATATTTGTTTTGATTAAATGAATAATACCAGGCAAATTAGGTTACCATTCAAGTCATCAAATCAGAGATGTTATATTCTCAGAACATAATATTGTGCCTCACAAATTATCTCCCAATCCCACCTGCTCTCAGCTCTTTATATCTTGGCTATCTGCTTTACTATGATTGCTCCATAGAAAATAAACAGAGGGGGCTGAAGAAAATCCAAAAAAATAAATGAGATAGAAACTGCCTCAGGCCTTTTGAACAGCTTAAGGGTGTTTTTCAAGCAGGAGGGGTAGCAGGGGGGATGATACCTACACAGCTGCTGAAACATAAGATAATATGATTTAATTTTAACCATATTTAAAAAAAAAGTTCTAGCTCCTTTTAAAGAGAGAGAAATTATGTTTTTTGGTTGCTTTTTTTTAAATCAGATAATTGCATGATCAATATTGGTATTTGAAACCTATATTAAAATGTGTGAAAATCCTTCCAAAGCAGGAGACTGTATATATTCACTTCACCGTACTGAAAAACTTAGTAATCTCATTAATTAAATTGCTTTTCAAAAAAAGGCCAGTTCCACTGATACATAACAAAGATAAATTATGCCCTTGAATGACTTATACTGTCCAGTATGTGCATGCCCTTTATGTGTTGACTTCCACTTAAAGAAAGCCCAGCTAAACATGGTTTTCTCTCCCCTACCTACCCCATGCTCCCATGATGCATCAGTATATTGTGTGAGGGAAGAAGGTCTCTCACATTGTTTAGTGACTCTGCATCAGAGGTGACCTTACTAGTGGCCTTTAGAGATGATTCTTCTCTTATCCATCTTTACCTATTTTTATTAACTAATTTACATAGGGGAAAGAAAAGAGAGAAATAAAATTGAGATTATTTAATGACTGAAATCTCCATATGTAGACTAAAGTAGGATGGAAAAAACAAACAAACTAGATATAGAAAAGAACAGCATGTACTGTGTGGTGGATTTTTTAGGTGTTTTGGGGGTTTTTTTGTTTTTTGTTTTTTGTTTTTTTACTTGATGGTGTCATTTTTACTGTATGTTCTGAATAACTAGTAGTACTTAGCTGTGATGGCGGGGAAAGGGTACAGGAGAAATAAAATTAGAGATGATATAATTATTCCAGTAGGTAGTAAATCCCATCTTTGTCAGGGGCCTGGAATTCATAGACAGAAATAGCAAATGAGTGTTTGAGCTTAACAATACATTCAAGGCCACGTTCATCTCTAGTGCAAAAAGGTGTAACTCCATTGAGTTCAATGAAGCTATGCTTGTTTTTGTGAGGCCTGAAGTGGGGCTGTGGACTATGGCTTTTCAGTGTTCTGAAGGTGAACCTTGCCCTTTTCATAGACTCCACACAAGGCATATGCATTATTTGTATTCTTTATGTGCAGCTATTGTGCAGGGCTGCCCAGAAGGGGGGATGGCAAATGAGGCAATTTGCCCCAGGTCCTGCAGGGGCTCCCATGAGACTTTTTCAGGGCCCCTGGAGCAGAGTCCCTCACTCCGGGAGGGTGTGGGGAGTGGGCCCCCAGAGTTTCTACCGCTCCGGGGCTTCAGCGGCAATTTGACAGAGAGGGGGTCCTTCTACTCTGGGACCCGCCGCTGAAGTGCTGGGTCTTCGGCGGCAGGGGTCGCCCGACACCGAAGACCCCAGGCCCTCTGAATCCTCTGGCTGCTCTGCTATTGTGGTGCCGTGGGCCTTGTACTGGCCTCCTGTGAATGAATTTGTTCCTTACTTTGGTATGAGAAATTTAAACATTATTATTTGTGTTTCTCATAATTGAGAATAATTGCATTTCTCATAATTCTCTGAGTCAACCAAGCCAATATAAGGTTAAGGGAGCCAAACAGAGGTTCCAGAATGACAAAGTTCTTAAGTCTACTTAAAACCTCTAAATGGGACTAAAGAGGTGCACAATCATTGTGTTGGGCCCGTGCATAGGGTGAATTTGGTCCCTTGAGCACTAATCTCACCCTAGCTAAAGCAGTTTCACCAGTAGAATGTGCTGCTTCTGTCAAACTGATGGGAATGGGAGCTTCAGTGCATGTCTGATATCACTGTTGCAGATACATGATAAATACCTGAGATAGAACTGAGGATCAAATTGGTAATCTAGACATTATATTGCCTTATCTTGAGATGTGAACCTCAGTCATGTGAGCAGGAGGACATCTTTGAAAGAGTGGAAAAATGCAGAGTATATATGAGAGCTATGAATGTTTCTGGAAGTGAAATGTAAGGAGAGAAGTACTAAAGTTCCCAAGCTTTCCTTCAATGGTGGTGGTCCAACATTTATATGTAGTACCATATATGTGAATGATGCTTTACAAATGTAGCATGATGAGCGGAGCTAGAGAAAGAGAGTTTGGTTTCAGGAGGGACCTACTTTGGAGTAACACCAGGACTCCAGAGCACATGCTAGGGTGAGGTTGCTAACAGACAAATTCTAGAGCTTTAGCATGTAATACTGGTATCTCAGCACATTTAATAAAACTCTTTTTTACAACTTGCCAGCTTGCCACATCTCTTATTGCTAATGAAACATCAATGAGAAAAAAAGCCATGTTCCCTGCCCCAGGGAGCTGACAGTCTACATGAAGGGAAGGAAGATATGATGTTTACACCTCAAGCTTTTAGAATCATAGTTTCTAGGTTCAGTCATCACTGTCAACAATCCACCAATGGGCACAGCATAACAATGAGGCCACAGAATCAGTTCCTATTTTATACTCCTTATATTCCTCTTGAAGTAAACATCTCTTACCCGCTCTGAATTAGTGAAGCAATTTTATGTGGTCCTCAGTTAATGCAATGGTAAAGCATGCATTAGTTATCAAGCAGTCAGCATCCCGTGTGACAGCTTCATGTCATCCTTTGGTATAATTAAGCCATGATCGATATCTGTGGTGACACTGAAATTGGAAGAGTACTGTAGCAATCGTACAGGGGGACTGAACCAAAGCACAAGGCTAGCGGTTGAGATTACAGATATGAGTTCTGTAAGCAATGAAGTGATCCAGAACTAAAATGTCAAGCCCTACATCCAAGGGAAGGAATTAAACAACACAGATAAAAATGTGGGAAGTAGTCATATATCCTCAAATGAAAGTGAGTGTATATTTATCTTGGTGCTGTTCTAACATTACTGTTTCATATAACCATGGTCTCTATTTGCTTCAGGGTTGAGGTGTTTGGGTGGTTTGGGTGAATAGAATGTTCTAGAAATGTGTGTCTATCTTAAGAAATGGTCCACTCCATGGAAGAGTTTTAGAACTACTTCTGTTGTTAATCAAAGTGGTAAAGAGGAGACACCAAGCACACATTTGACCTGGCATGGGGAGGGAGATGGGGACCAAATTAACATGATCATGGGGGGCGAGGAGGTGATGACATCTATATAAACATCACAAATAACTGATATTAAAGCTTATTATATTCTTTGGGCTATATTAGGTCTGTTGGACACTGGCCCACATTGAGGAAGCAATGAAGTAGTGCACTGTGCCAAGAGGAGCTCAGAGAAAGCCCAATTTCCCCATGGACTGCACCATATTTCACACTATACATGGTCTTCCTTGCAGGTTGGTGCAGACAAGGCGGCAGCTCCATGGCCACCGCCTACAGGGATGAGCAAGAGGAGTAGTGGCTACTGACAGAGACTGCAGTTTTCACAGACTCTACAAGGGGCATGCACAAAATGGAGAAAGGGTCCTTAAGCACTCTCCCCATATCTGTGCACTCATGCAAAAGCCTGTCTAATCAATGCCTTTCTCCCCTCTCGGTCTCTACATGAGAAATACAGTAACTCCTCGCTTAACGTTGTAGTTATGTTCCTGAAAAATGTGACTTTAAGCAAAATGATGTTAAGCAAATCCAATTTCCCCATAAGAATTAATGTAAATGGTGGGGGAAGGTTAGGTTCCAGGGAATTTCTTTTCACTGGACAAAAAACTATATATTATATAGATATAGACACAGTATCCATTTTACACAAACAATTTAATACTGTTCACAGCTATGATGATTGTGAAGCTTGGTTGAGGTGGTGAAGTTAGAGGGTTGAAGACGGTGGGATATTTCCCAGGAAATGCCTTGCTGCTAAATGATGAACTAGCACTTGACTGAGCCCTCAAGGGTTAACACGTTGTTAATGTAGCCTCTCACACAAGGCAGCACGAACAGGAGGGAGGGGAGACAGCATAACAGACAGACACACACCTTGTGTGTGTGGGAGAGAGAGAGATGCACACTGCCCCTTTAAGTAAGCTGACCTACTCTTAAGTGCATTGTCTTTTCAAGTGGATCAGGAAATTGAGACAGCAGCTGCTGCCCCAAGCTCTCTCTGTCTCTCTCCCTTTCTGTCCCCTCCCTGTTGTATATGGAGTGCAGGAGCAGGGGGGAGGGAGACATTAGCCCCTCCTCCCACTGTAGGAGTCTCTGGGAGCATCTCCAAGGCAGAGGGCAGGAGCAGCACATGGCGGTGAGGGGAGGGACAGCTGAACTGCTGATTGACAGCCTGCTGGGCGGCTGCAGCACAGGGAACTTAGGGGAGCAGAGAGCTGATGCGGGGTGGGGGGGCTGCCGGTGCACCTTGGTTCCAAGCCCCCACCAACAAGCTCCAAGCTGCTCTTCCTGCAAGCAGTGGACAAAGCAGGCAGCTGCCAAATGGTGTTAGAAGGGAGCATTGCACAACTTTAAACGAGCATGTTCCCTAATTGATCAGAAACGTAACAACAAAATAACGTTAACCAGGACGACTTTAAGTGAGGAGTTGCTGTAGTAGCAGTCAGAAGAAGACAAATGCAGGACTCCTTGTGGAACTAACAAAGCAAGAGAGTAGACAGCACGGTTTAAACTGCAGAGAGTGAGAGGATCTGGCTGAGAGTTGAGATGATATGGGGCTGAGTGGTATGGTATGCTGCTGATGAGAAGCAAGATGAGGAAGGATTCACTTGCCAGTTTGCATCATTATGGAGCCTGCAAGGGAAAACGAACATCACGAGTGTGCAGCTTTTTTTCTCTTTAGGTCAAAAAGACAGTGGCAATGCAATCTGCTGTTTGTATAGAAAGAGTGCCAATAAAGATAAGACTGGGAACATCTGCTCTAATATGGCACCTGCAAACTCTCTATAATGTGACAGTGACATCTGCATGCAAAAATCCCCTGGCCAGTGTATATTGAGAAGACAAATCGCCAGCATGCTTAAACTAATGTTCTTAATTGAGATGAGTGCAAATCAAAAAGTATCAGAGCATTTGAACCTGGGGTCTTAGTTCAGAATTCCATAGAGATAAGAGACAGTGATAAAATGCAGATCCAAATCCCGGTTGAGATGAACACAGGAAGGTCATGATATGTATATACGCAAATGTATGTACATGAATCTGTGTGTGTGTGTGCGATCATTTATATACACCCCAGTCTCTCTTTGGTACTGCTGTTTTATTTTTATATTTTTGTTGAATTTTTAAGCAGAATGCAGTAATACATTTGCAACATTACCCATATGGTAAGATACCTACTGACCCCAATGGGAGCCTCCTGCATATGCTAACTACTGGGAGTAGTAAATGTTTACGAGATCATGTTCAAAGACCACTGATAATTATGACCACCAATAATGGTCACAAGTCTTCTGTGGTCTATGATATTTCTGGGGTGCTGACTCCAGAATTTACTTGCTACTCTTTATCATCATGTTAAGAATAGTCTCCTCCTTTCCCTTCCATGTTCAGATTCAGAATCTAGTTTTTCATTATTATTATTCTATTTTATTTATTTTTATTATACCTGAATGCAGCTGGATTGTACTGAATGTTTCATTTCTGGAAACAAAGGGAGCAGAGTAGAAAATGTGAGTGACAAGGCTCAATTCTGCCATCTTTACTAATCGTGAGTAATAGCACCTGACCAATCTGAGCAGTAACATGTACTAGAGCTGGTTAACAAAGAGGGCTTTCTCCTCCCTGTGAAAAATTTCTATGAAAACCATTTTATTTTTATCTACATCTTCCATGGAAAACTTTGATTTCCAGCAGAAATTCAAAAACTACACCCCAAAATATTTCCAATTGGAAATGCTGCCATTGTGCCACATGGGACTTGTAGTTTGGGAGTCTCAAGCTCCCATTATCCCCTAAATTCAAGTCTTACTTGTTAGACTACATAGCCCATGATACATCATGTTCTCCCCTCTCAGAGAGAGGAGAGAGTACCTAGTCACAGGGCATAATGGCAGACATAACCCAGATGATGAGCCTACCCAGGAGAACAGATGAGGACATGAGGCACTGTGGCAGCATTTCCAAACTGAACTATTTTAGCTTTCAGCTGAAATACTTCAGTTTTGAGGTATTTGTTTTTTCAACAAAAATTTTGAAATTCTCTTCAGAAAATATTTTGCCAAAAATCTAATATTCCATCAAAAAACATTTTCAGTGGAAAACTTTTGACCACTCCTATTGTGGACATTGATAGACTTTTATACTATGGGCACTAGGGTAGGGAACAGCCATGCAATTCTGATCTGGGTGCAAATTTCCCTTAAAATTAGATTTGTTCTGTGAGACTTGATATGGATCTATCTCTAGTTTTTGATTAACATATAAATTGCTCTGTCTGAACCCTGAAAAAGATCTTCAGTCCACAGATTTGCAAATATTCAAATTTAATTTGGGTTCAGTTCCAATATATATTTCTCAGGGAAAAAAAATCTATCTGTAAGTTTGAATTTTACAATCACACTACCTGCAATCCTAGCAAAACGTCAAATCGCGCGTGTGTGACACACCAAAGGAAAGTCTATGGTATGAAGAAGTGTCTTAATTAATTGTACATTAACAGACTTAAGGGTTTCTGAGACTATTCGATATAATAGTGATAGAATCAGTGCCTGGATTTAGTTTGGAAGCACCGAAGCTGCAATATTCATTGTTTCCCAAACCATTATTTTTGGTCTGCTGAACAACAGCTGCTGTATGGCAGTATTTTGAGCTATCCTGTTAAAGATCCATTCACTGATGCAAATAGGAAATGTTATGTCTTCTATTATTTTTGATAGATTTCCTGTGGATTTTTTTTTTACAGTTAAACATAAATCACATATGAAATCCCTTCTTGTAAATATAGCATATGTACAAGGAGTAAATCAAGTTGATACAATCTATTCCATTGTTGTAATGCATCTCCTATGTGGAATACATAAGAGAGTCATAAATAATATTTCATATTACTACACCTGTGCGATATTTCACTAGAAACTGACAGATCATGGGAAAGCAACTGCTGGAGAATTCTTAATGAAAAGTAAAGAAAACTAGTCATTTGGGGATTTTTTTTCTGTATTTAATACAGCTGAATATGTAGGGCTAAATTATCTTTATGCACATCCCTAGGTAATGGTGGAACACTGGAAGAAACTGAGAAGAATCCCTCAAACGCAATTTATTTCCAGGATTCCCCTATTGCATTGGAGTAATTTGTGACATGCGTTTCCCCTTCCTCTCCATGCAACTAGCCAACTCTGTCCCGGAGGGGAATATCTGGATTAACTTCTTTCAGCACCTAGAGCTCACATCTAGGTAGCCCTAATGCCTCCAAGTAAGGGCGTGGGGCGAGTGTTAATCCTGTACTTCCCCCCCAACACACACCCCGCTCCTTTAGATGACTGCACTGAGGCCATGTCTACAGTACAAAATTATGATGACCCAATTTACATAGGCATACAGAGACCACAGTCATTAAATCACCTGTTTGTGTGAACACTTAGCTCCTTGTGTTGTCGTCCTCACCAGGAGCACTTATATTGATTATATTGTCAGCATGGGGACATTGTAGGATAGCTCCTGAAGGCCAGTAACAGTTGACGTAAGCAATCCAATGTCTACCCTGATGCTGCATTGACCTAATTACATTGACTGCACCTCTACGCCGCTCATGGAGGTGGTGTCACTAAATTGGCATAGAGAGACACTTATGTTGGTGGGGCCAAATTTGAGTGAAGACACTTCAACAGCTAGGTTAACTCAAAGCACTTTATCGACCTAACCGTGTAGTGTAGACAAGGCCTAAGGCTATTCCAAGCTCAGCTCTGGATGCTGTAGGGAGCTTGGCCAGATGCGTCCCCCAAGGAGTGAGTGGGTGGAGAATAGGTAGCGGCATAGATCATTTACTCTTCTTCTTCTCCACCTCCCTCTATCCCACAAACAAACACACACACACACGCACGAACACATTAGTCAGTGGAGCTGGCTAGGTGCAAGGGGTGAGGAGAAAGATTGCTACATTCCAAAAAGGGTGTTACAAGTCACTATTCTTCTTTCTCCTTCTTCTTTCCCCCATTCAAACAAACAAACCTCACAGGGCAACAAGGGGGCCTTGTGAAACAAATATAGAACAGAATGAGTTTAAAAGAAAACCCTGGAATTTATAAGTCACAATTGGAGGGGAAGAAACTCCGTTATCTAAAAAGTCAAGCTCACAAAACCAAGTTTTCCAATTGAAGCACAGTATTTTGTGAGGGTCAGAAAATGTATACATCTGTCCCCCTCCCTCCACATGTATTGTGCCCCTCTATATACAGAGATGCATAGTGTAGACAATGGCCTACATTCTAAGTACAGCAATTTGACCTGGGTGAATTTTGAAGTGAGGTCACTGTCCCAAGGTATATAAATGACCAGATTCTGCTGTTTCACTGTTGGTTGCAAGTGCGAGTAGAGCTGAGCTATCAGGGAGACGGTTACAGCTCAAACCTGTATCTCTGCCTATTACCAGTGCAGGTTAGAGCAGTTATGGGACTGCTCTAAGTTGTGCTGACCAGCAACTCTCCACCAGCTGGGGATAGCTGGAGAGCAGAATGTTCTGATCCTCCTTTAACCCTCTTTCCAGGGCTGGCTCTAACATTTTTGCTGCCCCAAGCGAAAACAAACAGCGTCGCCCCGCCCCCCTGAGCATTGTGTCGCCCCGCCTCCCCGAGCATCGAGCTGTGCCGCTGAAGCCCGCCCTGCCGAGCGCTGCACCGCCCAAGTCCTTGCCCCCCAGCACGGCACCACGCCTCCCAAGACCCGCCTCCCCCCAGCACCACCTAGCCTAACCAAACACAAACCCCGAGTGCCGCCCCATCCCAAGGTGCCGCCCCAAGCACGTGCTTGGTAGGCTGGTGTCTGGAGCCGGCCCTGCCTCTTTCTTACTCTATGGTCTCTGTTGCCCCAGGACCTGGCTATGCTGCCTGTATACCTGCAAGAGGAACCTGTTTGTATAAATGTTTGTGGCTTTTGTTCCCTTTGCTATATGGCAATTGAACAGGCCAGAGAATCTGCCCCAGTAACTGGAAGCCATAATGAAGAGAATTTTAAAGTACAACCCTAAATGTTTGTTCATGGGGTAGGCTCCCTACCCCCTCTCCCCTCTTTAAACAGGGGCTTTTTAACTTCAACTTGACCAGCTGTATTTGGCAATTAGAACTCCAAATAGTGTGCAATATTTGTATTAAATTACAGTAGGATAGATGCATGTAGTGTAGTTGTAGCCATGTTAATCCCAGGATACTAGAGAGACAAAGTGAGTGAGGTAATATTTGTTATCGGATCAACTTCTGTTGGTGAGAGAGAGAAGTTTTTGAGCCACACAAAACTCTCCTTTAGGTTGTTTTCCCAGTCCTGAAAAAGAACTCTGTGTAAACTTGAATTTTTTTCTCTCCCACCAACAGAAGTTGTTCCAATAAGAGACATTACCTCACCCATCTCGTCTCTGTAATAGGAAGCATGGTCTAGAGTGGGATTTAAGAACCCTGGTTTCAGATCATGGCTTAGCCACAGTCTTCCAGTGTGATCACTGCAAATCACTTAATCTCTCTAATGTTTTTTTTCCCCTTCTGTAAATTAAGATTAATACTTCCCTACTTCACAGCAGCATGGTGAGGATAAAATCTCTTCATGATCGCAATGTGCGCAGATGCTAAGCTGGTGATATGAATGGCTAGCTAGAAAAAAAGAGGCAAAACTTATCTATTCACCAATCGCCGAAAAACCAAGGGACAAATCCAAACCATGTACAGGTGCCTTTGCCTGAGTATGTATTGGCATGTGTGAAAACTCAACTTGTGTGCACAATTTTCTGTAACTGCAAATACAAACATCGGCTGGCAGATGTAAGTGACATGCAGACCTCGCTTCATGAAAATCTGTTGTGCTACTGCTACAGCTGAATGACATATCCTTTGCTTTGTTGTTTCCAAATTATTCTCAAACGATGTAGTGTGTCATTCATATTCATGTATTTGAGCCTCCATGCTGTATTTATTACTAATCTATAATTAACCCAGTGTTATATGACAAATATTTAAACGCTTACAAATAATCATTCAGTGTTAGATGTCTCCTCTCATAAAATATTGGGTTTCAGTGCTGTCCCTCTTGTAACATTAAAAGGATACAAGCAATTATAAAAAGCACATTAGAATAATGACTGGCTGTGCTTACAGCTGGGATATTTTTCAGGTTAAGTCTTTTAACAATCACTGTTCCTATTATTCAGTGCTTTCCCCAGAAATATTTTCATTAGTCTAATTAAAGCAGGCAGTGGAAAGATCAGTTTCAATTAATTTCAGAAATAAGAAAGGTCAATGGAGAAAATTGTCATTTGAACTCACTTGTCATTTTAACTTTCCAGATTAGCACAGCCATTCTGAAAGTGCAAGTGTGGATGCAACAACATTTACATTACAGGGTGCAGGTAAAGAGATTAATGCAGTTTTTGGCTTTCATAATGTACAATTGACACACTGCATTTCCACAAAGAAGCCAAAACACAGCAGCACACTGGAACTGCTTGTATCCACGGGAAATGGGTAGTAGAACTATAACCACAACATTATCAATATATACAGCACCTTGGCTGTCAGGCTGATATTCAAATAGCTGCCATCTCACATCCCTTGCTGCCAGTGCCAGTACATCAGTGTTTCTCAAACTTGGGTTGCCGCTTGTGTAGGGAAAGCCCCTGGCGGGCCAGGCTGGATTGTTTACCTGCCCTGTCTGCATGTCCGGCCGATCGTGGCTCCCACTGGCAGCAATTCATTGCTCCGGGCCAATGGGAGCTGCTGGAAGCGGCGTGGGCCAAGGGACGTACTGGCCCTTCTTCCAGCAGCTCCCATTGGCCTGCAGCTTCAAACCGCGGCCAGTGGGAGCCACAATTGGCCAGACCTGCGGACGGGTCAGGTAAACAAACCGGCCCGGCCCGCTGGGGGCTTCCCCTACACAAGCGGCGACCCCAGTTTGAGAAACACTGCTGTACATGCTGTTGGAAGAGGAGAGAAGGGGTATACTGTGCACATACTTGTGCTGAAAGGAAGATCTGTCCTCTTAAAATAATGGATCTAGGGCTGGCCAAATAAGTGGAAGCTCTTCCAGTTGCTCTTCCTTTACATTGTTGGTGGGGTGAGGAGAGTCATAGAAAGTGAAATGACAAAAGGCTGCTGTTGAGAAAGAACCTGTTTGTTTCTCATGCACTGGACAAACTGTTTCAAACTGGCTATCCATGTGATGTTCCAATACCCACTATTCTGACAAGGTCAAGGAGACTTTTGATCATTTGTTAAGTAAATGCTGGTCAAGCAAATTAAAATTGCCGGGATGGCTTTTCCATATATACCAAATTTATCTTAGAGTTCTGTGCTCTCTTTCAAACTTTAGCTACGTAGCCTCTCTGGCAACTTTCCAGATTTTCAAGAAGGATTGTTACCAGCATGTGTGGAATGGGAGAGCCCACACAGATTTGGGGGCAAAGCTAGTGAGAAGCCAATGGAACGTGTTGCAGTGGCAGCACAAGATACATTTTGAATGTTGTGATTTCAGTGACATAAGTAAATAGAAATTTGATAATTTCCTTCTAGCAAAGGAGACACACAGACTCAGGTAACCGAGGAAGTTAGCAGTCCATTTGCCTTCCAGATAACTATGGCTATAACAATGCCAGTAATGAGTCCTTACAGAATTTGGCCCTGGTAGGTAAATTTGTACTTGCTCCACTTACCATTAAGAAAGGAGTTGATGCTAATTTTATCACTTGTTTCTGAAAAGTGAACAGATCTTTTGGTTTGTTTTAAATGCACCTGAAACTCTATGGAAGAGATGCTCTGAAAGTAAATGCTCTTCAAAGCTCTACCAAAATTAAGTGAACTACCTGGATTATCAAATATAATGCCTGTGACACTATACACAGTATTGTAACCCCCAAGAGCTGCAGTACAACAGAACAGATCCTCAGCTTGTAGTATAGCCTTCAGTGAAGCTGCACTAGTTTACACCAGCTAAGTGCCTGAACCACTAATTTCTGCTTCACCCCAGCAAAAGTACTACCCAGAACTCAGTCCGGAATCCAGTTTATAAGAGGTGGTATCAAGGATAATAACCAGAAGGACATGGTTGTTCCTGCAGTTGTGTAGGAGTTCCATCCTGAAACCTGAATTCAGGTGCAATTCCTTTAATTTTGGGTCTAGTAGCTTTAGTGGATGACAACAGAATTTCTAGTGAGTTTGGCTCAAGTTCTGCTTGCTAAGGATTTATGGCTTCAGGTGGAAACCTGTAAAACTCAGTGGTTTGGATTTTTTGTGAGATTATTTTGGGTGTGTTTGATCCAAAACTCAAATCTTTTTAAATTATTTATTTATTTTTATTTTGCAAGGGGAAAGGGGGGTAGGATTTAGAACCAAAGCAAATGCTTGCCACATATCCCTGAAAAGTCCTCTATCCACTTTCCCATGGTTCATCCTTTTATATCAGTGAATGTTAGAGATTTGCAGGGACATAAGTGGAACAATTTCACTTTGAGTGTATGTTGCTTGCAAAGATATAAGAAGCAAAACAGTGTGATTTGTACAAATATGGCATTCGTGGCTTTTCAAAACAAGAGCGACATCACAGACTTGGCCTGCTGAAAAAAAAAAATCATCTCTGGCGTAAGTGATGACGAATCTCATTGAATGACTGCCTGGGGACATGCAACATTAAGTCTGAAAGTGTGGCGGGGCAGGGAGAGGAGGAGGGAAGCAGGGTTGCTTTAGTTCATATATTCCCATTAGGTGTTTTTATTTAAATTGCACTCATTTAGGACCAGATTCTGATATCTTTACCAATGGGCACTTTATTGCATGATAATCTCAGTGGCTCTTTGTTGAGTAAAGTACTATTTCAGCATGAGTAAGGGTATCTGAATATAGTCCTTGAATGCCTCAATGCTGCAAGATACACTACTTGTCACATAGGTCTGTTTTCTGACTAATTTATAACTAGAGCTGGGCAAATATTTTGGCACAGATCTTTGCATTTCTCAAAAAAAAAAAATTCAGTGAAACCAAAACTGTTGTCATTTCCTGTCATTTTGCCAAATTGTTTTGGTCAATACAACAACAAAACCGGGGGCGGAATTCTGATCAATTTTTTTCTATTTGTCACAATTGCAGGCAAAAAGAAAAATCTATTTTTCGCTCAGCTCTACTTATCACTTATGTGTATTCTACACCACTGCATTAATTGCAAGTGGATGGGCTCCTCCAACTTCCTTGGGAGTGGCACCCAACTACCTCCAAGCTGCTTTTGTCTGAATTTCTGCTGCTATCTGAAAAAAATGCACAATATCTGCTAAAATGTTTGATATTTTGCACCAAATTGGTGCACACAGCAAAATCCATTGTGCTCTGACCTAACCTCTCATGTTGGCTCCAATTCCTTGCAGTTGCTTTAAATATACACAAGTCATTTCACCCACAGGAGAGACAAACATTGGAAATAGCTGGATCATGCAATCTTTTTAGCAGGCATAAAATAGGAAATAAGCTTAAGGTTGTTTTTGTTTGTTTTTAAAGCCTTCCTCTAAATAGCCATAAATTAAATATTTCTCTCCAGCCATGCATAGATTATTTTTTAATAAGAAGATATTTCACAGGATGCAATAGAAATATGGGATATTAAAATGTGTCGTGGTCAGCTACTGGCCGTGGCCAGGAAGGGCCTTTTTATCTTTAAGTATAAGTGGATTGTAATGGGGCATACAGGCTCCACACTGAGAAAGACGGATTAATGAAGGCCAGTGGACCTTGTCACCAGTAGCAGACATGAGGAGGGGAGAGAGGAGTGAAAAGTAGGAGACCAAGTTCTTCTTCAACAGGAAGGGGAGCAGAGCTCTGCTTTTTCTCTCGCTGAAAGAAGTGTGGTTTCAGCCAAGAGTCTGAGACAGCTTAAATCACTCTCCCATAGCATGGGACTGTGATAAAGTGCACCAGCCCCTCACTGGGCCAACCTGGACAGACCAGTCACTGTGGGCCCAGGATGCCATGCCCCGTTTCCCCTCCTGCACATGCTTCATGTGGAAGAGCCAGATCAAAGGAGGCATCCAAGCTCAATCAGAGCTGGCTGCAAAGGAGGAAGGATGTGGACCTCAAGTTCCTATAGAGGTGCTGGCGATGCTCCAGGCGATAGAGCCCAAGGACCCGAACTACACTGCGGATGACTCACTGACTGTGGACAGTGATGGGGGAAGCCAAACCACCACCAGCTGAGGAGATGCTCAGAATGCAATTTGTGGTAGGAAGTGACCCAGAGAAGGTAGTAGAAGCCAATGCCTAAACCCCTAACTGGGAGTTCCCTGGCTTTATAGGGCCCTGGATCAGAACCTGATGGAGAGGGTGGGGCGAGGGGTTCCTCTACCACACCCCACGGGCCACCAGGTGTGGCTGCTGTCTGCTCTACATCCCTTACACAGTTTGTTTGTTTTGCCCTGCCAAAGGGCCACAGACTGATTGCTGTTTTGCTCTGCCCAGGGGGTCGACTTCCCAATTGCTATTGCCTGCCCCAGCCAGGAGGCTTAGGTGCCATAAACTGCTTCTTTGTTTTGCCCTAGCCAGGGACTACAGACTGATTGTTGTTCTGCCCCATCCAGGGGGCCAGAACTAGAGTTGTGGTTGTCATCCCAGCCTGGAGGCTCAGAGGACCAGAACCCACCTTGCTGCAACTCCCCAAATTAGCAGGAAAGCCTGACAACTGGGAGAGGGGGTGTACCAGCCCTGCACTGGACCAATGAGGCGGCCCGGCTCAGCACTCGGAGCCCCCATCACAGGGATGACCAGGCCCAGGAAGACTGACTAAAAGGACTGGCTGCATGAAGACAAGAAGGATGGACTCCTGCCAAAAGACTTCTCAGATAACCCTGGTTTTGAGTTTCTTTTTGGGGGGAGGGAAGGGGAAAGCTTTAATACTTGGAAGGCGCAGACTTCAGTGATGACCTGGCCAGAGGGCTGACCATAGGGAGAGATGCACCAGCAGAAGATCAGAGCAATTGTCACCAGGGAGACGGCCACTATCCCACACCTATCTATGAGGAGGTGCTCCAGTGGTGGGTCCATTCTGTCACATTCATCTTACAGAAAATAAAAAAATTTCCACTATTCAAACTCATTGGGTATGTTTGGGTAAAGGACATACTTTCACTATAATCAAAATCCATTTCCCTTTGCTTACCTCCACTGCAGTTCCAAAGCCTTTTAGGACTACATGGTAAAGGTAGCTAAGAGAAAATTCTTTTCATGCTGATCAGAAGTGTGCAGGCCAGATAGCCATCAGGTATTGCTTCCTGACTATGTCAACAGGTAATGTAAAAGGGAAATGTATGGGTCTCCCTCTTTGTGGTCCAGGCAGACAAAAGAGCCTCAAACTGTAGAACAGCTATAGAGAGAGACAGTTAGACAGGGCATGCATGAATAAAAATAAATCAAAATGTAGCTGAGTAAGTTCCTGTCATAGAAGTTGGATAGAGGGCAGGGGAGTTTGGGGTGGTGGTCAGGGGTGGGGGTATGGATGGTAGTCGAGGGGAGGGTTCCAGGGGGCGGTCAGGAAGGAGGGGAAGGTTGGATTGGGAAGCAGGGGGCATTCAGGGACAGGGGTTCCAGGGTCAGTCAGGTGACAGGGAGAAGGGGTGGTTGGATGGGGCAGGGATCCCAGGGGGGCCATCAGAAATGAGATGAGAAGTTGGATTGGGCGGCGGAGGTCCGGGGGCCATCAGAAGACAGGGAGTGGGGCGGGGGTGTGGATGGGGCAGGGGTCCCAGAGGGGCTGTCAGAGAACAAGGGGGGTTGGATGGGGACAGGAGTCCTGTGGGAGGCCACAACCCCATCCCCTAACCGACCCTCCATACAATTTATGAAACCCGATAAATCCATCAGGCCAAAAAGTTTGCCCGCCCCTGGTCTATACTAAGCCATTCTGTAAAAATCAATTGAGACATACCATTACTATATCCAATGATGGTCAGACAGGTAATGGATGAGAGATCTGTTGACCACTTGCCTCCAACCACTGTATCATTTGATAGCACGTGTGACTTCATTGGAAGTATTTGTACTGATATTGTTCTGTAGTTCTTTATTACACTTGAGGCTAAAAATGATTCACCACTTTAAAAACTCCAAAAATATTTGCAAAAATGTGTAAGTTCTTAGCACATCCAGCAATTGAGGTCGGAAGGCCTGCAAAATTTAATTTTGCAACAGTCCAGATTGCACGATGAGTAACAAACTATAACACTTGAGCCAAGGCTGAGGAATTTGTACCTATTTTCCATTGATCCAGTGTTGGTCTGACTGAAACTTTAACTTTCCAAGGTCTTTTGCACAACAGAGAGTTCCTACCATTACTATTTTTAACAGTTATTATGCAGCCAAAGCAGCATAGATACACTTACACATTATTTTATAAACATGAATAAGCTGAGGACCTCATTGGGTATGTGTTAAGATCAAAATATGTTCTTAACAAAATAGGTGGTTGGGTAACAGTTGCAAATGTGCACAAGGCTGTCAGGGGTTGCCTTTGGAATTTACTGGGTAGATACACACTTTTTTGTTGTCAAGACTTTTTTTAATTTTCTTTTTTTAAAATGATTTATACCAAAGCTCTATAAACGTGATGATGACTTATCTTCTTTAAACCTGTAACAAATCAGAGTTACAACTGAACTTCCATCTTCTGTTGCTCCAGATATTGCAGGCCACATAATCTTCAGAGCAGGGCCAGCTCCAGGCACCAGCGCAGCAAGCATGTGCTTGAGGCGGCCAACAGAAGGGGCTCTTCGGTGGTAATTCGGTAGCGGGTCCCACAGGACCTGCCGCCAAATTTCCGCTGAAGAATGAAGCAGCGAGGTGGAGCCACCAATTGCGATCACAGCTTTTTTTTTTCCTGCAGCTTAGGGCAGCAAAAACCCTGGAGCTGGCCCTGCTTAAGAGCTGATGGATCATTTCCTCAAAGCTATTATAAAATCCCAAAACATTCATGCTGGTACTAATAGTCCTACTGGTAGCCTTCCACAAAGTTAATCATGAGATCTAGCTGATTCACTCATGACCTACTGAGGGTGGATGGAGCCTTGTTGGTATTGATCTGCTCCTTTTTTATTGCAGAGATCAAATGGTATACAACCTGACTGTGGGCCCTCTCTTGTGGAGTACTAAATGTCTCTATCTTATTTTCTCTCTTAAGCAATTTATAGCATACATGAAGCTGGTGGGGAAGACAATATAGATTCTGATGCCAATGATGTGCTATTGATTCCCAACTCCATCTCCTATTCCTTAAATCCACAAAGTGTGGTGGTTCTGTTGTTCCAAAATTTGAAGTAAATAAAGATGTGGGAGAAAAGCTAGCTCATATTAACATAGACTAAAGTAGTGCTGACTGGAAGAGAGAACTACCTGGAGTAACTAACAGAAAACTTCAGTTCTTCTATTAAGAATGTCTCTCCTTATATTGGTTAAAAATTTTGGGGTCCTACTACACCAGTTCCAACTCAAGAACATTGTAGAAACAACAGCCATAGATACTTTCTTCCACATTTTGACTAGTCACGAAGCTATACCCATTCCTTTAGGTGATCTGTGCTTTTGTCACTTTAAGGCTAGATTACTGCAATTTATTCTACATTGACCTGACCCAGAAGGCCATTCATAAATTAAATTAATCCAAAATGCAAAAGACAATGTCAGTTCTACCCCAGGTAAATTCAGGCTCCTGGTCCTTATCTCAGTATAATGATAAATCTTTCTAATCTCTTCTGTAGCCATGTTCCCTGCAATTCCTAGGCAGTTTGCAATGGGTTAATGGAGGAAACTTCAGATTTAGCAATGAATCTTCTAAATTGCGCTCTTAATTAGAGATGTGAAATATTCATAATGAAACCTGAAACCAATTAAACATTTGTCTGGTTTTAATTTGACCTGGTTCCTAGAAAGGTGTGTCTAATGTGCCCCAAAAGGTTTGTGAACTCATGGTTTTGCAGTGAAATCAATAACTCTTAAGATGTTATCTGTAAAATATGGATGTACGCATAAGGAAACTGGGGCAAGACAAGATGATGTCTATAATCCGAGCATCACACTATGACTTTATGACAGAGCCAGCATTAGAATTCTTGTCTGACTTTGAGTTGAATGCCTTAACCCCTGTGTCATGATTCCTCCCCACATGCTATAATCATTTGAGCTGCTTGGAACATTTTTGACTCAATGAAATTTTGAATTTTAAACCTGTCCACTGAAGTGCTTGCAACCCCTCCTAGCTTGGTATCATCAGCACATTTTATAAGCATGCTCTCCACACCATTATCCAAGTCATTAATGAAAATACTGAATAGTACCTGACACAGGACTGACCCCACTAGATACATCCTTGCAATTTGACAACAAACCACTGATAACTAAAACAAGACACAGATGCTGCACATCTGCTTTTCAACATGTCACACTATAAACAACTTTATTAATAGAAACTGATAAATGATTTTTGAAGAGTATAATGGCTTCTGTTTTCACAGCATATTTATAGTAGGTTGAACATTCATTGTCATGCAAACATTTTGCCACTTTTACCTTTGACAATACTAATACCAATTAATAACTATGTTTCAAGTACCATTATGCCATCCAAAGTATCAAAGCGTTGTGATAATATTAGATTTAAATAGATTTCTCAATATCTCTATGAAGAAGGCAAGTATTACTACATCCACTCTACAGATAGGTAAATGAAGATACTCTTAACATCCATTGGTTTTATTTTTTTTTAAATTTTTTTGGTCAAACAAGGAGATACTTAGATGATCCCAGCAAGACGCAGCCTTGCACTAGCTGAGAACAAGACAAATGCAATGGTAGGGTAATGTCCAACATGCAGAGGAAGGTATGCTTTTACAGAATGTAAAGAGGTAGGAAAAAGTAGATCAGGCGACTGACCATGAATGAGATTGGAAGATGTGATTTTTGAAGAATGTAAGAAGCTTAAACTATTCCATAATAGCTTTTGCCAAAGGAAGAAAATTTCCAAAGGACTGTTCATGACGGAAATCCATTCTGTGTGCCACCATGGCTACATCATAGCCACGAGAATCTGCTATTACTTCTGAAATGAAGGCACCCATAATATCACAGATATGTCGAGCTGGAGGAGACCTCAAGAAGTCATCTAGTCAAACCCGCTCCACTGAGACAGGATTAAGTATATCAAACTATCCTTGACTGATGTTTGTATAACCTGTTCTTAAAAACCTCCAAGGACAGGGATTCCACAATCTCCTTAGGCAACATGTTCCAGTGCTTATTTATTTTGAGAGTTAGGGTTTTTCCCCCCTAATATCTAACCTGAATCTTCATTGCTGCAAACTAAGCTGATTACTACTTGTCCCACCCTCAATGGACCTGGAGACCAATTGATCATCATCTTCAAAACAACGGTTTACTTATTTGAAGACTGTTATCTCCCCATTCAGCCTTCTCTTCTCTGGGCTAACATGCCCAGTTCTTTTGCCCTTTCTTCATTGGTCATATTTTTGAAACCTCTCATATAGTGTGTCAGTTGCAGAAAACAGAATAGGTTCCAGATAATCAGATTCCAAGTTAGTTGTGCTAATTCTTCCAAGTTAGAAATTGGGATCACACATGTATGTCAAGATTGATTCATAGGGCTCGTAATCCCTAAATTTGAAAAGATTTGGGCTAGTATTTGAGTTAATTTGTTTCCCCATAAATCTCAAGTAGTGCAAAGTTTGGGTTTTCACTGGAACTGCTAGATAACATCTTGAAAAGTATCATGGAACTTGCTCTCTGTAATGCTTTTCAGACAATAGAATTAAAACTATAAATTGACTAACAAATACAAGCTTGACATTGTACAAATGTCCAGATAAGAGTGAGAGACATTCATCTGTATTTCTGGTGATGAGTTTACAGACATGAATACATTTGTGCGAATGACTCCTGGTTCCCAAAGGTAGGTCAAAAGCAAACCAAGGCTGCATTTTAATGAAACTGCAATTAGAGTTGAATATCTCACATGCAGCTGTTTCCAGTATCCCAATTTCAAATGGTAGCCAATATTGCCTCTAAAATTTTTCCTTTGCTTAACTAGTACATTTCCTAACTAGTTAATGAATGGGCCAGGACAAGGTGTGTATTCCCGAAGTGTAATCCCTGGATAAATAACTCAGAAGATACACAAATGGCTAAGACACAGTCTAAAAGCTAACAAATATTTCTCTCCTATGTAGACATTTCAATGAATATTTGCTGTTGAGCATTCAAATTCCATTGCCATTCCCATTTAGAGCAAATGCCGTGAAGCAAAGCTCTATCAGACACACAGTAAAAGTTGGTGGGCACAAAAATTTGACTCCTTTTGGTTTGGATTTAGGTCAGACTGTGACTCCCTTACTTTCACTGTCGAGCAGTCACTCTTGTGATCTATCCCATTGAAAACAAGGTTGTGGTTGAGGCATTGCTGCAGGCATTTCAGAATAGGTTAGATATGAATTTCAAGCAGATGGATTTTATTGCTTATGAGCATAGGTTCTACAGAACTCAAATCATTATAAATGCTCCCTTCCCTTCGCCTCCCCCTTGCCAGGTGCCTCTTTATACTAATGCCCTCCGTTCCCTTGTAAGAACTTGGAGAACTTAAAGGAGCAGTGATAGCCTGACATCTTCCCCACCTCCCAACACTTTCTCTTCTACTTTTGAGAGGAGAAGCAAACAGCTCCCCATAACATGCACTCAGGGGACCATAAAGTATAAAGTTCTCAATCTGGAGAACATAAGAATGCTCATACTGGGTCAGACCAAGGATCCATCTAGCTCAGTATCCTGTTTTCCAACAGTGGCCAATGCCAGGTGCTCCAGAGGGAGTGAACAGAACAGGTAATCGTCAAGTGATCCATCCCCTGACACCTATTCCCAGCTTCTGGCAAACAGAGGCTAGGGACCCCATCCTGGCTAAGATGATATTCTGAAGTGCATTGTAGAAAGCACCTACACTGCTGCGAAATACTCCTCCTCTTGCCAGCCTTGTTCATGAATTCAATGACAACAATGTCATCTAATCTCCACCAAGTGGCTGCTAGTATGCCCCTCTGGGGGTTTCACAAGAGATTATAGTGCATCTCTACCCCAGCCTCAGTACAGAGGGAGTGTTTCCTGGCAAGTGTGATTATGTAAGAATAAGTATTACTATGATCAGAAAACCTCCACAGGCTCAAAACCTGTGGGTGGAAGTGAAAATGTACAATATGTTACTAGCAGGCTGTCATTTTTTTTATTTTTTTTTTCCCAGCCTCCACCACACAAACTCTATCCCATTTCTTTTTAATCATGCAGTTGAAAAAGGCAAGGATAAGTGTGTGCGGAGGTGCTTTTCCCTAATTAGAAAGCAGGCAATGGTTGATGGAAATATTGACGAGAGAAATTTAATACAAGATGTACAAATTACCTCCTATACTTAAAGGAAATTGGAGCTGTTCCTCCAGCCCCTTTTGCGTCAGTTTACAAAAATGTATTTACTATTTCATCACGTTCCAACTGTGCACTTAGCACTTCATAAACAAATACGGAAACAACATTCCTGTTCCTAGAAGTTTATGCAAACTAGCTCGGACACTGACAAAACAGCAGAGACAAGTAGCCACGTGGTATTCCTGAATGAGCTGCTGGTGATTTAAGACTCTAAAGCTGAGGTTAACTATCTCTGTGAAGTTTTAATTACAAAATTGTTTAAAATACATTACCATTTAAAAATTCCATGCTTGTTATATGTCTGCATGTGATTCGATATTATTCTAAAACTTGTGCTGAGGAAGACTGTATTCAGAGTCTTAAAATACCTTGATGCACAAATGTGTAATGACTTTCTTTAGGCCTTTGTGAGCATGTTTCAGAAACATGTTTATAGGCTACATACTTTCCTTATCCACATGTAATCTTCCGTTTAGAAGAAAACCTAGCATTTCAGGCTGCAGTGGATTTGTTCCAATGAGCACTCTTTTGAAAGGAATACATTTAGCATAATACAGTCACTTATTTCCATAAAAATATCCTTTCTGTGATATAGTTTGATGCAAATCAAACTTTTCAGGATGTCTTCAACTATTCAAAACAATTGGAAATCTGCGGATCATTTGGGAGCATCTATAAAGCTAAACATGTGTGGATCGTCTTTTAACAGACTAGGTCTCCCTTACTCACACTGGTAAGCAGTCACTCCTGTGAGCTAAACCATTGGAGCCAAAGCAGTGGTTGAGGCATTGCTGCAGGCTCTCAACAATAGGTTAGATATGAATTTTGAGAAAATGGATTTTATTGCTTAGAGGTATAAGTTCTACAGACCTCAAATCATAATAAACACTCTCTTCCCCTCCACCGTCACCTTTCTAGTTAGACTTACAATGAATAAAAAAATTGTTCAAAGACATTATTATTGCAGATTAGCTGCATGGCTTTACTTGAATATAATAATGGGGTAACCCTCAGTAAATGGTGACTTTTTACAGATAACTATGTTATCTACCTGGGATAGAGGTGGCTTTTGTATGGTTTTGTTTTGTGGGGTTTCTTTTGGAGTATGCATGTTTGCAATTGCACTTAGACTTATCCAAAACAAACACACAGACATAATAGGCTGGCACAGGCAAAATGGTCACTAATTAGGCATTATAGCCTCAAACTGTAGCCTGGATGGTACAACATATGACATGTAGACAGCTAATACAGGGCTTTAAAAATGACCGACAAAGAAACAGCCACAGTAAGAAGGCAGCTAATTGCTGTACTTTCCACAGAACTAAAAATAAATCGGAAGGCAAGACGAGTGAGACAGTCTGCATGTGGCTACATGGAGTATAGAGTAGTGGCACTTGCAGCAAATGCAGAACATTTAGAAAATAACTTAAATTAGCTAGATTGCTTCAGAAAAGATGGTATTCCTTTTTAGCTATTGTACCAGCCCCATATTTCCTCTCTTCCCTTTCAAAAAGCCATTAAGCTATAGTCTGTATTTTAAAATAAAGACCAGAATGAAGCTGGTCCAAAAGTGACAAGGAGCAGATTCTCTACAGTTATCATTCTTCTCTGCCACTAAGTAGATGCTATGGGGATCATCATCAGGCTGTGGATGTATGCTAGAGAATTCTCCTGTTGGAGGAAGAGAGAAACTCCCTGCTAATATGAGTGTGTAGGATCTGGGCCCTGACCCAGCAGTCTCTCCTGCACCCACACCCTGCTCCATGGAGTAGGGGGTGTGCAGGAGGCACAAGTAAATGGGACAGCTCAATTTCACTTTGCCAGTCCTCCACTGGAACAGGCTATTAAGGACCCTACACAAGTGGAATGATTTAGAGCAGCCTGGCAGCTGCTCTAAGGGCATGTCTACATTTGAGATAGTAAATGTGATTCCCAGCTCACATTGATGTACCTGTACCAGCTCAGCTTGAGCTAGTGCCTTAAAAGAGCCATCTGTCTTCAGAAGCATAGGCAGCTGCTCACGGTTAGCTGCCCAGAGTACAATCCTGGGCATTACTTTGACGGCTAGCCCACGCTGCTGCCTATGCTGTCACGCTCACCCTGCTATTTCTAGGGGCTAACTCCGGCAGAGCTAATGCAGGTGCATTTACATAAGCTGAGAATTGCATCTCTCACCTCAAATGTAGATGTATCCTGCATCACACTGTGGCCAGAATCAGGGAGCTTTCCACTAACACCCTGAAAATATCCCCTCATCCCTTCATTTGGGCCCAGGTGAGATCTGGCCTGGGAGAGTATCTAGTGCAGAGCTGCAATTGTGGGGGACAGTGAGTAAACTCAACTTTCATTGGCAGTATTTCACAGCTGGCCCTTGGCCTCTCACAGGATTGGGCCCTGAATTTATTCACACAAAATTAAGTTGGATGCACACACAAGCATTTAAAAACAGATGTGATGGATGATGGCACAGAGGAAAAATGCCACTCCTGTTAGCATTAGTATCTCTGAGAAGCTGGCTTCCATGGGAACAAGGAATGTTAACAGGGGACAGATGGATAAATCAATTCCAGCCCCCTCCTAACAGTTAGATATTCAACTTTTTCCTATGCTTTTTCACATATACTCATTTGCTAGCTCAGGATACACTTGTAGCACTTCTAAGATCTCTTCTCCAGTTGTTCCACTAATAGTTAATGCCTACTGGAAGCATACTATTCACAAGATTGTCAGCAAATGTTCTGAGTCCCTTCTCATCTGAGTGCAATTCAATGTGCTTATTTTGGTCTCTAATGCCCACCATGGCTTCAGCCTTGGCTATCTGAGAACCAGCCTCTCTGCCTATGAACTGCTGATGTGAATGGGTGTTGCTGTAGCCATGTCAGTCCCAGAATATTAGCGAGACAAGGTGGATGAGGTAATATCTTTTAATGCACCAACTTTTGTTTGGTGAGCGAGAAAAACTTTTGAGCTACAAAGAGCTGAAGAAGAGCTCATAAGAACGGCCATACTAGGTCAGAGAGGAGAAGCAAACAACTCCCTATTACACACGCTCAGGGGACCATAAAGTATAAGCCCCCAATCTGGATAACATGAGACTGGCCATACTGGGTCAGACCAAAGGTCTATCTAGGCCAGTATCCTGTCTTCCAACAGTGGCCAATGCCAGGTGCTCCAGAGGGAATGAACAGAACAGATAATCCTCAAGTGATCCATCCCCTGTTGCCCATTCCCAGCTTCTGGCAAACAAAGGCTAGGAACACCATTACTGCCCATTCTGGCTAATAGCCATTGATGGAGCTATCCTCCATGAACTTATCTAGTTCTTTTTTGAACTCTGTGTGGCTAGTAAGCTTGTTTCTCTCACCAGCAGAAGTTGATCCAGTAAAAGATATTACCTCACCCACTTTGTCTCTGATGTGAATCAGATCAACTAACAGTCCTAAGACTGAGGCATGAAGGGGCTGGTGACAGGGCAGTAGATACCCACACTGGACTGACAAACCTGAGTTTCCTTGGCCATCCAAGCTCAGTGCATATCTTGATTTCTCAGATAGTCACCTGGTAGGGATTGATTTGGCTGTAGGACTGGTATCTTGGCCACCTCTGAAAGATGTAAGTTGTATTCACTTGTGACAGAGTCCAGGTCACCTGATTTTTATGGAAAGCCACATTTCATAAAATGCCATAATCAAAAACAATCTGATTCCAAAACATTCTCATTTGAGCATGCTCTTATCCTAATCAAGTACCTTGCGCTCAAGCCTAAAAAGATCAGTACAATTGCTTTTCCTGATACTTAGTAAGCCTTCTTTGGCCTCTCAATACTTGTAACAGAAGTAGTTTCCTCACTGACAAGAAAGTATGGGGAAAGACTTTTGTTAAATGGGTAGTAGGGGCAAAATATGGCTCTTATGGCTATCTAAACAGGCAGCTTCCAGCTGCTGTTCCCTTCTCTCCTTGCAACTAAACTAAGATAAGCCTCTCTGGTAGCTGATTCACTGCCCTCGGCTCTAGCTCTAATTTCCTCAACATCTGATGAGTAGCAGCTCTAAATCTGTCAATATGAAGCACAAAAGGATCTTATTGATGGTCCAAGTACTATGTCTTTCATGGATGGTGCCATCAATCTCATGTCGTACACATCCATTATTGCTAACAATTTATATTGCATGTTCAGTAACTCCTATGTGGCGCTTCGTGACTTTATGCTGCTGTCCAATATACCACAGTCTTTGTGCTACATTTATCAGACTTAATGTATGATTGGAATACATTTTTGGGACACCATCCTTATTTCTAAAGTAGCTTGCTATGAGGTACTCTTTATTTTTCCAGATATGTATTTTGGCACACCTTGAATTATTCCCCATAGTTTGACTCTCTTCCTGAGAAGCAGCATTGTTCATTAAGACTGTCATCTAACACTCATAAATCAATTGAATAGCCTTAATATAAGCTTTAGTGGAACAGCTCAGAATTGCTAAGGAAGCAATGCATTTCCTTAAAGCTTCAACAAAACACTCTCCCTTCCTTTGACTGGGCTACGTCTGTTTATCAAAGGTTCTTAGCTTCTGCAAGATTACAACTGCACTTTTCTCTACCCTTTTGTAATAATGAAATATCAGCTACTCCCACCCTGATGTAGTGAGTATCATAGTAGATTACATAGAAGTAGAGTTGAGGGGCAAGAAGTGTGCATCTATTACATTAATTATACTTCCTGCTAATGCTGCAAGGAGATTACTTTTCTTTCTTGATCTGCCTGCATGGATCTGATTTGCAAAATGAATGCCTGGATTAGGAATTTCAAAATGTGTGGCATGGTCTACTGCAGCACTTCTGGGCAAAAACCTTTTGGCAGCTGTAATCCTCAGTTACTGGTGGTGACATGGTGAAGTAATAGCATCTCTGAAATATTGTTTCAAGGTGGCAGATAAGTCAATAAGATGGGACTTTCTGTAGATGTTAGTGGCATATACCACATAGAATGCAAGCTAGCATGGTCTCATGGCTAGGACTGGAAGTAGTGAGTTCTATTCCTGGCTCTTTCAGTGATCTGCTGCTTCATAACTGGGACAAGACACTTAACCTCTTGGTGTCTTTGTTTTCCATCCCATCCTTTGTGGGCCATGTCTATTTGAATCGTACGCACTTTGTGGCGGGGACTGTCTATTGCTATGTGTTTGAACAATTGAGCCCCAATTTTGATTTAGGTCTCTAGTAATTCAAATAATAATTTTAAAAATAAATAAATCTGTCCCTCCCTATAAGTCCTCATATAATTTCAGTATCTTAGGTAGTATATATGTATTGTGTTTCAAAAGGATACAGAAAAGATGCAAATATTTAAACACAAATTTGAATATAATTTTCCAGACATTACGTAATAGCTCCATTAAGCTTTTTTATAAAAATTACAGAAATGGTCCTTGACTTAACAATAGCCCCCCACTGAAATCTTCACAGCTGCCATTTGCAAGTAACTCATGTTACCATGTTATTCCTTATACTAACTAGTAGTAACATTATTTAAATAAAAGGTGAAATTCTGTAGATTTTAATGGCAACCACTATGTGTTTCATAGTATTTATACTGCAGTATTTTGGACCATCACTGAGAAATATTTTCGTACTTTTATGCTAGTTTGTCTTTAGTAGTTTTGGCACATACAGTATATACTTTAGGCTTAATTTTTTACCATTAACAAATTTGACCCAAGATCTTAAAAAAAAAAAAAGTCATGAAATGTATACAGAGACATTATTTTCAGAAAATAGCCTTAAATACTGTTTATTATTAAAATGTCTTTGTTAGCAAACCATACCAGCACATCTTCAATTTATGATTTGCAGCATACTTTTAGAGATGATTGTTAATAACTAGGGTGACCAGATGTCCCGTTTTTAAAGGGGCAGTCTCATTTTTTGGGACTTGTTCTTATGTAGGCACCAATTACCCACCAGCCCCATCCCATTTTTTCACAATTGCTATCTGGTAACCCTATTATTAACTTGCTTATTAAATGTCTCCTATACCCCTCAGAAGATTGATGGGAGGAAAATGCATCTCTGAGTTTGTCTTTTAATGGATTTGTCTTTACCTTTAATATTGACATACTACTACACTTCAGCATCTAACTGTAACCTATGATTACCTGAATGAGGTTTATCGGTTATTCATAAACTGAAGAAGGATGTTTTCACCTACTACTTTATCATTTTCATTTTTTTCTCTCTCTTCGTGGTTTGTAATGGCCTCTAGAGAAACCCCTCAAATAAAATTTCTTTATTACTTTTTTGCTTGGCACAAATGTATTTTTCCTTGTGTTTTTTGAGCTGAAATTAACCTGGTTCTATTTCTGTCCTTTGTTGTCTCTATATTGATAAGAGACTTTCTTGCTCAAAATTGCCTCTGTGGCTGCTGGACCTAGGGAAAGTCTGAGAGGTCTTACAGTTCAAGACTATTCCCAGTTCTGTAGGGATGCATCACTCTTTCCTAGCAGCCACATAGGATGTGGTCTTACATCACTAAGTCAATGGGAATTTTGCAGTTGACTTCAGTGGGAGCAAAATCAAGCCCACAATGCTAATTTTGGCTACTCGCCTGTGAAATCACAGGGTCTACCTGTGACACTGATCTATATCTGTGTGTATGTACATATATTTGTGTGTAAGATACGTAAATGGTTAGGGTGACAGCAGATTGTGCTCAAGAACAAGTAGCATAGTTTCTGGTTTCCTCTGGGCAGCTTTTTACATCAGCTCTTAACAAGGCCTAGGGAGAACTGTGAGAAAATTCAGATGGTTTTAGCCAGGCTAGGTCAATGGGCAACACACTGGTACATAGAAGTTCAATATTAATAAATGTAAAGCTGTTCATGTTGGAAAGAAACATTTATAAATTTCTTGCACCTTACAGGGTTCAGACTCTTTGTAACAACTCAAGTAAGGGACCTGATTGTCATTGTGGACAGCTCTATTTGCAGTTGTGGTCAGAAATGGAAGCAAGATGTAAAAAAGTGTAAGGGAGGAGATGGAGAGTCATATATACAATATTGTAATGCAATTAAATAAATCAAGATAGCCTCTGCTGGAATACAGTGTGTAATACTTGTCATCTGATCTTAAAAAGAGTACTGTAGAGTTAAAAATGGTTTAAAGTGGCCTATATAGTGATAGGCTCAAGGAGCTCAATCTATTTGGAGCTTAACAAAGAAAAAGTTAAGGGGTGACTTGATCACAGTCTATGAGAACCTACTCAGTGAACAAATACTTGATAATTCTCTCTTCAGTCTAGTAGACAAAGGTATAACAAAATCCAGTGGCTGGAAGGTGAAGCTAGACAAATTCATACTGGAAATAAGATGTAAGTTTTTAACAGTGAGGGTGAGTAACCATTGGAACAATTCACCAAGAGTTGTGGTGGATTCTCCATCACTGGCAATTTTTAAATCAAAGTTGGATTTTTTTAAAAGAGATGTTCTAGTTCAAAAGGAATTATGTTGGCAGAGTTCTATGGCCTATGTTTTACAGGAGGTCAGACTGGATAATCACAATGTTTCCTTCTGGCCTTAGAATCTATGAATGGTGACTAATAATTAGGGGCCATGAAAAAAAATCTTATGTGAAGACAGCTAACAAAATCTTGATCTTTTCAATCTTAGAAAGGAGATGAAAAGAGGAGATGACAAGAGTTTATAAAATAATGAATGGCCTAGAGAAAGAAGATGGGGAATTTTTGTCCTTGTTTCATACACAAGAACTAGGGGAAATTCAATGAAATTAAAATATGGCAAATTAACTGATTCAAGGAAATACTTTTTCACACAATATGTAATGAGTTCCACAGTCTAAATGCCACAAAATGACATTGACACCAGGAACTTAGCGAGATACAAAAGAAGGATTTGACTCTTAAATGGATAACAACAATATCCAGAATTATAATAGCATTAATACAAATTTTGTAGTAATATTAAGCCTGATGCATTAGGACTTCAGCCTATCCATAACTAGTAAGGGTTAAGAGGTTTTTTGCATTTTCCTCTGGAACGTGCTGCTGGCCACTGTCAGAGGCTAGGTAAAGGATTAGATGGACCACAAGTATGATCTAGTATGGCAAATCCTATGTCCTATGATTACCAAGTCCCCTGTATCCTGACATGAGTTCTCCCCAACCAATCAACAAGCACTCCCTTGGCCTGAAGATCACATATCCATGGCCAAATTCTCTTGGGAAGAAAAGCCATCCCTTCAGCCACGCTCCTGCAACTGGATCCACATGAGACCACACATGAGACTGAGGTCAATGGATCACCAAAAGGCTGGAGGCATGTGGATCAGATTGCAGACTTAGAGCCTACACATGGAATACTAATGAATTTCTGGTGCAGACTTATGATGGAAAGTGACTTCAAGTGCCTGGACATTTTAAACTTTTGCTGAAAAGGCAACATGGCATTTTTGATGGATGGTTAAACAGCTTTTTTCTCTTTCCTTCCCCATTATCTTCACCATTTTCTCCCTCTTATCTGCCCATTTTTACTACCCACCCTTACTGTCTTTTTATCCTTATAGCAACATGCTTTCTGAATTTAACACAATGGCCACAGACATTGTTTTGTTTTTCAGTAAGGTCCTGGATGTGCACAGTTGGTGCATGAAGTTGATTTTCCATCAACAGGCCGCAGTGACGAATCTTTGGAAAATCCGTGACCACAGTCACCTGTGATAAGTGTATCTTTAAATACACTAACCCAATATTTTGTTTTCCATTTAAAATGTTTATAAGCAGTAAAGTATTCCACTGGCACTAGACTGTATATTTATTAGTCAATAGTTAACTAATAGGCTTTATTATGCAATGATTTTGTATCTCTTCTTCACATGACATTTAGAAATGTCAGCACCTTATCATGCCAACACAGTCTGAATGTTGTGTGTGCCTGTGTTTAAATGTATTTGCTTCTGATCTACATTTTTCCATACATGTTTTATAATTCAAAACTTCCCTTTTGTGCTGAACTCAAATGACTGTTGAACTTTTCTTTTAATAACTGAAATAATGAGGTGGATAGTGTTAAAATGTAATCTGAAAAGTTCACAGCAGATAATAGTTTTCTATATAAATGTGGTTTTTTAAGTACTAAGATCGAGGTAGATGTCATCTTAGAATCCTAAACACGATTAAAAATAATTTACAGCCCTTGAACTGAGAAGCTGCAGGCTTTTCCTGTGCTGTTTTTTTTAATGTGTTAAGTTACAAATTACAATTATAATAGTACCATTTATTTTCAAATTACATCATTTCTATTATAAAACCCCTAATTTCAGGATTTGGAAATTCAATCACAAAACTTTGCTTCAGACTCAGACATGGTATATAGGCATTTTGTTCAAAGAGTTGGGAGGCCATTTAGGTGCCTTGGATGAATGCAACAAAAACAAAACAAAAACAAAAAAGACTGGATTCAGATGCTTTGTTGCACATTTTAAGATTAAAAACAGTCTTTTGCTTTTACAAGTCTAGTTTAGGGTAAAATCCTGCACTTTTTAATTCAGGCAAAATTGCCACTGACTTCCCTGGAAGTTTTGCTGAGGTAAAGAATGCAGAATCAGTAGTGGATTTAGGTGTCTTCTAAAAAATTGTATCTTGAAAAGTGAGTGCAATCTACATGCTACACTTTTATCCATGAACTGTAGGGACATAAATATGAACATCTTAAGGCCGTATCGAGGCTCTGCGGATATTAAATGAATTGTTTGGTTTCCATCTGTGACAGATATGGCCATTTCCTGCCATATCCTTGGGAGACTTTACTGAATTAAGTTGAAATATCTTTTGGGATCCATTGTATTAAATAAATGGATTATATATTATTGTTGGCTAGGATTGTATCTAATCTTTCAGGGGGCAGATTTGACAGATATAAGACCTGGGGGTTCAATGGAGTATACCGAACAACGTGCTCAACAATAATGGACTTTTGAAACAAAATGTTTAAGTTCTTTTCTTGGGGAATATGTAAGGGGAGGTGAATGCAAATTTTGGACTAGGCAAAAAACCCAGCCCTGTGAAGCTACATCCTGAGGAGTGAGGCATTGTCTGCTGATCGCTATTTCTTGAGGCCAAGATCAATGGCCCAAACTGTGTAAAGGAAAGATTGAAATATTCATGGTGGTTCTGGTTCTGATTTGGAGAAATTTATGATCACATAAACACGGGGAAAACCCAGTTGTGAATTTTTAAGGACGGACTATTACTGGAACTCAAGGTTAGAGTTGGGGGTGACTCCTGGTAAGCTTTATAGCATGTGTGAAAGGGTTTTATTGGCTTTTAATGTTTTCTTTCTTTATTTCCTTAAGAATAAATGTACTTGGTTATTAAGCTCAGTGTAGTACTTGTAACTGTGGGGAATTACAATGTTCATAACAAAGCAAAGTGTAGATGCTGGCCTTTCAGATGGTCTGGCTCGCTGGGGATATCACAGTGTAGGCAAAGAACTGTGCAGCCTAGAACATCCCCAGTCTGGAAGGAGAGAGATCAAGACTGGTGATGGCTGAGGAGATGGGAACCTAGAAAGGGTTCCCTCAGGGGATGATGGAGGAGAAATACATGTGCTGTTGCCCTGAACTATGAAACCATCTATCTCCTAATAGATAAATGTCCACATTATATAAACCCTCCACCATAATTGGCATCTCCTTTGGCCAGAAGCCAAGGATTGAATCAATTTGGAGAAAGGAAAACTCCTTCGCTTTTTGAGATGATTTCTGAAATCAGGGTCAAAGCACATAGGCAGAACACCAAGGTGCTCCTTCCATTCCATCCCTTTTCATTGATGGGACTTCACCCTCCAGGACTTTCAGTCCAACACCTCTTCATCAACCCTAAAATCACTTAAAACATTGTCTAAAAGATTTATACTCCCAGGATTCAGTGCATTAGTGCCATAGTCTTTGAAAACAGTACCGTTTATGTTGTCGCTTATCTGTGAACTCTAGAATATTTACACATTATGCTGCAGATAATGCTCCTGCAGAAGTTTGTTACAGTCTATTGCTTTTTAAATCTTCTTCAAAAAGCATATTTGGAGTTGAATCTCTAAATGAGTGTGAATAATTATTTACATGAAAGGAGCTGCTGTGGCCAGTATATGAGAATTGAAAATGCATTTCCTTTTTTTAGAACACTGTTAAGAAAACCCACACATAGGATATTAACCTACATTGTACCAGGTAAGCAGAGTTGTACAAAACTTGCTTTAAGAAACTGTAAATGAGCTAAATCTTGATCTGGTTTTGGGCTTTGTTACAAATGAAGAATTCACCCCTAGTTCATTTTAAGTTTCTGAACCCTGAATTGGTTTCAAGCATATCAGGGCTTTGTTTTGAACAAGAAATGAAGTAAAACCATGGGTTTGTGTGTGAAAATGCTGTTTTATCTGAGTTTTGCTTTGATTTTTGGGGGGATCATTTGAACCTGTGACTTAAAGTGAAACTCATGGGGCCCACACAGATCAAAACAGAAGAACATATCAGCACAAATCCCTTTTTACTGCAACCACTGAGCTACAAGAAGTGCTAGAATTAAAAATCCCTGAGGAACTAGCAAATACCCTTTGCCTACTAAAGATAGCCTTGGTATTTAATTAAAGGTCAAACAGAATTGTACTGCAAACCTTGGGGATACTTTGAAGTAGTTACTTAAGACAGGGTTACCTAGTGAAGGCTTCAGTGTACAAGTAAAAATCATTTTCAAGAGTGACACAAGCTATAGAATAAAGAAGCTACTGCCAAGTGAAGTTGGGTGGTGGGTTCTGCATCCCTAATCTTGCGGCTTCACCCCAGTGCTCATATATCTTGTCCTGACATTTTGTCATAGAATAAACCTCTCCAGAGCCATACAATGGATATACATCTTTACATGCACATTCACAACAGGCTGCACAGTGAAACTGCAACGAAGAGGAAGGAACTGGATATGCAACACGGTACATGTGTTTGCCAGACTTCTTAGGTCCTCATTTATAATTCTGTATCTGGACACAATCGAATGGTTAAGGATTATGCCAGCTTTTACATTTTACTTGGATTGGATTGCCAGCATGTGTTGCAACTTTCATGGTAATTAAACATAGGTTTTGTGTGTTTAATTACTGTTATCACACTGGGTACTGTTCTTGTTATGATGCCCTGAAACTGGTATTCTGATTGTCAATCATCTAGTACAATTACATAGCTGTGTGCTTCTGAAAGTTGGTCTGTAAGGCATTGGCCAAAATGTCAGCCTTATTATTACAACTGATCTTAAAACAGTCTGCAAGGCAGTTTTGTAGCTGAATTTATCATCCTGTCTATGAAATATTTTAGACTATTTTCTAAACAGAATGCATCTGAATTTGAGCTAGGGACTTTGATTTGTGACTGCTTTTGTCCACCTTTGACTTTTTCATGAGTTTATTTGGAACAAAGCAGGTGGGCTTGTTCAGTGATGGATTATAAAATATGCACAGAAAATGTGCATGGGTGAAATGCTGCTTAAGCAAGTAATCTCTTCACACAGATGTCCCATGATTTACCTATTGCACATTATTTGCTTTTGCTCACCACCCAATTGAGGGGATGTGATGTATTTCTCCAGTGTTTGCAAAGATGTTGCATGCTCAGCTGGACTATGATGATGTATTCTACACATGTCCTTTCTGAAAAATTCGGAAGCATTTTCAGCGTTGATTTCCCTTAAGAGTTATTATACCCCACACAGATTGGCAGTGCAGTGCCACAATACCTGGATTTATGGGGTGACCTTGGAGATACAGGCTTTCCCAAATTGAAAGCACTTGGAGCTAAACCTGAAATATATATATATATATAGGATTACTGAGCGTGTTACCATTGTATAAATCAGAATGAGATTATGCAAATAATAAATAACATTTATGGAACATCTCATGAAATACAGCACTAGAATTCAATCATGTACTGGTCAAAGGCATCCCTCTCACATCTACCAGATCTGGCTCCCATCCAATCTCAAATCAGGAGTTGATTTCAGTGGAAGCAGGATTGTGTCCCTCTTAAATCCACTGTGGGAGGCTGATTCATTTTATCATCAGATTTTGAGTCTGTTTATTTAGATTGTGCTCAGAGATGCTGAGCAATGGCCACTCCCATCAAAGACTGTGGGGGATGCTCTCTGGATTGGGCTATAGCAGGGGTTTGGGGGTGGGGATGAACCTTGATACTGTATGATTTTTTCTTGGGTACTGGGGAACTCACACATGCTAATGTTTTCCTGCCCACACCGCCTTTTGTAATATCCCAGGCAGTGCAGTCTGAGAATGCTGAATCCATGCAATTTGTCTGAGGGAGCTCCCCTGCTTTCTGACAGAAAACTGGTCAAGTTGTTGTTAGGATCCTCACTCTCCTAGCTGTTAGGATCCTCACTCTCCTAGCTGTTTGGGAAAAATCAGTTGATTTGTTATTAAAGCCAGGAGCTGTTCCAGTAAGGAGGTGCTGATAAATGGCAATGAAAATGCAGAGCGGAAGCATGTGGTGTGCAGACCTAGGAACAGCAATAAAGGCAAACCCAACCTGCACTAATGTTAATTGTCATTTAGTTTATATCAATGTGCAGTTTATTAAACCATAAAGCAAGGCAATGTGCACAGAGAGCTGCACTGAAGATAATTAAATATAATCAAGGTTTCAGTTAATCCACCAAAACCCAGGAGATGGATGCACTGTTAAGGTTAAACACCCTGTGTGCACTAAAGACACGGTTTGCACAGTCATTAAGAACATGCACTGAACTTAGACTGCAACTCAGGTGTAAAGGCAGGTCCCACCTACAGCTTTAAACACAAATTTTCTTCCTTTTTATGTCTTGAAATAACTTTGAATCTCCAAGTAGCTGTTGGCTTACTTATTTGCATTGCAGTAACAGCTAGAGGCTCTAATCAGGACTGGTATCTTCATGGTATCAGATGACCTACCTACACTCAGGGAGAGTGGGTCTTGCTCCAAAGAGCTAAATCTGCATAGAAAAGAGGGGCAAGGGGCAATGTAGAGGGATATTCCATATCTGCAAAATAATCATAGTGATGGAAAACACCATGTATGCTCCACTCTTCTCGTCTGAGTTGATTTTTCTTTGGGATGTTTTTAAAGTGTGTGATGAGGGGTCAAGTTGGGCTGATGAGGAAGGCATGCAGGTAGGGATGGATACATAGGAGTAAGGGAAGGGGAAGGACAAAAGAAGTGGACTAGGGAGATTGAAGGTGAATGGAAATAACGGAAGAAAAGGTGGTGAGAAGCATGGAGGGCAAAGAGAATGAGGCTGGGAGCAGAGCAAATGGCCAGTAGGTAAAATAGAAAACATCCAGAGTTGTAATTTACGAAGTCGGAATCTGATGACATCACTAATGTTCACAAGTGTAAAAGCTTGTATGGGCTTCATTCTCTGCTCCTTCTGAAGGGGATTGCTTTGGGCTCTTGAGACTTGCTTAGACTTCAAGAGCTGCCGCTTATACTTCCACTGAGCCCAAGAGGGTGGAGGGCATGGACTGCATGGGCAGAGCTGTAATCACCAGGCTATTGGTTATTCTGGTGCCTGCTGCTTTCTCTTGTTTCCCCCATTAAAATTTTTGAAATGTCTCATTTTTGTTCCTATGTAGGAAAAAAAAACAATTTCCAAAATTGAATTGTTGTTTTCTGGCCACCTCTATACCTAAGGCTTAGTGCCCAGGCATGTGCTCTTGAAGAGGGAGCACAGGTGGGGGAAGGAGAGCCAGCTGGCCTTGCCCTTTCCCCCCAACCAGCAGGGGCATGCTGCCAGCGCAAACTTTAGAGTTTTTCAAAGTATATCTTGTCTGAATAGAATCTAGGCCTTTTTATCAACATCAAAAGAAAAAAATTCTTAACGTTCTGAAATGAAGCCTCTGAGTAAAAGTAAACCAAAAAATAAAGTTTTGTTTTGTTTTTAAAGATGGTGGGAACATAGACTGGGAAGAACTTGATTTTTATTTTTTTTTTAATTTCCAAAGATAATATCTACATTCATTTTAATCATTTTAAAAGACTTATCTATTAAAACCACAATTTTGCACAACTGTGAACATTTAAAGCATTTAAAAAAATTATTGATCATAATTTTCACAGTAGTGGGAAATTAAGGGTGTGTGTGCCAGGTAATCATTATTTTAATACCAATAAACATTGCAATTAAAAAGTTAAAGCTTTATAATTGTTATAACACAAACTGTCACCATCACACATCAAAATATACCAAGTAAGTATCTTTAAGTCAAACTCATAAGTTCTCAAGCAGCATTTTTCTTATTTTGTAAAGAGCACTTGTCAGCCATGGAAATATTTTTTGTCCCTTTGTGTATGGGGAAATTGACATTTACTGATTAAAAATCTTAACTCCTCCAAGCCTAACCTGAGTCCAGGGAATAGAGCATAAGTCTGGGGGCCAGGAGCACAGGCTTCTATTCCTAGCTCTGCCCCTAAACTGCTGTGACTTTGGCTGTGTGTCTACACTGCAAAAACAAACCCTGCCACAGCCAGTTTCAGAGATTAGGTCTGTAGTGCTAAGTATAGCCCTATATATGTTCTGGCTCTTAATGTGGGCCGGGGATGGGGTTTAGAGTTCCAGCCCAAGGCATAGAGCTACATGGCTATTTTTAGAGTGAGCCAGAGTCTGTAGACCCAGGCCTCCAAGGCTTGTTGCGGGGGTTGTTTGTTTGCTGTATAGGCATACCCTAAGTCACTTCCTCTCTCTGGTCCTCTTTGGTGTTTAGCTTGTAAACTCTTTGGGGCAGAACGGGGTCCTGACCGGGGTTGTGCCTCCAGATGCTACTGTCACGTCAATAAGCAGCAGTGAGATGTGACTCCTTGAAAGCCTTTTCTCTGTAAGGGAGAGCGGAATGACTCCTTCTGCAGCAAAGTTGTAAACCCGGCAAGCAGTTGTAATGGAAAGAGGGACTGAAAGTGCGCTGGAGCCGTGCACATCTGCCTCCCTCACGTAAGGGGCATGTTAACACGTACAGGGAGGAATTGCAGCCAGGCACCTTTGCACCGTTCCCCACACGGGGAGCGGAGGAAAGGGGTTAATGGAGGAGCCGCTACACCCGCCTGCTCTTTAATTCTCCCTCCCCCCCACCGACGGGCGGGCAAGGCTCAGGTTTTGGAGGGTGGGGTTTGCTCCGCGCTCCCAAATCTCTGACGTTCAATGTTACGGCCAAAGGCGGCTCGGTTTAACAACAGACCTCCGGCAAAGCGGGAAGGCAGCGCTCGGGCAGAGGACGCTCGGCTCGTCAGCTGCACAGAGCCGAGGCGCCTCAGAGCAGCAGCAGCCGCCGCCGCTGCGGGGGCAGGGGGAGGGATCCGACTGCGGCTCGCAGTGTGCCCGAGCTCGCTCGAAGGTAAGCCCGGGACCGGAGCAGGGAGCTCAATGCACAGGCTAGGGAGAAGGGGCAGGAGCGTTCCGAGGGACCGGGGCTCTGGCTGCCTGCCCGCCAGCGGCTCGGAGCTCCCGGATCTGGGGCGCGCTTCTTTGCGGGCGTGTCCATTGCGCCCGGGTTTCGGAGGCGGCTCTCGCTGCGGGGGGGGGGTAAATAAGTTTGTTTGTTGTCGGACGCGCGGTTTCCTCCTCCCGGCCGGGGCTCGCCCTGGGGAAACCGGCCCCAGCAGCCCAAGTCGTGTAGGGTCGCGGTGTCTGCAGCCCGCTCGCCCATGGCCAGGCACCTGTCCCCCTGCAGCTGTGCTGGATGCTAACGGTGATTTGCCTCTATCCCAGCTAGGAGACTTTTCATTTTGCACATGAACAGGTTTGTTACGGGAGGGCAGAGAGGGGACCTGCCGGTGTTTGATGCTGCGGTTTCACGGCAGGGAGGGACTGGGAGGTAACATCAGGCGAGGTTCTGAAGTTGTGTATTTGCAAAGGGGCTTGTGAACTAGATTGAGGGCACTTCCCGGCCGCCTAGTCTGTATCATCCATCTCCCCTTAACTGCCCTGCCCGATCCTACGTTATCCGGAGAAGTCAAGGTTTTCCGATCAACTTTGCCAGATAGCGGCTCTCTTTGCAGTCACCTTGGCAATGAAGCTGAGACGGCTGCACACGAGCTGTATGGCTCGGCTCAGCTCCCCGTTTGTGATAAGAGACAGCGGAGCAGCGTGGTGGATCGCGGCGAAACAGACACTCGGCTGATCAGCCCTGAAGGGAATTGCGTTAGTTCCTCCTAATACTTCAGGGCGTGTTAATTTATCTCTCTTGAAGCAAAAAGGGCTGCCCTAGATCCCTGACATTCTGCAACGCTGCGAAGCAAAACCCTTTAGGAGCAGGAGCCTAGTGCAAGCGAATGTTTCGCGGAATGCCAGGCTCTCTCTGATCTTCGCAAGTCCAGAACGAAACGCATGACAGAGATCGATCAAGCCAGTGTCCTTGAGAGATTTTTTAGATGCAGGGTGCAGCTATCCGAGCAAAAGGAGAGGAAAGGGCCAAGCTGAGCTTGTGGACGAGGGGTGTGTGCGTGGGGTGGTGGGACCTGCTATTTCGCTATCTAGTAGAAACGTATGAATAACTTTTGCTTGTTGCAAACGAGTGTTTCTTGCTGTTTAGGGGTTTTGGCTGCTCTTGCTTTCCGAGGGCTGATTTAGCTTTCCGTGTTATGAGCAACATAATGCAGCATGTTGTTTTATTTATCCCAGACAAGAGTGATTTACTCTCTAACCTGCAAATTAAACGATGTTGCTTGCATAACAAGTGGAATTAGTTGGTATCTTACATACTAATTTTAATAAGTGAAAGCAGATTTCTGCAGGAAGAGATAAAGGCAGGCTTTTGCCTGAGGCAATGAATTTGTTTTTTTCTTAGTGGATAAAAGAGAGTAAAATATTAAAGAGCTAGATGCCACAAGTATTCATACAAAATTATTTCCTCTCTTAATGAATTTCATTTTTGTATCTGTGCTTATTTAAAAAAAAATCAATCCTTATATCTTGATGTGGTTCGTGATCTTTATGCTAACAGATAAGTTACTGGAGTTATGCCCTAGAAGTTGTTGCAGGCTTCATATTAAAACTATCACATTCTTTTTGAAATCCTTGATTAAATAGTTATTGTTTTTTTCTTTAAAAAACAAAACACCTATTTTCACTGTTGGGGATGCCACGGGGCATAAGATCAGAGCATGTTTAACAAGGCTAGTTTGCCATCTGAAATAATCCACTCATTTCTCTAGCTATTAGTAAATCTTTCCAGCATATCCTTCTATGTTTAGATGTTCAACTCAAAACTAACAGTGAAATCTGGTGCTGGATTCGAGGGGAGGAAGAAAAATTCCTGGTGCTTCTGCTGCTTCACTTTGCAGGAAACTTAGTGGCTTCTCTTTCTGGGTTCATCAAAGCTTTTGTGTCCTTAAATTCCATTTGCCAGTTACTGAATCTGCCTAAATAGCTTCTGAATAATCCCTTAAAGTCCCCCACCCCTTAATCTTCTACCATAACTATTTATTTTATGTGGATAATCCCCCTTTTCTGTACTTCCTCATTTAGAGTATGTAGTCAGCTAATTTCCCCCAAACTCCTGGTTTCTTTTAGGCAATGGCTTTCAGTGGCGAATGCACTATGTATATTCGTTTCATCTTCACAGCTACAGAGATTGCTTTTGGTGTGCACAAAGGGCATGATTCATAGACCACTGAAGTTAATGGGAAATATGTCCATTGACTTTAGGAGGCTTTGGATCAGGTCCTAAGTGAACTGTGGCAGGATGAACTCTAAATTTGTAGGTATTTGTAAATAATTGTGCATGTGCTCAGAAAAAATTTTTTTTTTTCATGCTTGAAAACAGTACCCATTACATGTTAAGTTGTTTGACGATCATGCTTAAGTATTGCATAGTGAAACCATACACTAAATGCCTGGATTTCTTAAAGACCAGTTTGATTTGAATGTATTCAGATGAGCTGGGATGAACAGAACTGAAGAATTTGGAAATCTCTTGCAGTTTAACATCAGAGCTCCATTCTAGTCCCTTTCATTTCCTGACACGTAAGCTTTTCTTGGATCACTAAATGTATCTGTTTAGATGTGAGTAGTAGGAGGTGAAAGAGCTTTCGCTTAACTAGAGGAGGTCCAGGGAGTTTTACCTTAGCATAGGGAAATTTAATGGTAAAATGACACTGAGTTCCTTTAACCATGAACTTGCATGACAAATCCAGTCATGTGCTATTGATATTTGAAATTCTCTACTGGAATTGCGTGCAGCCATTCGGTGACTACATATATTGTGATGTGACACCAGTTGCAATTGGTGGCCTCTAGTCCTCTTTCCCATGACTTGAAGGAAGGGTGTTTGACTCATATCTTTTAGTCATAACTCAGGACAGCACTCTTTATGACGGTTTTTCTTTGAGATTTCCACAATCCTTCGCTATTACTGCCTTATTTATATTTGTAGTCCCTCTATTGTTTGGTTTTGGAGTGCTGATGTTTTACTGTGAGCTGAGAATCACTTGTGTTGGAGTCAGAAATAATAGCACTGCAAGCCAGCAGACAAGTGGTGTTGCTGAGTTCAAACAGCTTGCAGAGTGAGTGTGTGACCTCCACAACACACATATCTCTCAGTCACCTGGAAGCAAGAACTTCTATTTGCTCCTGAACCTGAATCTCCTAGGTGAATACAAATGTTTGCTGTTGATCTTCAGGTTTACTTTTTAGTCTTTTTTACACTTATGACATTGTTGGGTTAAAATTCCTATATTTTATTTTTTTAAGAAGCAGACAGAATTCCTTATCTATGTTATTAGTAACACTTGTGGTATTAAAAAAACAAAACTTATTTCCACCATCAACATAATACTGTTAATGTTTTTACATTATTTTCAGCTGCATCAGTTTCACATGCCATTGTAGCTGGGTTCATGTTCTGGTTCCATTTAGCTATCTTGATCCTGATGTAAACTCCTAGTGGAAGACACGGCACAGGTAGTTTTCACCTCAGCATAACTAGTTGAAGTCAAGACTGTGCCCCCACCCCACTAGAGTTCACATCCACTAGCTATATTGAGGAAAAAACCTACCTGTGCCTTGTAGGAGGATCTGAGATATATCTATAATCTAAGTACACATAGCATGGCCCTACACTAGCATCATGCTGCAAAGTTTGGGATTCAGATGCTGCTGGAGAATATTATTTCTTTAAAAATAAAATATTTTAATTAAAATGAAGGAAATGTAGGGCTGGAGGAGACCTCAGGACATGATCTAGACCAGCCACCTGTGCTGAGGCAAGAACATATAAAACTAATTGAAATTAAGAATAATTATGGTCTTATTTCTGATGATGATGGATTTTGTAAAATGTGACTTTCTTACCACACCTGTGTTTGTGGCCTAAATTGACCTGATAGTGTCCCTTTAAATATTGTTTCCAACTCACTTTCATGTTAGCTAGGATCTGCTACTTACAGCTATACACTAGAGTGGTGGTAATTTTGAGAAGTGTTTGGGGAACCAGATGGGAATTTTCCTTCAAACACAGGAATTATATACTGTTTGTTGCTGCATGAGTGATGTCCACCTCTGGTGCAAAAGTAGTCACAAACACAGAAAAGTAACATGAATCGCAGGAAATACACAGATGTCAGCTTTAAAACTCAAAATCAGCCAAAAGTATGAGTTGTACACATTCTTATTGTCATCTGTTACAATGGTTATATGAATGTTGTGATGCTAGTGATTCATTCTTTTGATTATTTGTTAGATAAATACCTAATGATGACTCCTAACAAATCTAATGAGTTACATGGCAGTATATAATCACTTTCCCTTCTCTCAATAATACACCCCCCCCCACTAAAAAAATAATTATTGGGGATTGTGATGGTGTTCACCCCTCACCAGTCTTGAAAGGGTTAGGGTATGCTAGATGGGCCAATTAACAACATAGGCTGCACCTGGAGAGAAGCCAGGGCTCAGTAATGCTTAATTAAGGATGGCGCTAACATAGGCAGGAGCAGGTGGGGCTTCAATAAAGCTAAGAAGCTGAGAACAGAAGGGGAGCAGCTGAAAAAAGCAGTCTGCAGTCACTCCCTAACAGGAGAGAGATTTGTTGGCGATTACAGGGTCTGGCAAGAAGTCAAAGGGAGAAGTAGCCACAGGGAGTGGAGGAAGCCCAGATGGGTGGTAAACCCAGAGCTGCTAGAGGATAGAAGAAGGAAGTAAGACAAAGCACGGGGAAGTAGCAACGAAGTCTGGGATCATAATTGTAGACTATAACTGCAGAGCACAGGATCTAGGGCTGGAACCTGGAGTAAGGGATGGGTCTGGGGACCCTTATCAGCTGTTGGGGAAGTGGCACAGCCTTGGATGTAGGAGAGAAGACTGCCTAGAATGGCAGAGGACAGCTTGTTCAAAGAAGCATTGGCAGACCCCGGAACACAGGGACTATAGGGACCTGGCCAAAGGGTCAAGTCACAGAGAGTCCTGGAGGGCAAGGTTGAGGTAACAGGCTGAGCGTCTGCTGGAAGAGAGCTTTTGTCAAACTAATCCCCAGATGAGCCATAAGGAGGTGCACCTGTTACAAAGATATGAAAACCTTAGATGTCAATGTTAGAATACACAAGTTTCACATTTCCTTGCAGAACCTGGGCAACAACATTTCATACATGAAGCAATGGTTGCAAGACTGTATATGCTGTACTGAGGAAGTAATTTTGTTCTTTGCTACTCCCTAGATCTAAACACTATTTTTTTAATCTTAATCTGAGGAACGAAAACCTATTTTAATGTGATACCAACAAAAATAAAGGCAGGGATTTTAGAATTATTGAGTCACTTACTGAAATGGTGGCCTTTATCAACCGATTCCAAACCTTTTAAAAACATTTAATCTAATGATTTCTTAATTATATGCATGATGCGTAGGTAGTATACTACCCACCTGGGCAAAACGAGCAGGCTGTGGCCCTATTAATATAGATTGGGATTTTGTAAGGAGCCTAAGGCACCTACCCCCCAACATCAGAGTGTAGGTATAATAACGTGGAGCACTTAAGTAGGGTAAGCACATCAGATTGCTACTCCATTTTAAAAAAAACTTGGCTAATTTATTCATAGCAATTATGGCTTATTTTCTGGAATACCTACTCTTTTAAGATCAATGTCTCAATGGTAAGCCAAATGATTACATTAAATAGCTTGAAGGGGTAAGAACTTGGTCTTACAAAATTAATTGTTCTGTTAATTCTTCCATTAAGTCCCCGTGAGCCACAAGCTGAGACTAGTACTATATAAAATTTCATTAAGGGCACAAGTTTCGGGGTAAAGCAAAGTTGTTGTTGTTGTTGTTTTTAATGAATACAGTGGATTCTATATCTCCATATTTATATTGTCAAAAACAAAGAAAGTGACATTTAGCAAGCAGGCGAAGCAAATATTCAGGGAGAATCCATTCAAATGTAATTTTTAGTTTAATTAAAGGTTAACACAAGCATCTGAAAAAAGAAACACTCCTCAGTAATGACTTAACAGTTAGCATGAATACACTCAGTTGAAATGAACTTTCATAGTAGAGCTCAATAAATAGAACGATACATTATGAATCCACATCAAACGGGTGTATGTTAAGGACCAAAAGATGACTATTACTTAATACACATTTTTCCCTATTCACCTTTTTCTCTTTCTCTCAGTAATCAAATCTGTTCCCCTTCTCACCTGACCCCCTGCCCACTTCAGAGAATTGGCCTTTTCCCACATTCTACTTTCCCTTACCAAGGAGGACAACCTTCTTCCCCTCTGTCTCCCATGATGTTCCTTCGCCTTTCAAACTTTGGTCCTTTCTCGCTCTTCTGCCCAGTCTAAGGTCTCCGCCACCCCTTTAATTATTCCCTCTGCACTTTATAATATTCATTTTTTAGTCTATGGTCAAGTTTTTGGTATAGCTGCTATCTTCAAACTTGCATGTTATGAGAGTTCCCTGAGTTAAGAGAGTTCTAGAATGTATCATATGGTTGAAGCCAGAGCATCCAAGATTTGAGGACAGCACCCAGGAAAGTAGAGATTGCCGTATGTGATTCCACAAGGCGCCAAGTCAAGGTAGCAGATGGGCAGAGTAGATGTTATACTGGAGAAGAGGTGTTCTTATTAAAATTGATTCAAACCTTCGTTTGAGTTTGATGGCTGGTCTAAAAGGTTTAGGCCAATTCTACTTGTTAGTAACTCAGAACTCATTTGCCTATCTGTGATAGGGTAGTCCACCATAGAGGGCAGTAGCTTCCAGTGGCCATCCCACTCCGCCACCTGACTTGAACCTTTAAGGCTTGAGAAGGGTCCAAAAGATACATGTAGAGACTGAGTCTTGGTGCTCAGAGAAGGAATCAGGCTACTGTACCTTTGCAGGGTTTCAGTCCCTTAGAGAATGCAGGGAAGGGCAAGGCTCCCCTCTAACCGAACCAACTGGGAAGAGGTTGGGAGAAGAGGAGCTGTATAAAAGCTGCCACCTCCCTCACAGCAGGGTGATGCTGACAAGAGAAGGTTTGCTTGCTGGACCCTCCAGATTGGAAGGCTAATTAGGCCGGGTGTTCAGTGAAGGGGAGCTGGCGGAAGGTCTTGCAACTGACTAACCGAAGGCAAGACACTGAGGCACACTCCCAGCTCCAGGGAGATGGCTGAGAGGAACTTCTGCTCAAAGGAGAGAGCTACTGACTGCTTTAAGACAAGGGACAAAACTTCTAGTAGTACAGTCTGTCCGCTGAAGAGAGAAATGGAGACTGGCTTGTAGGCAACACCTCCCGAGCTAACCCCAAGAGAAGCTGTGAGGAACCACAGAATATGTTTACACTGTAATTAAATGCCCATGGTAGCTTATGTCAGCTGACTGTGGGGCTCTGTCTGTGGAGCTGTAAAGTTGCAGTTTAGATACTCAGGCTTGGGCTGAACCCTCTCCCCATCCCACGGGATCCCAGAGCTTGGGCTGGAGCCCAAGCCCCAGCATCTGTACTGTAAGTTTTCATCCCTGCAGCCTGAGTCAGCTGACATGGGCCATCTGTGGGCGTTTAATTCCATGTAGACTGGAGCTCAGAGTACAGGTGTTGACACTGGAGTCTGCTGATCTTGTGAGGATACTGATAAGCGAAGTAAAAGTAGGAGCAGCCCTGGGGAAAATGGTGGAGGATTGAAGGAACGGTCCTTAACCACCTAAATAGGGTTTGTTGGCTGGAACCAAGAGGAAAGGACAGGTCTGGGTTCCCCCATCTGTTCCCTAGACAAAGAGGGGAAACGTGGGCAACAAAGATCAAAAAAGCCAATAACAGTTGATAGAGGCTGGGAGATGGGCATGGCAGCCATTAGACTTTGAGTTTCCTATTTTGGCAACTTTTCTATTTACTGTCAAAGGGGACTGAACTGAACAGTGACCTGGCCAGAGAGCTAGGCTGCACACAACGACACATTGTTGAGGCCCCCAGAATGACAGAAGTGGGCACTAGTCTGGGACAATCCCTGCAATGCCTCATCCAGGCACTAGAAGGCTCTACGGAGGTGAGAGATTTGATGACACCACCCCTAAATCATATACAATACAAGGTAATTGTAGGCTTGAGACAATATATGCCTTTGCATTTTATTTATATAAAATGTTTAACCTGATTTATATATTTCCCATTTAAACCTGATATGCATAAGGCTTAACAAGTAATTTTAGTCTTAAATTAGAGGACTAAGATAATGAGCAAACAGTAAAGATTTTGTTTTTTAATGGAAAAAATTTTCATTGCAAATGGTAATTAAATCTTCATGTCCTGAGTGGCAGTAATATACAAGGGTTTTTTAAGCCAAACTTTAATATCCATCTTATTAAACACTTCTTATGCAGGTGATCACAGGGTATTATTGCCAATACTTACAAATAACATCAAACCTAGAGAGTTATTCACATTTCCATATATATGCTTCTAATAATATATGGGTGTAAAGACTTAAATAGCTAGCTGTGAAAGTCCACAGAGCTTCTGAGTGTATGTTGCATGCATGTTTTTTCATAATATAGTTAGCTCATTGTTCTGTTCTCCAGCCTTTGTCTTTTATTATCTATAGCTTGAAAAAAAGTTTGACCAGGTGCCTTTCCCAGCTTGCTCTGCAAATGCAGCCCTCTCTTTAGAGTCTGAACTCTCCTCCTTGATTTCGGCTTTCATTAATAATCAACAGTATGATAAAGTTCTGTTCAAGCTGTGTTTAGCTGTTGCCCCTCAAATCTGCTCAGCCCATTGCCTTGATCTTCATTCTCCAGATAGTCGCTCTCACCTCCATTAGAGAGGTGACTTGCCACCAGGTTAGATGGTGACTTGCCTCTCTCTGTGAGTCAACAAAATTTGCAAATGATGCCAAGAGGGCTTTTGTTTGCAATGTATCTCTCTATTTGATTAATGTGATTAAATACTTATGCCAAATTCTGAGCTGATTTAAACCTAATGTACTCCCACTCCATTTAGTTACAACTTTCCTGAACATGGTTCTATAAATCAGGGCAAGATCTGGCCTCTTAAATTTCTAATCTTTCTTAAGGTGAATTTACTCCTCATGAAAAGTGACAGTCTAATAGCTCTAAAATGTAATCTTCTATCTAGCCACAGGACAGGCATAACAGAGTCATTGGGAAAAGCCAGCTTGTCCATGTCACTTCGTCACTGTCCTGGAATTAATATCAGTAGAGTTCAGAAGTTATTCCAATTGTTAAGCCTCTTAAAATCTTGGCTCTTTTGTGGGACAATCAAAGATATGAGTTCTGCTAGGGTGGAAGCTTGTCCGCTCGGCACTGGAGTGAGACCACCACAATTTTATTAGGCCCCTGAATCCCTGTCATCAAATAATGATGTTTTATCACTACTAGACTGTTCTGGTGGAGGGGGATGAAAGCTCTTTATTCCAGTCTTTTGAAATGAATTCCTGAACAGCACAGAACTCCTGGCTTACAAAAGAATTGCTTGTTTAGCATCAAAGCAGAACACTTGCTTAAGATGGTTTTAGTCTTGAGAATGACTTCTATTTAATTGTACGTTGTTCAGTTAGGAGATATCTAATGCCCTCTGCTGTGCGTATATGGCTAGAAGTAGAAATCATCATGCGCTGCAGGAGGGAAAAATACATTTCAAATAGTATCAACCCTTGGCAACATATGAAACAGGATTTCAAACCAGCCCTTGATATATGCATGTCAACAGGAGTTTTGTAGATACAGCAGATTGGTAATTTTTGCATGCAAATTATTTTGAATTACAATATTTTTCATTATTCTGAGCATATTTAAGTGACCGTTTCTTCCAAATCATTATATAAATATGTTTTTAATCCAAAAGAACCTTTGGAATATTGTTCAGTGTTTGCAATTAACTGGAAGCAGCTTGTCAGGTTTTTTCTTGAATCATGTCAATAACTTCATTTTAAAAACACATGTCCAATTCAGTGGGCAGTTACTTGTGAATATAATCTCTGTTTGCACACACACAGTAACCCCTATTCCACTAGATGGTGGCAGCCAATGCATAATAACTTGGATTATGGCATCATCTAGACATTGGCAACTGGATTTGAGGCCATCATTAGCATGGTTATTTTGCAAGGCCTCCAGCTTTCATGAGATTGTGCACATAGTGGGCATTTCCCAGACTTGGATACCAAATTTAGTATCTAACATAGCATGCACAGTGCTCCAAGCAATCAGTGAGCCAGTCTGGATACACACACAGAAGTTTCTCTTTAGGGCAAGGTGCTAGAGGGAGAAGTATTTTGAGAAAAAGGATCTGTGGGGAAAGTAATACCATGCAAAGCAAACAGCATCATCCCGTTGACCAGAAAATAACACTGACAATTCAGCTTTTCCAACACCCTGGCTGACTGTTCCCCTATATCACTGAAGCCTCAGAAGCATACTTGTCTGCATGGGCTCAGCCAAAAGCTCATGGCAATTTTACATATACATGCAAAGTATATGCAAATTTGCATTAATCCCTAATGATGTATGTCACTACGCAACTCCTCCACCAGAATCCATAACTTTCCCCAGTACACCTCTACCCCGATATAAAGCTGTCCTTGGGAACCAAAAAATCTTACTGCATTATAGGTCAAACTGCGTTATATCGAACTTTCTTCGATCCGCCGGTGTGCACAGCCCCCCCCCCCCTCCCGAGCACTGCTTTACCATGTTATATTCAAATTCGTGTTATATCGGGGTAGAGGTGTATCTATCAGCTACTCCCACACACTTCCTTCCCCTTTCTCACATTCTATCAATGTCCCCATAAATTCTCTGTCAACCCACAAATCCACTCTCCTCCTTTATTACCCTTCAGTTCTCTGCCCCTGGTTGCCCCTCACCATTATCCTCCTTTACTCATGACGTCATGGGTGTTGAGCTAGTCTTCTCAACAGCAGCAGCTTCTGTAGTGGTTTGACTGATGGCTTAGATTTCCTCCCACTGCCACGCCTTTGCTGGCTGTTCAGCATTCCCCTCTTTGCTCCTCCCTAACTTCCTTTGGCTTTCATTGAGAGGGAAATGGGGGAGAACTCAGAGCAGGCAAAGAGGGAGTCTTAGATACTAGCCCAGCCCATTCTTGTAGCTGGCAAAAAAACCCAACAAAAACAAAAAAACATGGAAGGATCAATGAGTCAGGTGGGGCCAGAAAGCCGGAAGTTGAGCAGGCCTGCCGTCAAGGTCACCCTAGCAGTCTTGCTAGAACATGATTGAACAGCTAACAGTTCCCAGAGCTCTGTGTTCTCTGGACCAAATGTTGGCAGATGTCTGGCTGGGCAGTGCAGTTGGTAGATGGGCAACAGTTTCAAAGTATAGCAGGAACCCATGTGAAATGGTGACAGCAAGGTGGGTGCTTGTTATGAGCGCACATTCCTATACAGGGATCCTGTGCTGAAATGCAGGGGACTTAGTACTGAGTCCTGGATAGAGCACAGTCCCAGTACCCAGACTCCCTTGAGAGTTTTCTGAACCTACCTTATTCACTAGCTAAGTAGTTGTAGAGGCATCTCCTTCTGGGTACTCCCAAATACATACATAATGTAGATAAGGGCCAGCCTGGTATCTCAGAAATCGACATGGGCACTACTCAATTCACAGGAGGCACCCAGTGTCCAAGCCATGAATCTCCCTCAGTAGACCAGGAGAAAAGTGTATAGACTGGAACAGCATACCTGTGCAAGGTCTAATGGGAGATGTGTGCTTAAGGCTTCATAACCTCTTCCCTTCCCTCAGTACCAGCTGGAAGGTCAGTAAGATAAAGCAAGGGGCTGCTTTCCCCCCCACCCCCTCCCATTCTCTCCAGTACCTGTTCTTTGTTGTCTCCCTTTCTAAACAGTTTTGCTCATCCTTGTCACACTCTCGGCTTCTTTACCTGGAAAATGGAGAAAAGCAATGTGCCACAAGAGCAGATATTCCCAATTCAGTGGGCATTCTGTACTGGTATCCTGGACCTCTCAGTTAGTTTCTGCTATGATCAGATGTTTCTTGCAGGAGTAAACCACACCATAAGAGGAACCTCACAGAAATACATCCAACTTGTTCATGCATGGCTCCCCATTTCTGTTCCAAATCTTGATAGTTTCCTGCTATTTTTTCCTAGTGTTTTGTGTAGATACTGCACAGTGAATATTAAATGTACATATCAGACATTTAACACACTTTACTGGGGGGATATTTTGAAAGAGGAGGCATAATGATAAATCTTTCTTTATATGAAATGCTAATAATACACTATTTTGAATGAAAGAATTGCGCAGGTGAATTTAAAGTTTGATATGCTGCTTGTAATTGCAGATGTAGAGAAAAACCACTAGTCAAATAGATCTGAGAATGAGGGAGCACAGATGTAGACCGACTCAATATTTCCTGAAGTCAAGTGGGGAAAAAAGCCTAGTACTAGAATCCTTTAAAGGTCAAACTAATTTTTTACTCATGTGAAAATGAGAAATCCTTCTATCATTGATACAGTGACAGCAAAATCTCTTTTCAGCACTGTGATTTACTTGCTGGTAATTTAGAGGAATTCAAAAAAAGCCCAAAACGTTCCTCACCAGTTTAATTTAGTTTTCGATATCTTTGAAAAGCTGGAGGTTCTAAAGACTTTGAAAGTTGTTTTTCTGAATTATTACTGCCGCTAGGGTCTGATTGAAAGCCCACTCACATCAATGGGAGTCTTCTCACTGAGGCCTGGTCTACGCTACGCGTTTAAATCGATTTAAAGAGCGTTAAATTGATTTAACGCTGTACCCGTCCACACTGCAACGCCCTTTATATCGATATAAAGGGCTCTTTAAATCGATTTCTGTACTCTTCCCCGACGAGAGGAGTAGCGCTAAATTCGCGCTAAAATTGTTATATACACATATCCGGAATAATGGTTAGTTTGTGGCATGAAATCGACGTTATTGGCCTCCGGGCGGTTATCCCACAGTTCAGAACCACTGATCTGCTCTGGACTAGCAATCTGAACTTGGATGCAAGCGGGCAGGTAAACAGGAAAAGCCCCCGAACTTTGAATTAATTTCCTGTTGCCCAGCGTGGAGCTCTGATCAGCATGGGTGGCAATGCAGTCTCAAATCCAAAAGAGCTCCAGCATGGACCGTACGGGAGATACTGGATCTGATCGGTTGTATGTGGGAGACAAATCTGTTCTATCAGAGCCCCCGTTACAGAACAGACGAATGCCAAAGCGTTTGAAAAAAAATCTCCAGGATACACAGCGCTGCGCGACAAGCGTAACGGGAAGCCAGAAGACTCAAATGGACGCTCATGGATGGAGGGGTACTGAGGACTCCAGCTATCCTACAGTCCACAGCAGTCTCTGAAAAGTATTTGCACTTCTTTGGTTGAGCTCCCAATGTCTGTAGGTCTTCAAACACAGTGTCTGGCGTGTTCAGGGAACAGCTTCCTCAGTTCTTTCTCCCCCCCACCACGTGAAAGAAAAGGGAAAGAAATCATTTCTTGACTTCTTTCAATGTCACCCTATGTGTACGAATACTGCTGGTAGACGCGATGCTGCAGCAGTGAAGAGGAGTATCCGCTCCTCTCCCTCTCCCCTCCCTGGTGGTAGACGGTGCAGTAGGACTAGTAACCGTCCCTCATGAATATCTAACATGTTGACATGAGGGTAACATTTCCTGGTTACATTCCAGTAGATAGGACAGAAAACGGCTAATAACTAGCTTCATCATAGCAACTGGGGCTTCAGCCCCCTCCCTTTCCTGTGTAAGAAAAGATTCTGTACTGCTGGACTGTCATAGGCAGCAGCATGCTGGGCTCCTCTCCCCCACACTGCTTAATGTCCTGCCTGGACTATCATCGCGCCGGGAGGCTGCCTCCCCCTCATTTTATGTCACTTAATCAGCGTTTCTTATTCCTGCATTCTTTATTACTTCATGATACAAATAGGCAGGACTCTGCCACGGTAGCCCAGGAAAGTTGGGGAGAAGAGAAGCAACTGGGAGTGGGGTTGTTGCAGGGGCACCCCTGTGAATACTGACACGGAGAAGCTGTGCTCTCTGATACACTGGTCGTCTAATACACTTGCCCCTATTCTAGGCAGGACTGACTCTATTTTTGGAAACCATAAGGGAGGGATTGACTCGGGGAGTCAATCCCAATTGCTTTTGCGTTGCGCCCCCGCCGATTTCAGCCAGGGGCACTCATGATAGCAGCGAACAGTACAGAGGGGGAGAGATATAACCGTCATTTCATTGCCAGTTTACTCGCGGCAGTAGACGGGTACAGAACGACTGGTAACATCTCTGCTATCATGCAAAAGCAAGTGAAGCTGCTGTGTAGCGCTGGAATGTATCGACGCCTCTGTCCGCAGGCATCCAGTACACATAACGGTGCCATGGAAAAAAAAACGCTGGATGAGGGCTCCATGGTTGCCGTGCATGGCGTCATGCCAGGGCAATCCAGGGAAAAACGGCGCGAAAGGATTGTCAGCTGATGTTTCCCAGAGGAAGGAATGACTGACGACAATTTACCCAGAACCACCTGCGACAATAATGATTCAACCCAGAATTCCAAGGGTGGGGGAGACTGCGGGAACTATGGGATAGCTACGGAAGAGCTACCCACAATGCACGCTTCAGAAATCGACGTTAGCCTTGGACCCATGGACGCACAACGCCGAATTACTGTGCCTAGTGTGGCCGCATGAAATCGAATTTATAATATCAGTTTTATAAAACCGATTTTAGCTAATTCGATATTATCCTGTAGTGTAGACGTGGCCTGATTCCCTGGGCTCTGGATGGGGCCTATGATGAAGATCCTAGAATTTTTAAGTCACAGCATCACACTTTTAACCCTTGTCACTTGATAGGAACAAAACAGAGAACAGAATACTTGACCGTAACTTGCTGTTTCCAATGACGAATCTGTTTGTTTATTCCTTTAGATTCGGCCTTGTGGGGTGAATAGTGTAAATAGCTAACATATACACGTTTACTGTTGAGGCAGGAAAAGGTATCCAGCTCCTCACTCCGCTCAACTGAATTAATTAGCCTTGCTCATCCACGGCCATCCCCCCGGTCTCTGATATCACTGCCTGATGTTTGCAAGGGCTCTGATTTCTCCCAGAAAATGGTAATCATGGTGCATAATCTCACACAGTTCTACTTTTCATTAGTGGAATGCTATCACTAGACTCTTCTGCAGCATATGTTGTAAAAATTCTAGACTACGTAGGAAATCATTTGGTAGGTTTATAGTTAGCCATGTAATGCTTTAGTATATGAATTCCTAGAGTTTTTGGCTAACTGTAGCTGCATTTGTCATTGTTGCAGAACTCTGACAGTGAACAAAAGGTGCTGCAGGGAACTATAACTCATGCAATGAATTAATGGATCCCAAGCTTGACTTTTTTCCAGCTAAAAGGGAGCTTGGAGCTATGTGGTACTTATACTAAAGACTGAAGATACTTGACAACAAGTTGTATTAAGTGCAGGGTTTTCCTGCCTTATATTTACAAAATATGAGACTGTGTAGCATACGTTGCAAATGTGACTCTACTGGTAATTATGGCAACTTTTGAGCTATGTATTTGTAATGTTTTAAAGGCATCTTGCTATATATGACGTTTTAAAAAGTGGAGTTTAATCATCTCTGATTAAAAGTCGATGCTGTAGCTTTATGTGTGAAGGTATGTGTTCACTGACCTCTTTTTAAAAGAGAATTGCTGTTTAAACTATACCATGTGACTGTACAATTTTTCTTCAAGGTAGATATATAGGTCCTAATCCTGTGAAATAGTCAGCATCTGCAGTAACTTCAATGGGAGTTCTGCACCACACAGGAGAAATTTCGTATCCCATGGAATTAGGCACGTAATTATCCACACACTTAGTCACCGGCTTGATTCACCCTCTGAGATGCAGCAGTGAAACTTTCAGCACCTTTCATCCACAGAGGCAGCTATGTCCGAGAAAGCATTCTCCCTGGTGGCAGGGCAAGTCAATGGGGGGCAGACTGGAGTGGGGAGTAAGCATCTTTAAACTCTGGCTGAGGCACTATGAGAGATCAACCAGTTAAAGCTCTTCTTACAGTGTGCACGGTCGGTGCATCTCCAAAATGCTACTGTTCTGCTCATTTCTGGCCAGCCCCAGCTATTCTAGTGAGCTATACCAGCTGGCTACAGAATTGCACCTCTTTCTGCACTTGGGAACTTGGCCCTCTTTCTGCATTGTGCATGAAAATCAAGGACGATACCATAATCTCTTCCTGGAAAGATGTTAAAAATCATACAACCAGCTTTTACAGCAGCTTCACGTGTCCATAGTCATTGTGTGTGTGCCCATGAAACAAAAGCAATAGAGGTAAAATGCTGTTCAGTTAAAAAGCACAATACCTTCTAAAAGTCACAACTCCTAGAGCTTTATGCATGATTTCATATGCAAACTTTTATACCCTAATTTGTGATCTAATCAGAATCACACTGTTATGTAATGTTAGCAGCTATATCATTTTGTAAAATGGCTTGATATAGATTAAGTGGTTTTGGTCTCTTTGATCCTCTGGCTTAATTCTCAGTGCTTCCCTTTGAAAAGTGAGTTTCAAGGTCAATCTGTATTTTGCTAGTACATAAATGTATAAAGTCTGACTATACTGTGTGAGGCAGAAACTGACAGTATGTGCCAAAATAAGCTGCTGATGGTTCAGGAATATATACTCTTTGATTTGTTCAGTCCAGCATAAAAGGTTACAGTGTACCTGAATAGCACACATCAGAGGAATCTAGAATAGTGTAAACAGAGTACTTGGAGTAGATAAAGTGATATAATATGGTTCCTGAACAATGGTATATTAACGACCCTGAAGACACTGTCCACAATGACTGGCATAAATGGGCAAAAGTGCAATATTTGCGCTGCTGTTTTATCCTTCTTTGTAAACACTCACCTGAATAAGCAAGTCTCTGAGGCCTCTGTACGGCTGTCTGCAAAGAGAGGAGTAGAGGAGCATGGAGGGTGTGTGAAAAGAAAACAAATCATAGACTATCAGGGTTGGAAGGCACCTCAGGAGGTCATCTAGTCCAACCCCCTGCTCAAAGCAGGACTAATTCCCAACTAAATCATCCCAGCCAGGGCTTTGTCAAGTCTGACCTTAGAGGTTTTTAAGGATGGAGATTTCACCACCTCCCTAGGTAACCCATTGCAGTGCTTCACCACCCTTCCAGTGAGAAAGTTTTTCCTAATATCCAACCTAAACCTCCCCCACTGCAACTTGAAACCATTGCTCCTTGTTCTGTCATCTGGTACTACTGAGAACAGTCGAGATCAGAGATTGTCAACCTTTGGCATGTGGCTCACCAGGGTAAGCACTCTGGTGGACTTGGCTGGTTTGTTTACCTGCCCCGTCCACAGGTTCAGATGATCGTGTCTCCCACTGGCCGCAGTTCGCTGCTACAGGCCAGTGGGGGCTGCGGGAAGCGGCGCGAGATGAGGGATATGCTGGGTGCCACTTCCAGCAGCCCCCATTGGCCTAGAGCAGCGAACCACAACCAGTGGGAGGTAAACAAAATGGCTCAGCCCGCCAGAGTGCTTACCCTGGAAAGCTGCGTGCGAAAGGTTGCCGATCCCTGGTCTAGATCCATCCTCTTTGGAACCCCCTTTCAGGTAGTTGAAACCAGCTATCAAATCCTCCCTCATTCTTCTCTTCTGCAGACTAAACAATCCCAGTTCCCTCATTCTCTCCTCATAAGTCGGGTGCTCCAGCCCCCTAATAATATTTGTTGCCCTTCGCTGGACTCTTTCCAGTTTTTCCACATTCTTCTTGTAGTGTGCGGAATGATCACATCTCTCGATCTGCTGGCAATGCTCCTACCTATACAGCCCAAAATGCTGCTAGCCTTCTTGGCAACAAGGGCACACTGTTGACTCATGTCCAGCTTCTCGTCCACTGTAACCCATAAGTCCTTTTCTGCAGAACTGCTGCCTAGCCGCTCATTCCCTAGTCTGTAGCAGTGCATGGTGTTCTTCCGTCCCAAGTGCATTGTCTTTGTTGAACCTCATCAAACTTGTTTTGGCCCAATCCTCTAATTTGTCTAGGTCCCTCTGTATCCTATCCCTACCCTCCAGCGTATCTATCACTCCTCCCAGTTTGTCATCTGCAAACTTGCTGAGCGTGCAGTCCACGCCATTATCCAGATCGTTAATGAAGATATTGAACAAAACTGGCCCCGGGACCAACCCTTGGGCACTCCGCTTGATACTGGCTGCCAACTAGACATGGAGCCATTGATCACTACCCATTTAGCCCGATGATCTAGCCAGCTCTCTGTCCACCTTATAGTCCATTCATCCAGCCCATGCTTCTTTAACTTGCCAGCAAGAATACTGTGGGAGACCGTATCTAAAGCTTTGCTAAAGTCAAGGAATAAACACATCCACTGCTTTCTCCTCATCCACAGAGCCAGTTATCTCATCATAGAATGCAATTAGGTTAGTCAGGCATGACTTGCCCTTGGTGAATCCTTTTCCTGATCACTTTCCTCTCCTCTAAGTGCTTCAGAATTGATTCCTTGAGGACCTGCTCCATGATTTTTTCAGGGACTGAGGTGAGGCTGACTTGCCTGTAGTTCCACAGATCCTCCTCTTTCCTTTTTTTAAAGATGGGCACTACATTAGCCTTTTTCTAGTCATCCGGAACCTCCCCCGATTGCCAGGAGTTTTCAAAGATAATGGCCAATGACTCTGCAATCACATCTTTTCCTGGATAGTTAATTTCATTTCATTCAGCAAAATTTGATTCATATTTCTGAAATACTGCTGCCAAACAGCTTTTTTTATGAGGAGGAATAAACACCACAGGAAAACCTAATAATAACTAGATAGTAACATATATAAAACCCTTACATTACAGTGGTATAAATCTGCAAACTACTTAAGGTTTTGAATAAAACTTATTTTTTATAATATCTCAATCCAAGTGCAGCTCTCAAATCATTTTAGATTGTTTCTGGCAGCCTTAATAATTGATTAAATACCACATAACACAAGACTATAGTTCTCCAGTGGAATATATTCTGGTGATGAAAATTGTATACGTTGTCTGGCTCAGATCATCTCCTTTATCCAAAAGCACAAAGAACTCTGTCCTGCAGTTGAAAATTCCACCCCATGAACTGTATTTTTAAAGTCAATTAAAGTGAACCATAAGTCTATGATTACAGGTAAAGCTAAGCACTTGTGTGTTTGCCATATTGTGAAAGAATGTACACCTGTATTCCAGGCCCGCATGCTATTGTGATAAGCTTTGAACAAAATGTGCCTTGTAAGGTATCATTTGAAAACTAATAGCTTGCTGGTCAAAAATACTGTGGTAAAATGTATGTATCAAAGTTATAAAGAGGTTTGCTTGACAGAGGACAATCTTAAAGGGATTTGTGTTAACTTCAATTTATGGATAAGCTTTAAAAAGAGTCTTCAGACAGCAGGAGGGGGGAAAGAAGAAGACAAAGAAAATCTGCATTTCATTATACACAGGTGAAAAGAAACAGCATGAAGCCTCCTTCCTCCACTGGACTCCATGTCTCCTTGCTCTCAGCTGGAAAAAACTTTAACTAGAGGTCATGCTCAGGAAAGTGCTTTTAAAGGGTGGCTAACATAAAAATAAGTGATAAGAAAAACCCGTCTCCTCCTATCCATCTCCGTCACCTAAGAAAGCAACACACACAAAAATCCCAGTCATTGGACTTTGGGAACAGATCCTGGCCTGAAAGTTTAGTCAGTAATGTACTAAAAACTTGTGGTAAGGGCTTCACTTTGAATCAAGTCAAGTTTAAGTTTAGAAAGTGTTTTATCTTTATTTTTCCTGTAACCATTTCTGATTTAAAGCCTTATTACTTGGACTAATTTAAAATCTCTCTTTGTAGTTAAATAAACTTGTTTTGTTCTTTAGTGAAAATTAATCTAGCATTGTGAATTGTTTGAGTAACTTTATAGAAGGTGGCATGCTGTTGTGTATAGGTTCCTTTAGTCATATAGAAAACACCTATATCTGCCAGTTTCTTTTCTTTGAGTTTTTGGGTTCATTTTCAAGGGGGAAAAATGTGGTGGCTGAACTCATACGATTTACAGATAGGGAGAAAAAAGGTTGTGTAAATCCCTGAGAAGGAAATTTGCCAAGTCTCCCAAGGGCTCTATTACTGCAGAGTATATTGTATATTATTTATGTAAACAATGTGTATAAATGACTTGCACCACTTATATGCAGGCTTTCTATGAACTTGCATTGTTTCCAGTATACTCACCAATGCATTAGGCACTGGTTGGAAAATGGAAGAAGACAGTCACTGTCCCATATAGTCCAAAAAGAGACAGACAAAGGGTGGATAGATAGGGATATAATATACAAGAGAAGGAGTCAAAGTGATATATGGCCATGTCCTGATTAATACAATGGCTTGTTTTTGTGGTCTTATGGACTACATAGGAACATAAGACATAAAACTGGAAGGAAACTCTTGGGTCATCAAGTCCAATCTCCTCCTATCATGCACAACATTATCATATAATCCTGTTCACTAATGTATCAAGGTCCATGTTAAAATTAGTTTAGTTGTTTTCCCCACTTATTCCTAGCTCACAGCTAAGATGTTCTTTGTGTAAGCAGGGCTGCCCAGAGGATTTAGGGGGCCTGGGGCAAAGCTCTCCCACCAACATAGCGCTGTCCAGCTGGCGCTTAGGTCAGTAAAACTTACATTGCTCAGGGGGATGACTTATTCAGACCCTTGAGCAACTTAACTTACACCAACCTAAGCTGTAGTGTGTGCGTAACCTCAGATAACAGATACAAAGCAAACAAATATACTATTAACTCAAAGTTGAAACTGAGTTTGGATTGTACAACTTTTCAAAGAATAGTTACAGTGCATATTGTATAACTCTGTTTTTAGAAGGAGGAGAGAATTGATAATATAAGCTATATCAAGTCTAAAATATTTTCTGCTGCTTTCACAGCTCTAGCCTTATCTCCCAGTAGATCAGGGTAGAAGTGCTGGATTTTGAAGCATGTATCCATTGGCATATATTAATTAAAAAAATAAAAAAGAAGACAAAGTCAAACCAAAAGCAAAGGTGAGCACTGTGACTGCAAGCTGGTATTACCTAATGGTTACCATTGCTGGTCTTCATAAGATACATTCAGATGTTAGCAACATCACTAACAGACATAACAGCAAAATGGAAGTTTCTTAGTGCCATCCCTTTGTACTGAGACATACATTCACACTGGAATCAACCCATTCTTCATTATGGTAATGATTAATGAAGGGAAAGAATGTATTGAATACATGACCTTGTTCTGTTTCGTCCATCCTCCAAACCTACTGTCACTCATTCCCTTCATTTTCAAACCTTATCATTTAGTATTCCACGTATCAGGTTTGATCCATCCTTCAACTGTCACTAACCTGGCAGATAGTCTAAACATTTCCCAATATATATTCTGTGCAGCTCATGCAACAAAATGAGAATCTCACTGTTAGAACTTGGCAAATAATTGATTTGATACGAGTTTGTTCTTTCTGTTTTGAGTTGTTTGCCAAAATTGGAGTTTTTCAAATGGGTTTTTTTGAAATTTTTCAATGAATAATTCCTGGCCCATAATTCATTTGTGAACATTTGTGAACACTTTGTTGCAAGTATTTAAAATAAAAGTTATTTTGATAAGAGACATAAGGGGAAATTCTTCCCTCAGTTACACGGATGTAAATGCCTTTTTGATTTTTGATTCTGTGGACTTCATTTGTTTCTGACTTGACTTAGTAATTAAAGTTGTATTTTATCTCCAACCTCTTGTGCATAATTAATAGATAACAGCAAAACATGGTAGCCATTAGGTTCCATGTTTTTTTTCTGTCACTTAGATTCAAACATACTATATTCCTTCATTACATAACAAATTCTTTTCTAGGCCTTTCTCCATTTGGTCTTTCTTGATTAAAAAACAGAGCTGTGTGGGAAACAATTTTCTTTTCTTTGTCCAGTTCAGAACAGGAAATTTCAAAGTCAAAATCTCAAATATTTTCGTGAACCAAAATTAAAAATAAAGTCAGTTCAGGTTTTATCTTCCAAATTATTAAGTCATCTTTTATAAAGAAAAATCATGCTACACCAATCTATTAGAATTCTTTGAGGGTGTCAAGACAAGGATGTGAACAAGGGTGATCCAGCTAATATAATCCACTTAGACTTTCAGAAAGCCTTTCCTTTGACAAGGTCCCAAACTAAAGGCTCTTGAGCAAACTAGTCTGTCATGGGGATAAGGGTGGAAGTCTTCTCGTGGATCAGTAACTGGTTAAAAGACAGGAAACTATGTACAGGAATAAATAGTCTGTTTTCACAGTGGAGTAACGTAAACAGCAGGGTCCCATAAGGATCTGTACTGGGACCAGTGCAGTTCAACATATTCATAAATGATCTGGAAGTGAGGGGTAAACAATGAGGTGCAAAGTTTGTAGTGATGCAAAATGAATTAGTCAAGTGCAAATCTGACTGCAGAGTTACAAAGGGATCTCAAAGAATCGGGTGACAAAGCAACAAAATGGCAGATGAAATTCAGTGTTGATAATTGCAAAGCAATGCACGTTGGAAAACAGAATCCTAACTGTACACGCAAATGATGGGTCTAAATTAGCTGTTACCACTCAAGAACGAGATCTTGGCAACATCATAGATAGTTCTCTTAAAACATCTGCTCAATGTGCAGTGGACATCAAAAATACTGACAGTGTTGGGAACCATTAAGAAAGTGATAGATAATAATACAGAAAATATTATAATGGCACTATACCAGTGGTTCCCAAACTTGTTCCACCGATTGTGCAGGGAAAGCCCCTGGCGGACCAGACTGGTTTGTCTACTTGCCGCATCCACAGGTTCGGCCAACCGCGGCCACTGGGAGCCACAATTGGCTGAACTTGCGGACATGGCAGGTACACAAACCGGCATGGTCTGCCAGGGGCTTTTCCTGCACAAGCGGCGGAACAAATTTGGGAACCACTGCACTATACAAACCCCTGGTACACGCATGCCTTGAATACTGTGTACACATCTGGTCATCCCATCTCAAAAAAGATATATTGGAAAAAAATGTTTAGAAACAAGCTTATAAACATGATTTGGAGTATTGAACATCGTCCATCTGAGGAAAGATTAAAAAGCCTGGAACTCATCAGTTTAGAAAAGAGATGAGTAAGGGGGATATGATAGAGGATTATAAGATCATAAATGGTATGGAGAATGACAGGATGGATCACTCAATAAATTACCCTGTTCTGTTCATTCGCTCTGAAACACCTGGCACCAGTCACTGTGGAAAGATAGGCTATTGAGGTAGATGGAACACTGATCTGACCCAGGATGGACTTTCTTATATTCTTTATATTATGTTCTGCTTTTTCCTCCCATATTTACAATTACTTTACTTTTCTACTCATAATGTATATAATAATAATTAATGTATTATGTTTGTGTCATTTGTACTAGGACAGAAGAAGGAATTAAAGCACATCCAATATTTTTGGGTAGTTTTTCATTCTGATAGCGCAACTCCCGTGCCCTCAATAGATTGTTAGTCTGATGGCAAATACTTGTGGAGAGAGAGAAAAGAAGAAAAACTTCCTGAGCTCCAATGTGTCTCTTTATAAAATAAATAAATAAATAAAAATTAAAATACAATATGGCAAATCTTCAGAAAACAATGTTCTCTCGAGACAACAAAGTCAAACTGATTTAGAAATTCTAATTGACAGAAATAGCTAAAAGAAAATTATAGTGTTAATATAATTTTGCTTACACTATGAAAATACTGTGCACTGTATTTTTATTATGCAACATGAATATTTCATATATGAACAACATCTTGTTTAGAGGAGAGAGACTTCTAGAAAACAGAGGAAACCCTCTGAGACTCAATGAAGTCTTAATTTCAGCTTTTCCTTGAGCAGCCTAGCAGCACAATAACTTTTGGATGCTTACTGAGTTACCTAACAGTTTCATCAAGCCTAAAGGCAAATGAAAAGTAGTACCAATACTCAAACTGTAATCATGTCTGCTCATAAGGAAAACTCATGATTCAAACTTCTTTTCTTTAAAAATAAACATTAATATTAAACAGGTAGGGGTCCCCCCCCAAACATACACTTTGCATAAAATATTGCAAGTTGCAAAACGATCTCCTACAACTAACAAGTTTATGGTTATGGCTGACTATTGAAACAACAGGAGTGTAGCAATATACTTTAAAAAAATCCTCTACAGACTAAAGGCATTCTTTTTTAAAAAAAAATTATTTATACACTGACAAATGAACAGACCAGGGAAAAACTAGTGGTTTTAGTTCTCAGGGGTCTGTATTTTTCAGTTTGATTTGCATATGTTTGCAGTCGACTAAGTTTTGAGGTTCAAAAGTTAAACATAGCCAAAACAGTCACATTTTGCTCAGCTCTGTTTCAAAACCATATGAAAAAGCATGTCCTCTCAAACCATAAATTAGTCCAAGCTCAATTTGAAAATCAAGCTAGGCTTGCTCAAAATCTTGACTAGCTTTGCTGAAGAGGTAGACAAGTGAGTTTTGCCTGGTTTTGTTAAAAATCTGTCTAAAGTGTTTGTAAATTACACAATAACTCCCAAAAGAAAAATACAAGTACAGTGAATAAAATGTACACAATTTAAGTAGTGGTGAATATTCAGTGATGGTAATGACCTAAATATTGGAAGTGCTGTGATGTTGTATTTCTGGGAAAATTGCATTAGTCTTTGACCTTTGCTTACTCATTATTTTGTCTACACATAATTAACACATTCATAATACCACATAAATGCCACGTATTGATATTGTCCCAGGGGCAACTAGTTATCTGGAAGGAACATGGACACATTAACATTTACTGACTCATTTAGCTTGTCTTCCACATTAAACTGAAGAAATCCCTTTGTCAAATCCTATAAACATGTATATTAAATAGGCAATATTGGCATACGTACAGCAAGGCAGCGTTTGGGATTGTCAGACTCCAGCAACATAAATTTTAAAGTACAGCTAAACAGTGTGATCCAGTACTGTACTTGTGGGGTATAACAAGTTGATATTTGGTTTATCACTGATGGAGCATACAGACAGATAGAGATTTAACCGTTTGTGATCTACCTATTATAGGTCCCATATAATTGACTTATTGATCCAGATATTCTTAACAATCATCTTGAGAAGAGAAACCAGCAATATGATTAAAGAGAATTGCCACCTGTAAGTAGACCTATAGGGTCAGATCCTCATTTGGTGTAAATCAGGATAGTTACAGTGACTTAAATAGAGCTCTGCTGAGTTACACCAGAAAGAACCTGACCCATAAACTTGAAAGGTGGGTCAGATTACTGACAGATCAGCTTCCACTTTGGAAAGATAGTGGTGCTTGGAATCATTCAGCAGCATAGATGCTTATTCAAGTTATCCATATCTTGAGCTGGGCACCTCCCAATCTCAATGATTCAATAATAGCACTTCTCTTCTCCCTTCCCTTGAGCTATGGCTCTAGTCCTGCACAAATCTATTGTGGAAGGTCAGGTGATGAGAGGGAGAGTGTTTGCATCATCTCATAGGATTGGACCCTTCTGTGATTGCTTTAAAAAATTAATTTGTAGAAAGGAGTAATAAGAGTGTGGAATCTCATGAGACCACAGCATCCTGTTCCATAATGAAATGCCAAAATAATAAACTGAACAAATAGCTATTGAATACAAGTGTAACAATTTGCAGTCAATTGTTAAGCCATGAAATCTTAAGATATATATATATATATATATATATATATATATATATATATATATATATATATATATATATATATATATATACTGTGCACTTGACCTACATACCTAAATTATAAGGGCTTATAACATAATTCAACGTATTAGGTAACGTCAGATTCCATCCTACAGAATAGGAAGGGAAAAAAGCATTCTGCCATTAAGAAGCCACGCTATTGCAAATTAACACTGTCAACAGGTATCAACCTTCTGAATTTTCTCAATCTAGGCTATGAATTAGGCCAAACTAAGAAACATTCAGATTTGAAACAAAATTAACATTCACTACTTTTAAAAAAGTCTTAGCATGTTTAGACCATTTCTGGTTTGAGTTACAACTAGAAATACCCTGGTACTTCTGATCCATCTGTACCAGGAAACATGGGAAATCTAATGATTTTTTTTCCCATGAATTTTCCTGTTCGAGGGGCCTTGGTTAAGTTTTTTATCTTAACCATACTGAACCACCAAATCTGAGTTTTCCCATCACAATGGACATAGAATGCCATCCCTGATTGCTGCTCCCATTGGATATGTGACTTGGAACCATGGCTCAAGAGCATTGTATACCTATGATTTTTAAAAGGGTATCGTTAAAACATAAGGGCAGTACTGGGTAAGACCAATGGTCCATCTAACACAGTATCCTGTTTTCCAGCAGTGGTTGGTGCTAGATGCTTCCAAGGGAATTAACAGAACAGGGCAATTTATTGAGTGAACCATCCCGTCATCCAGTCCTAGCTTCTGCAAGACAGAGGTTTATGGACACCTAAAGCATGGAGTTACATCCCTGACCATCTTGGCTAATAGCGATTGAAGAACTTATCCTCCATGAACTTAAGTAATTATTTTTTGAGCCCAGTTGTACTTTTGGCTTTCACAACATCCCCGGGCAATGAGTACCAAAGGCTGAATGTACATTGTGTAATGAAGTACTTCCTTATATTTGTTTTAAAGCTTTCTGCCTATTAATTCATTGGGTAACTCCAGGTTCTTGTGTTATGTGAAGGGGTATATAACAAATTTTTTCGCCACGCCATATATGATTTTATAATCATCTATCATAGCCTCACTTAGTCATCTCTTTTCTAATCTCAAGAGTCAGTCCTTTTTTAATCTCTCCACAGATTGAGGCTGTTCCATATCTGTAACCATTTTTGGTGCACTTCTCTGTACTTTTCCCCAGTTCTAATATATCTTTTTTTCAGATGAGGTAACCATAACTGTATGCAGTGTTCAAGATGTGGGCATACCATGGACTTTTATAATGGCATTGTGATATTTTCTATCTTATCATCTATCCCTTTCCCTATGTTTCCTAACATTCTGTTAGTTTTTCTGACTGCTGCTGCACATTGAGCAAATGTTTTCAGAGAACTATCTATGATGACCTCAAGATCTCTTTCTAAGTGCTAACAGTTAATTTAGAAATCATCATTTTGTATGTATATTTGGGATTCTGTTTTTCCAATGTGTGTTACTTTGCACTTATCAGCACTGAATTTCATCTGCCATTTTGTTGCTCTGTCACCCAGTTTTGTGAGATCCCTTTGTAACTCTTCACAATCAGCTTTGGACTTAACTATGTTGAGTAATTTTGTATTTTCTACAAATTTTGTACCGCCACTGTTTATCCCCCTTCCCAGATCATTTATGATAAAGGGAAAGAAGAATGAAAATGGAAAGTGGCTCCTGCTTTTCAAAGAGTCACAAATTCATCAATATATTTTAACACAGGTTAGATGATTTCAGATGGCCTAATGGTCCTCTAATTCTCTATTTAGATTTTAGGGGTTTGATCCAATGCCCACTAATGTCAACAGAAAGATTCTTGTTGACTTCTGTGGGGTTTGGATGACTCCATAAGCTCTAAGGGCAGAGACCTTGTCTTTATAGCTGAGTAAATTGGATCACACTGTTGTCATGACACAGAAAACAAATAGCAATAATGATAATAGTCTCCTATAAACTGCTCTCTTGCATGCAAAAGCATCTGACAAGGCTGTGACCTATTCCTTTAAATCAGGAAGCAGGGGGATGATCTTTCTGATCACATTAAATCATTGTTTTTAAGAACATATGTTTTTCACAAGGCTAAATAAGAATATTTATGCAGTGCTAATTACATTGTCACTGTAAAGATCTCATAACCTTGGATCAGATTGTCCCCTCACTGATCCTCTACCACTGCCTTGGGAATTTCCCCCTGAAAGTGGGGCAGATAGATTGGAAAATGTCTAATCTTTTTGCTCAGCTTCTCCTGTTGTCTTACCTCATGAGTCTTGGCTATGCTTGGAAATTGTCAGTTGCTTACAATGGGAGTTGGCTGCAAGTGCAGCTGATTATGTGGTTATGTTGTAAGTGCAGACAAGGAAAGGCTGTATCTAGCACAGGGTCGGAAAGCATGGCTAGATCCTACTCTGAGCAGATTCAATCTGGTGCCCTGGGCTGGAGTTCTTACATGTACAGGGGCACCCTCCCCCACATTATTGCTATCAGGGGTGAAGCTGTATCGCTGTTAACAATGGTAGGGGATTTTGCAGAGGAAAAAGCTAGTGTGGAAGAGATTCTGTTGTGACGCTGGCGTGTGAATCTGGTGTAGCTCCACAGAAGTCAAAGGAGTTACCGAGGTTTAGCATTGATGTTAATAATCACACCACACCTTAAGTGGTGGTGGGAGGGCATTGTCTTGCTTGCTGGGGAAAGGGGCATATCACTTTAAAGATGGGGAGTGAGAGCAGAGTGGGTCAGTTTGATAACACTGACTCATCCGCCAGGGACTGGAATGGCTGGGAGTTGATAAAGTGTAAGCCAGGTGAAAGCCTTTTCCCTGAACCAAATGGAGCAGCACCCTCCGATCCCACTCTTGGAGGTGGCAAAATACTACACGGTCAGGATCTTCTGTGGGCACTGCATTAGCTGCTCCTGTCTAGTGGGGCTGGAAAGGAATTTTTCCCTCACTACCAGATTGGCCAAGGTGGAGTGGGGGTTTTTCACCTGCCCCACTGTGGGCTCGGGGGGGGGGGAGGTTTTGTTATAGTGAGTAGAGAAAGGAGTTAAGCTATGATGTTGCAACTCATTATGTAGATGTGGGGCAGATGTCCAATGAAAGTACTGCATAGGGAAGGGATACAGTGAGCAGATAAATGGCTTGGTAACGGAAGTGTTTGTTAATGGAGCAAAATGGTGGGGGGCGGGAGGGTTTGGAACACCTATGACTGGCACAACAAGGAGCCAACCCTCCATCCCCTTCCTTTGTAGCACACCTTAATTCTTGTTCGAGGGTGGGGGTGGTAAGGTCCCAGCAATGAGTTGGTTGGGGACCAGGATGGAAAAAGGTGGGATGGGTGGAAGCCTCTGGGAAAATATTTAAATGATCATGGAGTTACCTGCACTGTACACTTTTATCTGCCGAGTAATCCCTGACATCTAATAATAAAGTTATGGGCTGATTTTCTGATTAAACCATATCCAGCATCTTCTGTCCTTCTTTTGGAATAACCAGAGAATGACTAGAATCTGGTCCAGGGTCTTTGTGAATACTCCTCCAAACTAGCTTTTTAACATTTAATAATTCACTATGTTGTTGAATTTTGTTGCATGTTTTTCAAATAAACATAATTCTGGATTCCTTTTAGAGGCATAGTCTCAACTGAATCAGTACCATGCCCAAGCAATATAGTATATTGCATCATAATCCCCAATTGACAAGATATCCGGCATTGTGGAAGTTTTATTCATGAGGCTGGGGATTTATGCAGCACCTCCATCAAAGCCACATTACTTAGCATTTTGTTATTAGAAACCCCAGCCATTTGCATCTTAATGACATGCACAGTTTAATTCCAGGAATACAGTCAATTGTATACCCTCAAAAATTGTTGTTCATTGTTTAGTTTACTTGCATTAGTATTTATCCCTATGCCAGACTATCATTAAGACAGAAACGTTAATCTTTCTTATTCTTTCCATTCTGGCAGTACTGTTGGTGTACTGCTGATTTTTTTAATACAAAATCCTAGTACCTGGTGATTTCCCTGGAGGACAATATTCTTGGTCTTTTCACATAATTCCTCCTAATTACTGGCAATATATTTTGTAAATATGGCATATTTTTGTTGTTGCTGTTTCACTGAAATAAGTATAATCAAGTCAAGTTTAACAACCATATATAAAGTAAGACATTTTTTCTTCAGGTCACTATCCTATCAGCATATGCAATAGAATAGAGCAAGTTAGAGAAACAGAGGCCATAGAGACATACCTATACAAAGCTTTCTCCCTCATAACAAAGGGATTTGCTAGGCTGCAGTAGCTTCTCCTGCATTCTATCCTACTGAAGCATCACTCATAATTTGTCTCTTGCTATCTGCCTCTCTATCTTTTCAAAATCCATGATGAGCATGTGTATCTTCTTGGCATGCTCCCAGTTGTTTTCAAGGACCAGCTTTTAAGATAAAATCTGGCCTGTAATGCTCTAACCTTCACATAAAAAGCATACTGCTCTTTCAGAAAAGTGATGCTTGTCAGCGATGAGCTTCTGTATTTTCCATTACTGTAGACTTTCCAAAGATTTTTAGCATGATTTCCTGATAGCTGGCAATCTCAGGAATCACTTCTTTAAAAGGAAGTGCTCTTAAAGGTGTTTTTCCCTGTAATAACTGCCTAGCAAGCTTGGTTTGTCACCATAAAGCGACGCGGACTCATTTGCTTAGGAGGCAGTGTGGTCTAGTGGGCAGGCTACTGGACTAAGGCGTCAGGAAGCCTAGGTGCTGTTGCTGGCTTTACAGTTGACCTGCTTTGTGATCATGGGCAAATCACTTCACCTCTCTGTTTTTTTTCCTACACACTTTGTTTCTTGTCTATTTAGATTCTAAACTCTTAGGGGGAAGGGGCTGTCTTTCTCTATATGTGTATAGCACCTAGCCTAATGGGCAACCGATCTCTATTGAGGCTGCTGGGAGATACCCATACTACAAAAAATAAGTGGTTAATTTTGGAGTTTGGTTTTAGGTTCAGCTAAGGTTGACAGCAGTGCACCTTGGAGTGTCTGACTGCTAGACTTACACTTATTTCTGTAATTATATACGGAACAGATATTTTCTGTAAATCCTTCCCATGTTTGCAAGTTGTGGCCTCGGCTAGCTACATGACCCTGAATTTCTATAAATAATTCCAGCGGTCGGCAGGGGTATTGGGGGCACTATCTTTTTGTGGACTTTGTGAAGGACCGTACTATCCCTTTAAGGGACAGGATGGAACCGATGGTTAGGACAGTATGGGGTGTAATCAAGGAGTCCCTGTACTAGGACTGGGATATATAAACAGAAAGAGGGAGATAAGGTTGAGAGGAGTAGAAGCCATTCAGGCTGCAATGGTTTCTTTTAGGCTCCAGGAGACTAACCTAATCAGACTGAGACTTGGTGTTATGGATGTTAAGTCTGGGGGCTCTGAACCAGGGTCCTGGGGTGAGAACCTTATCAACTGTTCACTGTAATTGCTCCTGTACTGGACTCTTATGAACAAAAAGGGACTTACTACTTTGTTAACGTATGTTTGCCTTCTCCTTGTCCTGGGCTCATAAACTGAACCTGTTGCTGCCCCACCTGAAGAAAATTCAGGTAACACTCCCTCACAGTGCAACACCAGATCACAAGGGCGTTCATAAGGACTGCCCACGCCTTTACAGGCTTCCTAAGGCTTGAAATTCTCATGTGGCTGCTTGATACATATAGAATGCAGCAAATTCATCCACTCCGTGACCTTCATATACATTAATTAGTCATGCCTAGTGTCTTTAAGATTATTTGCTGTCCAGGGAACTTTCTTCCGCTCTTTTCCAAACACATGTTATAATACAAGTACAATAAATACTGTTATCAGGATTCATAAGGTCTGTCTGCTAACTAACTGTGAAAGGTCTCCATTTTATTTCCAGTGACTTTAGTGTATTCAGAATTCATGTGGACCCTGTGCAGCATAGTTTTGTGTTTGTTTTTCACCCCCCCCCCCCCAAAAAAAAAACAACGTTTGTTTGATATGCAGACTGCAGTTACTCTGTCATCACCATTCAGTTTTTTCGTTTGGTTGTGCAATGCTTTCAAGTAGAATGGAAAAAAATATCCCTTTACTTACTTGAAATTGACTGTAATCTCCTTTCTCAGGTTCTCTGTCCTGTTTAATATTGCCAGTCAGGTGAATAGCTAGGAAAACAGCCAAACACATTTAGACCCTTTTGTTTTGATTTCTTTCACTGAATGATTTCAGATATTTTCATATCTCGCCATGACAGAGATCAATTCCTGTTTTTTATTTGATATTGTTGTCTCTCATGAAAGTAATAGAATCTATAGATGAAGAATGATTAAGATGTACATTTTAAAAAAGAATCTTTATCCTACCCATACACAAATAAATTGCAAACTGAATAATCTAGTTGAGATTAAGTAAAAAAGCTACTTGTATGCTTTCCTGTGTTTCATTTCCTGGTAAAGCTTGCCAACTGGAGCCATGTACCCGTGGCTTATTCCCTTTTATGAAATAAGTCAGTTCAGTTCTGGTGTAGTAAAGGTATCTCAAATGAATAAGAAGATTGGAGTCAGTGTCTTCGCTATTAGAGACATCATATTTCTATGCACTACTGATCTGATAACAAGCAGAGAATGGCATGCATATTAATGATCCTGCCTGTACACCATCTCTCAGAGGATTATTGTACAGCCTTCCCGTGATGGGTGCCATGAGAAGTGACTGCAGTGTGAAATACCTCTGCAGTGTTGGTAAAATGTCACATTATAGTTGAAAGCTCTCTTGAAAGCTGTGGCTGTCATAGCTCAGCTTTGACCTTTTTTAATCTGGACCATAATAAGGTCAGTTTGGTACAGCATGATGGTTCCATCAATTAGTTCAGTCATAATCCCAACAAGCCTCACTGTCATGCATGTTCAACCTCTGGGTTACATGTATTTGCTAGTTAAATGACCTACAAATCAGAGTGCTGCCATTTCCTTCTTTATGATTGAACTACATGTCACCATCAGATTTTTCAGTCTCCCTCTCCCCTCCGCCTTCATGTCACTCACACGTACAGTCCCGCCCCTAAGCTGGCCCATATGCTAGTATGCCCCTCGATTTTGTCCACTATGGCTCTGTTGTCTTCTTCCTTGTTTCTGCTTAAAACACACCCTTCAAAAGACCTATAAACATTAACACCTTCTACCTGTTAGGGGATTTCTAATACTGCTGTCGATCTAAAGTACCCTGCTTCTTGCGTGCAGGGTGCACACTGGTTCTGACTGTTGCCCCACATTGATAAACACATGAGGCAGAGGGTTGCTTCTGACCTACATTCTCCATGCAAAGGCACGCTGGGCTGAATGCTCTCTAGTAATCATTGTAATTGCTGAATCACAAAACTGAGGTTATGTATAAAGTTGTGCAAGCTAGAAACGTGGGTTCTGATCAGAAGTGAGGTGTGTAACAGTTGCATAAGTAAGTGTTAGTGTTAGCCTTGCAGAGCCAGCACCATTATAGGACAGTGAACTAGATTATTTTTGTCTTGCATATCAGTGGAATTGTTAGCTAAATTTTAGTTTAGTGTTGATAGAGCCCAAACAAACTCTTCTCTTGACTTCGGATACATAGGCTAAGTTTGCAGGGTTGGCAACTATCCTGTTGCTTGCAGCTTCATCAGATTTGTGGTAGAACTCACTGATGGATAATGAACATGTGCCTTCACTACATTGTTTTTATAGAATGTCTTTTTGAACTGTAACTTCACTTTGAAGATTTTTATGGTGGCCTTCCATTTTCATTATTTTATGTTTGAGTTTTGGCAGGCAAGTTGCAAGCTGCAGTCGCTTGGTACCTGTGGAATATTATATGATCAGGCACAGTCATTCAATGTTGAATAAATAATAGCGATTTTGTTTTAAATATATTTTGGGAAATTAAATACAGTTGAGGAAAGGCATGGCTTTAGAAAGGTGATGAAATCCACTTGGAATAACTGAAAAATGTTGAGATTCACTGGCAAACAATTTTTGAAGAGTTAGGTGGCCGAAAAAAAGTTCTCAGATATAAAGTCTTGACCTGCTGTCCTTGTTAATGTGGGTGTTAAGTTTTAGCAAAAAAGATGCATAATTAAAACTATGTAGTCAGTAGGGGAATAAAGAAGCTAGAAACATAATCCAAGAAGCACCAATAATTAGCTATGTTAGTCTCATTAATTATTTTAAACCCTCAGTGCATGCTGAATGAGTATTTTGGTTTCCGGTTTTTAAGTGTACAGTAACGAAACACGAAAACATGTATTAATATGCAGTGGATTCAATATGATAGATCTTTTACTGCATCACACTGAGGGAAAGATCTGTGAAGCATTCCATTTTTATATAAACTCCATACAGTTGAATAGAATTATCACCCCAGGTACAAAGCTTCTTGAATGCTTCAACTTGATATGAAAGTTTTGACTTAGGAAGAAACTGTCTATTAAATGCTGGGGATGAAAGTTCATGTAGTGGAAAGTATTTCCAGAGGGTCTGGAGACCTGTGGTTTTTGGTTTTATACCAATTGTCTTTTCAAAGCTGATATGACATGCTGCCTCAGTTAACCAGTAGTGATTGTACCTCATTTGTGCCTATTTTTAAGGAAAAGAAGATGCATACACCAAGAACTGTATTTCTTACATTTAAGTAATGGCGGACCACCCCAAAAATCCCAAGGATCTAATTACAAAAGCACTCAACATTAGCCTAAAGGGGAATTTTACCACTGAATCAGTGGGAGCTGAGTTAAACCAATGCTGAATGCTTTTGAAAATCCTATTTTAACTATTTTATGTTTAAAATGTAGCCCTCCCCCCCAACCCACAGCACAATGAGAAGTGAAGTCAATGTGTCTCTGTGTGGATCTGTTTGAAGAATCAGGCCTTTATTTCTAGTAGCTGGGGATACCTCTGGTACCAGAAATATTTTTTTTAAATGTTATAGCTATTCCCTGTGTACACTCAAGCTGTACACAGCTTGGAACATAACATTGTAGCTTCTGTTACGATAAACTCCTAAATACTCAGTGCGTAACAAATGATCAAACAAGCACTAGGCGGGCAAGAAATTCTTCACCACTTGCCATGTATAAATGCATAAACGTGCAGTTTTTGTTCTGTTTGTGCAGTGCCTAGCACAATGAGGCCCTGGCCCTTAACTAGGGATCTTAGGTGCTACGGTAATACAGATAAGAAAAAGTAATAATGCTTAAGACTGAATGACTTGATTGAGGATTACCAACACTTGACATGGTAATGGGAAACTGATTTGCAGTGTTGCCAACTCTCATAATTTTATTACTAATCTCGTAATCTCCGATATTTTGTGATATTTAAAGCCCCGGCTTTTGAAGGCATGCGATTAGGTAAGAATCTCCCATTGTTTACTTAAGTAAATGTCTAACTCTCTTAGTTGCAGAAAGAACCTGAATAAGATGAACTGAGTGCACCCTAAAGGCTGACAAACCAGAAGGCACATGAAAAGAACCCTAAATTTACTATTATTTTAAAATGCTCATGATTTTTTAAAGCACTCTCATGATTTTTAGGGGACCTGACTTGTGACTTTTGAACTCACGGGGTTTGCAATACAGTTCTCACTACTTAAATCAGTCAGTATATTACTTTACCACATACATGCAGGAAATCATACATAAATGCCCACTCACTGCATTATTATTTTTTAATCCAGGCAAATTGGATCCCCCAAATAAACTGTATCTTAAACTCCTAGTGATGACTATGCCAGGAGTTCCTTCCTATAAAAAAAACCACGTTCAGATTTCAGAAACTGAACAAATGCAGACTGGTATACAGCACGTACTAGCTGTTTCATGTAATCTGAAAAGCAACAAAGCACAAGCATAGATTGAGTAATAAGAACTATGCTCAACATAGGCACTAATAAAAGAAGAAATAAACATCATTACAAGGTCAATGTAGCTAAATTGGTATCCTCACTGTATTATAAGGAAGTAATGAGAAACACCTTCAGCTCAAACAGAAGTCAATAGAACATCAACAAGCGGCGACTGCAGGCATCCTTTATCTAGCAAGGATCTGACACAACATGCAGACATTCAAGAATAACACAAACACAAAGAAATTTTAAAAAGAGGACAAACAACTTCTAGTAAGCAGCAAAAAAACCATCCACATTTTTATGCATAGTTTGTACTTTTTTCCCCCCCCTGTAAGCTGGTGAAACAATTGAAAAAAAAATACAGGTCAAAGCAGCATTTTGGAGGCATTCCATTGCAGACAATTGGTTGATAGCTGCAGACGGCCACACAAGTGAAATGAAATTGAGTACCGGATGAAGGAATCTGAAATGAAAGTTAAAGATGAATTTGCAGATATGTGTCTCTCCGAACGAAATTGCAACTGTCGCCTGTTACCAGCAGCACTGAGAACGTAATGATAATGACAGAAATTATGCAGGAAAATTATGGTGGAAATATCAAAATGTGAATATGTGAACTCAGAAAATATTGTCATCTTTCCCCTCTGTGTCACCCCAAAACAGGGCACAAGCCATCATGTTTAATGCATAATGCAGTGGTGTATTGAAATAAAGATAAGTGATTAACTATGCATTACACTTAACATCTAACACTCAAAGTGTTAATCACCCTAATTTGCAATTGTAAATCTCCTATCAATTAATTTATACTGCACAAGTAACCATCTGATTATCTTTTTACATAGCTGTATTTACACAGTAATTAAACTGTAAGTAATTAGCATGTAATTGCACATACTTATTTGCACCTTGTAAAGGGAATGGTGTATTTAGACATCCTTAAATATTTGAATTTAAGGAAGTTGTCCATAAATCTTTCTTTCTTCTTCTTCCTCACCACCCTCTGTCAAACAGTGACTGTAGAAAGATTGCTCTGGCTGATGTTTTGGGGGGGGCCCAGCTTGAGTACACCTTAAATTTGGGGCTCCTCAGACTATCTCAAGATGGGCAGACAAACATTAAGGCACCCAAAATCACTGATCATGTATGAAAATCTTGGCCTGAACCTACATGGCATATTAAAATAATTGCCGTCCTTCATGGCACCCAGCCCCTGCCGAAGAAGAGAGGTGAGACTGCTAGATCTGTTTGATAGAATTCCCAGTGTAACCCACAAGGAAGCCTGGAGACAATAACCTCTACTCTTGGCATGGAAGAACTTTTTCCATGTAGCAGCTATAACAAAAAATATTACCCCACTGAGATACCTACTAAAGGTACACTCTATGAATGTCATCAAGGGCAATGATGGCTTTCATGTCCAATATTTCTAATGGGAATTTTATTCCCCTCACACTGCTATTCCTTTTTATTCTGTCTGAAATTATTCTTATGGCAAGACTTTTTACAGGTGCACTGCTTCCTACCCAGAAGTGTCATTTCAGAAAAATGGGGATGGAGGGAGGGGTAGGGGGAGACAAAGTTCTGTCAGTGTAAAGAGCATTATATGTAATTATATTATGTCCTGCGAAGTTGGTAGGGGCAGTGAGTGGGGCGTATAGGTCTATGAAAAATTTGGGGGGGTAAACTGAAATCGGGAGGAAACTGCTCCCCTTGCCCACTAGCAAATGCTGCCCCAGTTTGCCAACAGTTATCGCAACTCTATATCTGAGATCAACTTAATTTTTCCTTATGCTTAGAATAGGAAGGATCTGTGGTAACAGCTGGTAAATATTAGCCCAGAAGTTATTATAAGGCCAAGTTTCCCTCACTGTGGCTTCTGCAAGTTGCTGACTGTCCCCTGGTGGGACTGCTGAGTATCTTCTGTTCCCATTGACTTTATGGAGAGTTAAGAGTGTCCAGTACCTTGGAGATCAAATCCTGACTATGCCCATAACTAAAGGCCAATTCAGATTAGAGATAGGTAAACTCAATGAAGTTTGAGGTATTGAGAGAATATTTGGGATTCACAGAATGAGTTTGAGTGGCATGGAAAGCTGTAGGACAATATTATCATTGGTACAGCCAGGTCTCCTACCAGGCTGGAGCTTTGTAATAAACAATTTTTCTCTGCTCTGCTACGTAGAACACCCACGTATTTAATGAAGAATTTGCTCTCTACTCCTTAAAGATCATCTGTATGAAAGAAAATCTTTGTCAGCCTTTTCCTGTTCCTTCTATCCCAGCAACAGAATTTCACTCAGCCATGCCAGACTTCCATTGTCTGGAAATCTCAGGATGAAGTAATTGTCTCATTAGTTATAGAAATGCTATGAGGGGCATTAATCCGCATGCTCTAGGTGCCTTAGATGCAATTTAAAAATACATATTAAATGTAGCAGTAGATTTATAGATAACCTACCACTAGCAATCAGCCAAATTTAAAACTCAAATCATCTGCACATCCAGCAGTTCCCATCACTTGTAATTTCTGCTGTGGAAATAAATGCATTGTTGCCAACTCTTGCAATTTTATTGCAAATCTTGAAATAATTGTCTTTTCCTGAAGCCCCAGCTGTTGGAAGCAAGAAACTGCATGACACTTTTTTTTTTTTAAATGAAAGCAGATTAAGTTACTAGCCCTCATATTTGCATCAGAAAGCATGAAAATGTATAGCCTGAAGGCTCAGGAACCAGAAGGCAAATGAAAAGAGCCCCAAATGTGTATGTTTATATTTTATGTTATTTTTAAGCCAATCTCATAATCACTGGGGACCTAGCTATGATTTTTGAGTGATTGGGACTGGCAATATCAAACATGAGTTTGACTAGAAAGCAAATTTACATTTATTCAGACCAAATGGAATGCTCCATTTTTAATGGTAGACTTAAGTGAATCCAAAATTGAACATAACACATTGCCCTGCCCTATTTCAAGTAGCTTTCCCATATGTATTCTTACACATTCTCTCTCATCATTTTCACAGACTCTTAAACACCACTTGTAGCAGGCAGCTGCATTAGTATACACAAAGTATAGAGAGACAAGATGAGTGAGGTAATATCTGGGTCAACTTCTGTTGGTGAGACAGATACATACAGCTCTTCGAGTCTGGGAAAGATACTGAGAGTGTTGCAGCTAAATAAAAGATAGAACAGATAGTTTAGCTTTAGTAGTTAGCGCATATTCTAAGGCAGTGGTTCTCAACCAGGAGTACGTGTGCCACTGAGGATACACAGAGGTCTTCCAGGGGGTATGTCAGCTCATCTAGGTATTTGCCTGGTTTTACAACAGGCTACATACCAAGCACTAGCAAAGTCAGTACAAACTAAAATTTCATATGGACAATAAGTTGTTTATACTGCTCTATATACAATATACTGAAATGTAAGTACAATATTTATATTCCAATTGATTTATTTTATGATATGGTAAAAATGAGAAAGTTAGCAATTTTTCACTAACAGTGTGCTGTGACACTTTTGTATTTTTATGTCTGATTTTGTGAACAAGTAGTTTTTAAGTGAGATGAAACTTGGGGCTGTGCAGGACAAATCAGATTCCTGACAGAGGTACAGTAGTCTGGAAAGGTTGAGAGCCACTGTTCTAAGGGACCATTCAATGCGAAGTGGCCCATTAACACCCAGGGCTGCCCAGAGGATTCAGGGGGCCTGGGGCAAAGCGAGGGAACTGCAGTGCTTGTACTCACCTGGCAGTGGTACGGATCTTTGGCAGCGGGGGACCCTTCAGTCACTCCGCATCTTCGGCAGCACTGAAGGGCCCCCCGCTGCCAAAACGGCACTGAAGACCCAGACCGCTGTCGGGCCAGGGCTCGCGGGTCCCCTGTGGGGTCTGGGGCCTGGGGCAAATTGCCCCACTCTCCCCCCACCCCCCTGGGCAGCCCTGTTAACACCCCTGTATTCATAGGACTAAAAAAGCAGTTAGTGGATTACAGATTATTGTCTTAAAACCGCTTGAGTTTCTTTTTAGTGTCTGAATTAAACTTCGAGGCTCGTTTTTTGAAAGTGGTGGTGGTGTTCAGGTTTACCTTGTGAGGATGAGGACTGATAGGTCAGATACAAGAGATCTCTTTGTGAAAAGTGTTCACCCTCAGGTAATATTGTGGGTTTTGTCTTTTTATCATTTTCCTACATGAGTTCATTTGAGAGCGCAGTGAATGTTTGGTTGCACCCACATCATTGTTCCTGGGGCATTTGGTGCACTGGATATGGGACACCACATGTGATGACAGGCAAATGTAGGACCGATGGATCTTGAAAGGTGTGTTGTGGTGGGTGTTTATCATTTTATCAGTGGAGATATATCTGCAAGTTTTGCATCTGTTGTTCTGGCAGGATCTGGTGTCTCTGAGTTGGTGTGTCCTGGTCTGTGGCAAGCCTGCTTCTGATGATGAGGTTGAGGGGTTCTTTGAAGGCCAAAAGAGGGGGGTTCAGGAAAGATTTCTTTCAGAATGGGTTCCCCATCGAATATGGATTGCAGTTGTTTGTTGATACCCAGTATGGTGTGGTAGGTGATAATTGGGGCAAAGGGGGTTTTATTTCTGTACTGAAGCTAGTTCTCTTGGGGTATTTGGGTGGCCCGTTCCATGATGCCATCTGCTTCTCTGGTTGAGTGTCCTGGTTTGGTGAAGGCGGTTTGTGTGTAAGGTGTATTTTCCAGACTTTCTCCTTGGAGCATATTCTGTGGTAGCTGAGTGCCTGGCTGTAGATAACAGATTTCTTGGTGTGTTTGGGGTGGTTATAGGACCTATGATGGTAGGTGTGGTGATCCCTGGTTTCATATATAGTTGTCTGTAGGATTCCAGTGTTTGAAGCTGATTGTGGAGCCCAGGAAGTTGATGTTAGTGTGGGAGTGTTCCAGCAAGAATTTGATGGATGGGTGGTAGAAATCTTGGAGGGAGAATAAGCCATCTGTCCAGAGGATGAAAATATAATGAAAGTATCTCAGGTATATCATTTGGTTTTTTCATGCACTTGTCCAGAAATTCTTCAAGGTGGCACATAAAGAGATTGGAATACTGGGGAACCATCCAAGCTCCCATGGTTTGGACAAAGTGTTTATTGTTGAATGTAAAATTGCTATGGATGAGGATAAAATGGATGACCTTGGCAATGTGTTTTGGGTGGCTATCTGAGGGTTATCCATTGTCTTGTAAATACTTGAGGCAGGCAGCTATTCCATGATTGTGAAGGACATTGGTGTATAGGGAAGAGACATCCACTGTGGGAAGAATGGTGTTATGAGGGAGGATGTTAATGTTGCAGAGTTGGAGGAAGTCGGCTGTATCCTGAAGGAAGCTGATAGTGTGTGCGGCGAATGGGTTTGAGGATGGTTTCTATGAGTTCTGATAATTCTTCAGTAATAGAGCTGTGGGCAAATACAACGGGTCTGCCTGGGTTCCCTTGTTTGTGTTTCTTGAGAAGCATGTTGCATGTCTCTAGGATGGGTTTCATAGTCCAGGTGTTAACTTGGCAGCTCTCAGTGTACCTAGAACAAGTATTTGCTACTGCATCTATTTACCCACATGCAAACATTTTAAAAAATTCAAAAGTCATGGATGTTGCTTTAAAAACATATAAATAAGATCCATGGATTCTGTAGCAGTTGAGACAAAAGTACAGCCTTAATCATTGAACCATGGATAAAATGGCTGGAGAACCAGGTAAATTCATGGTCATACTGCAGTTGTCACATATAACATTAAGTGTCATATTTGCTGTTTGATCACTGAACAATTTTACTACATGCCATTTGTCATAAATAGATAGCTAAGGGTTAATGTTTCTTTCACCTGTAAAGGGTTAACAAAGAGAACCAAACACCTGACCAGAGGACCAATCAGGAAACCGGATTTTTCAAAGCTCAGGGGAGGGAATTTTTTGGGTCTGTGTCTTTGTCTGCCTCTCAGCTATGAGAGGGGATCTTTTTCTATCTTCAAGCTTCTAATCTTCTGTGTCCCAGTTAGTAAGATACAAGTAGCCAAAGTATAGTCTCTAATTGTTTTTGCTGTATTTGCATCTGCTGTATATGGCTGGGTGGAGGTCTTTGTTGTATGTTGTGACTCTAAGTATTTAAATGTATTGTTTTTGGTAAGGCTGTTTATTCCCTTTTCTATTGTTTATTATTTATCTATAAGGAAAGCCTGTATCTTAACATCTAGTTACAGAGAACTATATATTCTATCTTTCTCTTCTTTTTTTTATTAAAAGTTTTTACTTTTAAGACCTTTGTATTTCTTTTTCTAAGTTGAACCACAGAATTGGGTGGGAGAAAGGAAAGACAGGGGGAGGGAAAAGCTGCTCCTCTGTGTTTAACTCTCCTAGTGTCCAGGGCGGGAAGAGCTACGGGGAAGAGAGAGAGATCTTTTCTGTTTCTGTCTTGGGTGTTGTCTCTTTGTGGAAGAGAGGAGACATACTTCTTTGGTATTGGTGATGTAAAGAGGTTGCATCAGTCACTCTTCAAGGTTAGCCAGAGAGGAAATTCTAGGGTGGGAGAGAGGTGGGGGGGGAATGGTTTATTTCCCTTTGTGGTAAGACTCAGAGCCTCTGAGTCTTGGGGTCCCCCAGGGAAAGTTTTGGGAATTCTTGGCTGGTGGCAGCGAGATCGGATCTAAGCGGGTAAAAGCTTAGAGGGGTTCATGCAGGCACCCAGATTTTTGGACGCTAAGGTCCAGATTTGGGAAAGATGCTTATGATACCATTTTATAGTTAAATTGTAGATTCGTGACATATGTAAAATGTTTATTCAAACCACTATCTACTAATCAGTTACTATAATGGAGTAAAACTCTTGAAGCTGCAGATATTTGGGCTCATCCTCATTTTCATAGAAGTCAATTACACAACTGCAGTTGATTTCAACAAGTCCAGAATGAGACCATAAAGACAGGTTCCATCTCTGATTCTCCCTGATTTCTCCTCCTCGCCCCCACATTAAATGTAAGAGCAACAGAGTTGATACCTGCCTGTTTAAAAACAATGTAATGCATTTCTATTAGAGCTGGTTGGAATTTTTTTTCTGCAGAAATCTTTGACTTTTCATTGATTTTTACACTCTAGATATTTTTGGTTTTTCATTTAAAAAAAAATGTTTTTCAAGGAAAGCAGACTTGACAAAATTAAAAATTTAACAGAAAACAGCTGTCTGTTGAAAAATTTCCATGCTTTTTTTTTTTTTTAAACCAGCCTTACTTTTAATCTTACCCAAACATAAAGGTCACTTGTTTTCATTGCAGTGAAATAAGGACTTCACAAAAAGGAGGATTTGATTTTTAATGATTAAAATTAATGGGCAAAACGCAGCTCTATTTATTAAGCTGTACTAGTTTACTCCCAAGCTGAATTTGACTTTAATCAGTATGCAATCGTGTTATTAAAAATTGTCTTAATGCATACATGCAAAGCAGCAGAATTGAGTATTTTTAATTTTGTCACCTTCTAACATTTGAGTACTTGATTTAGCAAAGTTAATCTCTTAACATAGTTTTATATATCCAGAATAAGATATAAATACAGACTAAATGTAACGCTGTGCAATATGCCTTCATAAATATACCTGCATACATTCAACTGAATATATCTATAACATACACAATAACATCTTGATATATTACTAGACAGAGACTGATATTTATATTTTATATACATTATACCGTATGCACATATAAATGTAGCGCCTAGGAACACTGCAGGCTGATTTTTTTTATGCTTGCCCCCACAATTTGTATATTTGAAATAGATTCTATGGCATCATTTGTGCTGTGAGAATAGAACATATTTTCACATAGCCAATCATTGCACCATAGCCACAACAAATCTGTTCTAGTAATAATAAATGCTTGAAGAAACAATGTAATTAACCAACTGGCTATTTTGCCATTCAAGGCTGCAGTCAAGTGACTAGCATTGCATCTAGCATATCAAATATTACACCAAACTGTCAGACCTCCTCAAGCATATGTTTATGCAGGCAACAGCCAACTATTACGCTCTTTCTAATCTACTAGGAGGAACCTGCTACAACATGTAATAAAAGCAGTAGGGATAATTCTCAATGAAGCCTGTGATGTTCACCACATTGCCCATGGCCTTCTTGCTTTTCATTTATATCCTTTTTTGGAGATCAAAGGCCCACAGCTTTCTTGCAATAAAGTATAGGTAACATAAACATGCTATTTTATTCTAATAGGTTCAAAAATGTAGCTCCTTCACTAAATAAAATACACAAATGTTGACAATCAGTTTGTAGCTGAGTAGGAGATACATTTATTGTGGCTAATTTCTTCGTTTCTGTAGCTTTAAACTGTAAGTACGCTCCAAAATCCCTCATTCTTATGCTGTGGAGTATGTTACAGTACTCTACTGAAGAGGTAACAAGTCTGCGTACAAAGCTGCATCTCACTTCTTTCTCTAATGTCCTGTGGGTCCCCTTGCACTTTAGAAGATAATTGAGAGTTTTTCCACAGTGTTTGTTTTAAAAAAAAAAAGTTTCTGAAGCTGCAAATAATATATTTTTTGTTACTTAAATAAAACAAAAAGACCGAACTTATTTAAAACTATTTTTTATCATACACTTGCCCCTGGACTATAGACCTGTGAGGCACTGGATGTGACATTCTTCTATGAACACCCGAAATGGAATTTCCTGATGAGTGTCAATGGGATCAAAACCTAGTGTAGCAAAGTGTTCTAATATATGGAGTACACATCAGGATAGATATTCTAGGTACCCTGGATACATGGTTTAGAATCCTAACAGAGTTGGCTCAACCCTTCTTCCTTCCAGAGAAGAGGAAATTACTAGCAAGGAATTTACGCTCTGGGTAATTATCAGGTTCGACCTTGAAGAATAGGTCATGTCTGATGTGCAGGGATAATAAAACTCCCAAGGCACTTCTTGCTGGGTTTGCCTTAGAGTCCTAGCCAAACCATACCTTTACCCCCTCCCCTCTGTTGTTGTACAGTAAACTGCATACCAGTGGGAGATTGCCTGGGTCCTCAGAAGTAGCTACATGATAATGATGTATATAGTTTGTGAAGCAATCTGTAATCTTTGTGACCTGAATCATTCTAGTTATTTATATGGTCCCTATAGCTGGTATCTGAGAGCCTGTTATTCTCCCATGGTTGAAAAGTGATTTGTTAATAAGAAACGTTGTTACTTTAAAACATATTAGTACTTTTGAAATTTTAGCAGCAGCTTCTCAGCCCCAGCCTCCCTTTCTGCATGCCAGCTTTAGCGCAAAATCTTGCCCATTTTGCACAGAAGCAGACTCTGTGTGCCCAGGTTGTCATAAGTAGATAGGTAAGGTAAGGGTTAAGTTTCTTTTACCTGGAAAGGGTAACCAAACACCTGACCAGAGGACCAATCAGAGAACTGGATTGTTTAAAGTCAGGGGCGGGAATTTGTATACTCGGGGTCTTTTTTTTTTCTCGCTGTGAGTAAACAAGTTTCCTCCTAACTCCTTCTATATTTCACAGATTATACCAAAAGTGGTGGTACAAAGGAACCACCCAAAGCAAGTCGGCTATGAGGAGCTTTGGGTTGTACGAATAGATGTGGATGGCTGTGTCTTTTTGTGTTTTCTCGGGCTCTGACTTAACAAGCTTCCTGCCTAACTGCATCTTATCTCAAGTGTCTCCTACACATTTGTGAGTAACCAAAGGAACCCCAAGCAATCGGCTATGAGGAGCTTGGGTGATTTACATGTATGTGGATTGCGTTGGACTGGTTTATAGCTATCTTTTAAATCAGACTGTTCCTTCATTTTTTCTATAAGCAATTAGCCTGTATTGAGTTTTCTTAATCAAGATTATTTGTTTTATATTTTTCTTTCTTTTTAATTAAACTTTTCTTTTAAAACGTGTGGAAGTTTCTGTTCCTAAGGGAGGCAAAGGAAGGGAACACCAGGCTGTGAGGCTATTCCTTTGTCTTTCAGGGAAAGAGCAGGCTACGGGAAGAGAAAAAGAATCACCTCTGTATCAGGTATCTGTCTCCCTCACGGGAAGGCTGGCACGGGGCAAGCACAAGCCAAGCTTGTTGGTATTGGCATCTCAATTGTCCTGAGGTAGAGAAACGTTATCTCTTGGGAAGCAGAGAAACCGGTTTCTGGCAAGCCTGGAAGGAGGGGGAAGGGAACCATGTGAATAGCTCCTAGTCCCAGACCTGAACTTTAGCGTCCACAATCTGGTCCTGTCCCAAACCTGACTTAGCGTCCAAAAACGGGGGCTTTACTGAACTCCCCAAGCTCACTACAGCTTGGATATTCTCGCTGCCACCAGATCAGGAATTGATCGAGGGCCTGATCCCCCCTTTCCTCTCTCTGGCTGTCCCCACCCTTTCTAGGGGGGAACCCAGATTCAAATCCCTTGGATGCTAAAAGCAGGGAAAAAAATCCCTTCCCCCCTCCTTCCCAGGCTTGCAAGAAGCCGGTTTCTCTGCTTTTCCCAGAGATTACGTTCTCTACCCTCAGGACAATTTGAGATGCAAAATACCCACAGCTTGGCTTTGGCCTTTCCCCGTGCCAGCCTTCCGATGAGGGCAGACAGATACCTGGATACAAGATGGTGATTCTTTCTTCTTTCCCGTAGCCTGCTCTGTCCCTTGAAAGCAATAGAAAATAGCCACCAGCCTGGCCTGTTCCCTTCCCTTTGCCTCCCTAGGAAAAAGAAAACTTCCACACGTTTTAAAAGAAAAGGTTTATATAAAAAAGAAAGAAATATAAAACAATAATCTTGCATTAAGAAACTTCAATCAGGCTCTTGCTTATCAGAAAATATGAAGAACAGTCTGATTTAAAAGATAGCCGATTAAACCAGTCCAACCAATCCACATAATGAAATACACCCAAAGCTCCTCATAGCCGAACTTGCTTGGGGGTTCCTGTACTCACAAATGTGTAGGAGACACTGGGATAAGATGCAGTTATTTGGAGGAAGCTTGTTAACTCAGAGCGAGAAAACAACAAAAGGACACACGCCACCACATCTATTCGTACAACCCAAAGGCTCCTCATAGCCGACTTGCTTTGGGGTTCCTTTGTATCAAGACTTTTGGTATAATATGTGAAATCAGAAGGAGTTAGGAGGAAACCTTGTTTACTCACAGCCGAGAAAACAAAAAAAGACCCCGAGTATACAAATTCCGCTCCTGACTTTTAAACAATCCAGTTCTCTGATTGGTCCTCTGGTCAGGTGTTTGGTTACCCTTTCCAGGTAAAAGAAACTTAACCCTTACCTTACCTATCTACTTATGACACAGGTATTGTAAGCCCTACTGCATAGGCAAGAATAAAAATTTGGCTCACATCATCTAATGACCTGAATTACTTTTATATACAAAGCACAGAATGAAGGGCTTGAATATGCTGCCACTTGATTAATGGCAGTAGAACCAGGCCCCAATACAATCCTGTATGTGTGTGTTTGACCCTATTAATGCCTTCTAGATTATCCAATATACAGATTAAGGGCTAAATGTTGCTTACCTTATTCATACAGGCAATCCATTCATTTCAGCTATGCTAATTGTCTATGTAAGCAGGGCAAGGCTTGGTGGTAAATGGTGAAGAGGACATCAGGGCAAAACAGGTGAATCTGAGTAATATTCTTGCAATTGTAACTATTAAAACAATTCTTCATTAGGAATAGATCTTGCAGTCTGTGGAGAGTGGGCAATTATACAGAAATCCAAGAATAGATTTTAGCTAACTATGAGTTTAATATTTTTTTCTTTTTTCCCCTTTAATTTCCCCTGAAAACCCATACCATTTATTCATGATGTTATTACAATAATTGAACCAGTCTTGGAAACAGAAAAAATCCAACTTACAAATTACTACCCAAGACCTACGTTATTTTGACAGGTGTCCTGGGTGGATAGTTTAGCTTGTTCTAGTGTTTGAAATGGCGTGGTATCATTGGGACACAGATTAATAGCTTTCTGCACCTCTACATGTGGATAGATTACACTGCAGCAGGGTTCCCTTCCCCCCTCTCCAACCACCTTTCTTGTTTCCTAGTCATAACCAAGCAGTTTGAAGTAGTGAATAAATTGGTAGAAAATTCCCAAGTACTTTACATGTCTTGTTAACACAGCAGTTTCTCTTCTGGAAGTTGCGGGGGGAGGCAGGGGAAAGAGCGGGGAAGAGGGGGAGAGGGAGTAAAAGCAGAAAGATCATTTCCTATGGGAGTAGGTGCCTATGGTGATTTATGAAGCTCACAAACAATTACAAAATTCATTCATCATAGTTTCTGATATTTCTCTGAAATAATCCAAATATAAAAATAGCTGAGATCTAAAATGAAAAGCTGTCTGGCTACATATGTCCAGCTTTCCTACCAGGCTGTGATAATACTTTAGAATATATTTAGGAAACGTATCGTGATCAGTGGAACTGCAATCAGAGGGGCCATGTTCCCAGGAGAGAGAGGGAATGCAGACAGTGAGGCCAGAAACAATTTAGCCATATGGATAGAGCAGTCCACAGGGTTTAATGAAGGTCCACTTGTTCAGTTTAACCTGACTTCAGCAAATTCTTTGCAAATCAAACATGGTGTCATTGTTGGAGCTCTGAGTTTTCTGCAGTGCAGCAGTTGGCAGCATAAGCCATGGAACTTGGTCTGAAGCCCTGTAGAGCCCTGAATTTTGCAGACACAGACCTAGCTCATTGATGGACCTTTTGGAAGGTAGAGTTTGAACTGTATGCAGATGTCACAGTGCAGGAGAAGGACACCAGCAGGAAAGTAAAATTATTATTTTACCTTATTGGGGAACAAGTCAGAGTGGTCTGCATCTCCTGAAGCTCACCACTGCCTCAAGTCTCTCAGCAGTTATAGGAGCCCTGGGACCTATTCCTTCCCAAAGCAGAATAAAACTCTAGAGCAGCGTCACATGTTTTTCACTACAGACAAGTCCAAAAGGGAAGGATTAGACCCCTCTTTTACTGCCTTTTGCTAATTTGGGACAAGATAGTCTGCAGCCCTTGGGATCACCAGCTGCAGGAGTAGCTGCTCCAGAAAGGTGATGTCACATTAGACAGGTGCTTAGATGTAGGGCTTGCAGTGGAAAGCAGAACACAGAAAATGAAAGCTCCAGGAAGCATTAGACCCCCAGTAGTCTATGCAGTGAGGCCACAGTAAAGAAGAGCAGGGGGGCAGGTTTCCGTATCCATAGTGAGATGCATTTACTGCAACAGACAGCATGAGCAGGTAAAGAAAAAGTGCCCCACACTGGGACTGCATTGCAAGGAATGTGGCAAGCTGAACCAGTTTAGCAGTACGTGCAAGAGCAGTGGAAGGTCTCAGAAAGAATCAGTTAGACTTGTGCACAAGGGGGATGGCACATCAGATGGAGGTGATGACGACATAACTCTCTCCTGGAGTTTGAGAGCATATCAGGTTCAGGTTGTTGGAATAGGAAAGCAACAAGGGACGACACCAATCTTTGTGCATGCAACAGTGGTAATCGGGAACTACCCTGTGCAATTTTACTTGGATAGTGGGCCTTCCTTCAATGCACCCATTACCAAGAGCAGTCACAATCTAAAAATGTACAATAGGACCATAATACATCCCGTAGGAAAATGTGTCCTCATAATAACTAACCCAAAAAATAACACATGCTACCAACTGATGTTTGTGGTGGTTGGTGGTAAGCACACAGCCCCCTTTTCGTGAATAGAGCCATGCAAGCCATGGATCTGATCACAGCGCAGCATCAGAATTTTATAGCTGCAGTGCAAGAAGCAATGGGGAAGAGCAGCCCCGTACACAACAGACAATTAAAAACATTCTGGATATGGTTTCAAAAGCAACAGGTGCCTCCAAAAAACAAAACAAAAACAACAAAAAAAGCTGCAACTGAAAGTAGACCCCACAGTGGAACCTTTATAATTATGAGGAAAATTCCAGTTCACTGTATAATCCAGTACACAAGATGCTTGAAAGTCTGCAGAGCAGGGGTATCATAGCATCTGTAGAGGCCAGTACAACCTAGGAATGCAGTACAGTGGTGTTAAATAAGCCTTTAGGTAAATTATACATCTGCAGAGATTCAAAATCACTGTACTGGGCATTGAAAAGATGCCACTATCCATTGCCCACAATTGGTGACACCTTGCTAGGATTTTCCACAGCAAGAATCGTTATGGTCTGTGACATGAGGAATGGGTTTTGGCACATAAGCCTGCATAGGGATTCCAGCATGCTGACAACCTTTGCAGCACCACTTGGTTGCTGCTGACGGTTGTGCATGCCAATGGGCATAAGCCCAACACCGGAAGCATTTCAGCGAAGACTCACTCAAGTGCTAGATGGACTGCCTGAGGTGAAAATAATTGCAGATGATATCCTCATTTGAGATGAAGGAAATAACGATACAGCAGCTGAGCAAGGCCAACAAAACTACAAACTTTTCTACAGTGATACAGTGACAAGAACGTAAGATTCATCCTAGAAAAAATGTGATTCAAACAGCATAAGGTGACATACGTTGGTCATTTGCTCACAGCCCGGACCTGAAAGCAGATCCATCCCAAGACGATCAAGGTAGTCGGAGATATGCCAGCTCCAGTGGATGTGAAAGGAGTGCAGTACTTCATTGGAATGAAAAATGTTCTGTTCAAGTTCTGTCCACATTTGGAAGCAGTAGTGGAACCCATATGGCAGCTCACGAGAGTCTGAGTGGGATTGGACTGGACCCCACCAACAAGCATTTGACATCCTGAAACAAATGGTGAGTGTGCCCTGTCCTGAAGTACTAGTAACCAGGAGAGCTCCAGTTTTGATGCAATTGGGTGGAGCATTTTTTCAGGAGCAGCTGTCAGTTGCTCATGCGAGCAGAGACCTGTCAGACTGAACACAGGTACACCCAAATAATATGGTCACCCAGTAATAGTTCAATCAGACCAAAAACCTGTAGAGACAATCACAGCAAAGCTCCTGCTTAGTGCACCAAAGAGTTGATGCACATCCAGTGCAACCAGGCAGAGATTGGCAATTGTCCAGGATATTTACTGGTATTAGTTGACACCCTGAACCGGGCATGTATACTCAGCATCAGCAAGTTGGGAGGAGGGAATCAGGTGCAGCATGTTAATGGATTTAATCTCCCAGTTTCAACAGTGAAGCTGATAATCAAAGAGCCTATAAGAGAGGAAGTCCAGCTACAGGCGTCAAGAGAGCAATACTAGCAGGGTGGCCCGAAAATATACCCATATTTTCAAATAAAAGATGAGAGGAGTGTGCAGGATGGAATCTTGCAAAAAATACGCGCCTCATACCTGGGCATTGACAGCTGTTCTACAAGGACTCAAAAGTGTGTTTAGTGACTGGGAATGAGTGCACACCTCTGTTTCTTCATAGACTGGTGTGGTGTCTGCCACTCATGTGAAAACTGAAAGCAGAAAGAGATTCTATTACCACATCAGCTCCCCCACCCTACTATTTATCTACAGGGAAAAGCAATACAGATTACTGTGGACTGTTTTGCAGATTTCTTGGAGGTCAATGCCCTCCTGATACAAAAAGAGTAGGGCTGTCAAGCTATTAAAATAAGTAAGAGTGATTAATAGCACTGTTAAATAATAGTAGAATACCATTTATTTAAATAGTTTTAGATATTTTCTACATACACTGAGTTCACCTACAACACAAAATGCAAAGTGTACAGTGCTCACTTTATATTTATTTTTTATTATAAATATTTGCACTGTAAAAAAACAAAAGTACTCTAATAGTATTTTTCAGTTTACCTAATACAAGTACAGTAGTGCAATCTCTTTATCATGAAAGTTGAACTTACAAATGTAGAATTATGTACAAAAAATAACTGCATTAAAAAATAAAACAATGTAAAACTTTAGTGCCTACAAGTCCACTCAGTCCTATTTCTTGTTCAGCCAATCACTCAGACAAACAGGTTTGTTAACATTTGCAGGAAATAATGCTGCCCATTTCTGGTTTACAATATCACCTGAAAGTGAAAATAGGTGTTCACATGGCACTTTTGTAGCCAGTGTTGCAAGATATTTATGTGCCAGATGCACTAAAAATTCATATGTCCCTTCATGCTTCAACCACCATTCCAGGGGACATGCTTCCATGCTGATGGTAGGTTCTGCTCAATGACCATCTAAAGCAGAGTGGACTGATGCATGTTCATTCTCATTGAATCAGATGCCACCAGCAGAAGGTTGATTTTCTTTTTTGGCAGTTTGGGTTCTGTAGTTTCTGCATCTTAGTGTTGCTCTTTTAAGACTTCTGAAAGCATGCTCTACACCTTGTCCCTCTCACATTTTGGAAGGCTCTTCAGATTCTTAAACTTTGGGTCGAGTGCTGAAGCTATCTTCAGAAATCTCACATCAGTACATCGGTACCTTCTTTGCGTTTTGTCAAATTTGCAGTGAAAGTGTTCTTAAAAGGAACTACATGTGCAGGGTCATCATCTGAGACTGCTGTAACATAACATATATGGCAGAATGTGGGTAAAAAAGAGCAGGGGATGTACAATTCTCCCCCAAGGAGTTCAATCACACATTTAATTAATGCATTATTTTTTAATGAGCATCATCAGCATGTCGTCTGGAATGGTGGCCAAAGCATTTAGGGGCATATGAATGTTTAGCATATCTGGCATGTAAATATCTTGTAATGCCAGCTACAAAAGTACATGTGAACTCCTTCTCTCACTTTTTCAGATGACATTGTAAATAAGAAGTGGGCAGCATTATCACCCATAAATGTAAACAAACTTGTTTGTCTCAGTGACTCGCTGAACAAGAAATAGGACTGTGTGGACTTGTGGTCTCTAAATTTTTACATTGTTTTATTTTTGAGTGCAGTTATTTAACAAAAAAGATCTACATTTGTAAGTTGCACTTTCAAGGTGGAGGCTGCACTACAGTACTTGTATGAGGTGAATTGAAAAATTTTGATTGCCATTTTTACAGTGCAAATATTTGTAATAAAAAATAACAATATAAAGTGAGCACTGTCTACCTTGTATACTGTGTTGTAATTGAAATCAATATATTTGAAAATGTGCAAAAAATCCAAATATATTTAATAAATTTCAGTTGATATTCTATTGTATAACACTGTGATTAAAACTGCAATTCAGTTCAGGCCCCCTTGTTAGCATTTCTGACACACAGGAATACCCCAAAACAGGGGGGCCAAAACTGTCTCACGCAGGCCCTGATTGTGGGACCAAAACCTGCTACTGATGAGGGGAGACCTGTTGCAACCAGAAAAAATGGGTATATTATAGAGTATGACAGGCCAGCCAAGGACCATTCAGCCCTGCAGACAGCCACTCCTGTGAGGATCCAGCCACAAGACAGAGAGCGAGCGAGCACAAGGAGTGAACTAAAGAAGTTGTGAGGGGTAAAGTGGCACATGAGACAATTACGAAGAAGCAGACACAATGCCCAGAAAAGCTATAGAGCTAGAGAGAGCATTGTAGAATGGAGACAGAGAACCATCTGGAGGCCAACTCCCCATGGAGGAAGGAGACTCCACAGATAGTTTTGCTAAACTTGGAGACAGGTAACAAGGGGACATAGAAAGGTAATTCCTAGTGTGGTCACCTGTTGAGGAAACCAGAGTACCTCAAAAAATATGTAACTAGCTGAGTCTGTTTTAAAAACAGGACTCCAGTTCAGCTTTAGGCTAGCAATCTCTGGCTGAAAGGATGGGGTGGGGATCTGGGAGTCAATCATTTTTGGTTTTAATGCTTATGATAAAATATTTGTGAAACAGGGAAGATATATCATGACCTGTGGAAATAGAGTAGAGGGGACCATGTTCCCTGGAGGGACTGGTATTGACAGGACACCAGGAAAACAGGATCATGGGGGAGTTAGGCTGGGAGCAACTCAGCCACAAGGACAGCGCAGTCTGTTGGGTTTAATGAAGTTCCATTTATTTAGCTTAATGTGAATTCAGCATTACTCTTTGTGAATGAAATGCACATGTGTTTGTTTCAGATGGTGTCTGCTTCAAGCATGTAACACTGATGTTAATAAACATCTATGTCTGCTAAATGCTTTTATTAGTTCTCTTTTAGCATGTGGGAGAGGTAGTGGGAATTAGATTTGACTTGAAGAAGAGCAGCAAAGTTAGGACTGCTATCTTCTGATATGGCCCTCACCACTGTAATATCTAAATATCTTACAGTCCTATCCTGACAACAACCCTGAGATGGGAACTGCTAATCCCAATTTACAGCTGGGGAACTGAGTCTCGAGGAACATTAAGCAACTTGCTGATAATAGCACAAGAAATTTGTGATAGAGCCAAGAATTGAACTGTATTCCGAGTTCCAGACCAGTGATATATACCCTATAACCAGTGATATATCCCCATCCTACACTATTGGTACTGGAGCATATATAACTTACATAAAGAATTTAATGTGTATAATACATAGTCTTACTGGAAATGGGAGACTTCCAACTTGTCTGTGAGCACTTGTTTATAGACCATGAATGTCTTGAGATAAGAAACATTAAAATTATGACTTTTAAGTAGTAGAAAACTAAAGGTTTTAAGAGTTTTATTAAAGGTTTTTATAGCTTCATCTTTGCTCTCTACAGATGGTTACATATGGTAACCAAGGCACCTGCTTTACAGAAGAGAAATCCAAAAAGTGTCTAAAAGATTCCTGAAATAGTTTCTCTGGCATGTACAGAATGCACAAAGGCATGGACTGATGTACAGGTTTTATTGGCATCTGAGAGTAAAGAAACTATCCCAAACTCATGTTTTATAAAACCTTAGTAGTACGCTTTTTAAAGCCTTCTTTGTAAGGACAAGCATTCAAAAGTTAGGCATAGGGCTACCTTAATTCTGGCATTTCCTACCTGGCTAGATCATGATCAGTGCAGTTAGCATGTATTGAGTGCTGTGAGGTTGGAACATACCAGTGCAGAGGGATGTTGGATATTTCAGTAGTAAGCTTCTAACAAGCTGTGATGAATGTGTGCAAAAAGTGGCTCTCAGAGACTTATGACTTCTGAGTGAATTTTGATGGAAAAAACGAAGTATCTCTTTGACACTAAGATGGAGGTGTTAGAGCTCTGCAAAGAAATGGTTGGGATATAGGTTTTGTGAACATTAAAGCTATCATTTCCCTAAGCACCTTTTCAGAAAAGGCTGAACCACTTTTATTGAAACTTGCCAAAAACGTTCAGCCAGCGGCAGAGAGAAAACATGGAAAATTTTAGCCTGACTGGTTAAAGTTTAGCAAAATTATAAGCAACCGAAAACAGGAGTTTAGAATGGAAAGTAACATAATGTACATTGTATCTTTTGCATGGTGAACTCATATGCAGAAGGACCTGTGCACAGAAACTACAAGCTAAATCCATGTATGTGAAAGGTATTATTATCCCACTATCTATTTACCTGCACTATCTCTTCTCCATTACTTTCCAGTATTGCATGAATCCTCCTGAAGGAGCAGTATGCCTGAAGTTGTAATTTCATAACATGAGGTTTCTGATTAGTGGCAGAATTGCATTGAGCAATAAATCCCAAATGCTGTCTCAGAGAGAGTAAGATTTATTGTACATCAGTTGCTAATGACATTCTCCCTTGCTTTGGAAATTTTCATGAGGCCTTCACTGTCGCTTTGTGCACTATCAATTTTATTATCATTCAGGATGTGTCTTATTTCCTTTCTTGCTCCCAGTGCACTGTTAAGGGAGACTGAACATAGGAAAAATAAGAAGTATTCAGCTAGAACTAATAAATATTAACTCAAGAGTGAAAATCAATGTAGGATTTCACTGATGGTTAGAATGGGTGTTTATTGTTCTCCAAATAAACACATGAACTCTTTTAGTCATGATAACTTTTGCTAAGTATTATTACTTTGGCCCAAGCTGTTGGCCAATATTTGGGGCCTTCCCTGTTTCCTTTAGGAGGAGAAGTTAATGACATGAGCTTGGTATTTCTTTGGTGCAATTGGTGTGGTGGGCTTTTTTTTTTTCCGGTTCTGTTTTTGTTTACACGCAGTCATGTTTCCCTGAATAAGGTAGAAACTAACAGCAGGTAGTTTTCTTGCTCAGAAATCCAAGTCTGCCTTTCCAGCAACTACTGTGGCCAAAAAATCTGTGTCTCTGCTTCCTTCCAGAGCCATGCTCATGACTGCTTCCCTCAGTTTCTTTTGGCTTTCTTCATGTTTTCTGTCTCTCACGAACATAGCTGCAACCAAGCCTCTGTGTTTATGGGAACTAAGAGTCCTCGGGGTACTACCACACTCCCTGACTTGAAGTGATTTCCATTATACACAAGATTTACAACTAGTTCAGTGGCTCTCAGCACCCCCACTATAAATATTGTTCCAGCACCTCTGTATACAATCAGTCCCAGGGAAATCTTTCAGGATGTGTCTACACTGCAATTAGCTGGTCTGGATCAGTTGACTTTTTGGCTCTCAAAGTTCAGGTTTTATTTTGGTGTAGACGTTTAGGCTAAGGCTGCAGCCAGAGCTCTGGGCCCCTCGCACCTCACAGGGTCCTAAATCCTGGGCCCCAACCCGACCCTGAATATCTACACTGCAGTTAAACAGCCCCTTAGCTCAAGACCTGTGAGTCCAAGCCATGTGGCACGGGCCAGACATGAGTGTTTAATGGGAATGTAGCCATACCCTGAGATTAACTCTGCTCACACTTGTCTGTGTAGCCTAGTGCCTTAGGCAATACCTTTTTCTTGTTTGTGGTTATCACTACAGAAAGAAGCACTTAATTGCTCCTTCCGTTTAGCTTGAAGAGAGTGGTTAGCACACCAATCTGCTTTAGGCAGGTCCATGACTGATGGCAGCTATTAACACCTTCCAGCGTTACAGTCTATAACTGTGTTTGCATTGTGCTCTCAAAGCTGGCAGACAGCACAACTTCTAGTAATGCAAAACCAAGGCAAGATATTTCCCTCCCGGATCATGTTCTGTGTCTTTAATTGGAGCTCTCTAGAGTACTGGATTTTGCTGGTTGTTTCACGTATATATTGAATCAGGCATCACAGGTTCCACATGGAGTGGACAAGGCAGAGAAACTCCACTTCCCAAATACCCTATAGAAAAAGAGAAACTGCACTGAGCTAGGAGTCAAGATATGAGTTCCAATCTCGCTTCTACTAACTGCTATTGACATTACTGTACACTTCATAGCTTGTACTGAGCTAGGCCATAAATCCTTGTCTTAGATGGTAGTCCAGTATTGTCTGCCATTTTACAACAAGCTTTTACAACTGAGAAATTGCAGTCACTCCAAGTGGAACTGGGAATATAACTTAGATATCCAATGTGGAAAATGTAAGTGTTATCCTCTCATTCTTTCAGAATCAATGTGCCAAATATACGTTCCTGGCTGGTGCTCTAGCCCCGGGACCATGATCCTCCCTGAGCCAGGAACAGAATTCTTGATCCCCAATGTTCTGTTATCTAGTAAGTGTTGAGTAAAGCCACTAGCAAAGTGTGTTACATCATCTTCAGTGTGTGATCCATATAAAGGGAAAAACACTCTTTTTAATCAAAGGTTAGATGTTATCCTGTATTTTTTTTAAAGTTTAGTTAATTAATCTCCTTTGAAATGGGTTTCATAGTTTTTTTGTTTTGTTTTTGTTTTGTTTTAAATTGTAACATCAGTTATGGGATGCCGTGCAACAAAATCCAGGCATTCCATGTTTAATTTGTCATATCTGAATTACTGATATCACACACTGGTAAGTTTGATGGTTGGCATGCTTCCCATACACACACTCCGCCTCCAGTGACATATATAGAAATTGGCCACTGGTTCCTGGACGCAGAATTTGACCCCAGTCATAATCTTTGAACAACTAATATTTTTGGTTTCAGAGTAGCAGCCGTGTTAGTCTGTACGCGCAAAAAGAACAGGAGTACTTGTGGCACCTTAGAGACTAACAAATTTATTTCAACATGAGCTTTCGTGAGCTACAGCTCACTTCTTCGGATGCATATAATGGAACACACAGACAGGAGATATTTATACATACAGAGAACATGAAAAGGTGGAAGTATGCATACTATCAGGAAGAGTCTAATCAATTGAGATGAGCTATCATCAGCAGGAGAAAAAAAACTTTTGAAGTGATAATTAGGATGACCCATAGAAGGTGTGAGGAGACCTTAACATAGGGAAATAGATTCAATTAGTGTAATGGTTGAGTCATTACACTCTTAATATTTTTGGATGTTTATAAATTAAAAATCAAAAAAGTGAAGTTTAAATTGGTAACTTGGCCCCCATACAGGGGCGGCTCTAGACATTTTGCCGCCCCAAGCAGGGCGGCATGCCGCGGGGGGCGCTCTGCCGGTTGCTGGCAGGACGGCAGGCGGCTCTGGTGGACCTCCCGCAGGCGTGCCTGTGGAGGGTCCTCTGGTCCTGCGGCTTTGGTGGACCTCCCACAGGCACGCGCTTGGCATGCTGGGGCCTGGAGCCGCCCCTGCCCGTATAATATTGAACGCAAAAGGTAATTCAGAAAATAATTCATTAGAGGGTGACTTTCTTAAGTCTTTCCAAAGTTTTGAAGTATTTGATTCCAGGTTTTGCCTTGGCCTTTTAGAAAGATGCGCGATGGCATTGAAATTTGGAGTTGCATCTGAATTTTGTCAGAGTGCAGAGTTATATGGAAACAGCATTTTGGTGGAGGTTCATCTGTAGGACAAATGTGATACTTAGGTTGAAATTTGTAGAGCTGTTTTCACCACATGCATATGGGAAGCAGTGTGATCATTTCAGGCATTATTGTTATGGCTCTCAATTTTTTTTAAGTTATGGAGATGACCAAAGATACAAGAGGGGTAGCCGTGTTAGTCTGGATCTGTAAAAAGCAACAGAGTCCTATGGCATCGTATAGACTAACAGACGTATTGGAGCATAAGCTTTCGTGGGTGAATACTCATGCGTCTGAAGTGGGTATTCACCCATGGAAGCTTATGCTCCAATACGTCTGTTAGTCTATAAGGTGCCACGGGACTCTGAAGATTTTTTTTGTTTTTTTTCCTACCATTTCATGGCTGTTCCAATATCAGAGCCACAGACCACGAAGGCTAAATTCAACCTAGATGACAGCTTTTGTTCAGAACGCAGAAAGAAATTAGCATGGAAGCTGAATCACTATTGCACTCCAAGAAAAAAGCATGGGCCCTTAGGTCATACGTCCCTTGGCCAAGAGATGTGGAAATGCTTCCACAAAACGTGTAAGTGCTGTAATTAGCCTACGCCATAAAAGCGTCTTTCTTTGATAGTATTAATCCATAGTTCTTAGAGGCATTAATAAAGGAAGGAAGCTACTGAAAGCAGTAAATGTTACTGCCAATGGATTGCTGGAGTCTATTGTCCTGTTTGTTTGTTTGTTTGTTTGTTTAGGAGCTGCTACAGTAGTTTCATGCAAACTGTTACTTAAAAAACAAAACAAAAGGGTACTCTTTCTAGAACCATAGAGGCTTATACTAAACAAACAAATCAGACCCAAAGATAGACTCTGCAGCTCTGATTTTCACCAGGCTCTCAACTGAGCCATTGATTTTTCTTGCTGTAATTATGCACCTGGAAATAATTGCAGGTGCAATTCCGTGAGGGCATTTTAGAGCACATAGACCTGATTTGTTTGTGCAATAACACTGTGGGTCAAATTGCAGTCAAAATCAGGTAGCTCTCTCAATGTCATGAAACATAACATCTCACACTCTGCTGTCTGGAGTGTGAGGATGCTTCCAGAAATGGAGTAGAGACATGGAGATTTTGATGCAAATGAAAAGGTGCTTCTTTCACCCAAAGCCAAAAACTGCCACCAAAGGACTGTATTCCTTTAATATCAAGTGAGTTAAATAAAAGGACACATGCCTAAAGAAAGCATTAACAAAGCTGAGCTATAAACTAGAGGGTTGCACATATAGGCACTGACTTTTATTTTTCCCCAAGGGTGCTCCACCTCTTTCCCCGAGGCTCACGCCCGCTACTCTCCACCTTCCCCAAAGCGCCTTTTCAGACACTAAACAGCTGATCAGTGGTGCTGCCGAACAGCTGTGGCTGGCAGGTGTAGAGCATCCACTATTTTTTTCCGTGGGTGCTTGAGCACCGAAGCACTCATGGAATCCATGCCTGTGGTTGCACACTTCATTGCTTCTATAGTCCAAGCTTATTGCACATGCCAGGTGCTCCTTGCATCCCCCCTTTCCCCTCTCCACCCACAATCTGTAATTTGTTTAGTTATTTTCTTATTGTCTTGGGGAGGATGTGACAAGGTCCCTAGGGTGCAGCCTGGGATCATTGGTTAGTGCCTCCTTAACTCTCCAGCCTGGTCTGTGTCTCTCACAATGCTTTGTTAGTGACAAGCAGCAAACCTCTCCAGGCACTGTGATCACTCAGCACAACAGAATGTGGAGCCCCACAGCCAACTGGATTGCATGAAAGCTTCCAGAGCCACTCATGAATCATACAGAGTAAGGCACCAGCCAAATTCCCCCAGCTCCCAGCCTTGTACCCCAGGAATATGCCATCTGTAAAAAGGACACCCATACCATATTACCCCAGTCCATGGTCAAATATATTAGGCAGTACCTACAATATTGATCTAGGTATTGAGAGGTGCAAGTCCAGAGCCTGAGTTGATTGACCCTATACAAATAGATTTGTGAGCATTGTGGATTTGCAAAACATTGAGATATGTTGACTTTTTTCATTCCTTTTTAGGATAGGAAAAAAGTTAAAAAATCTCAGAAATTCTGGTGGGATGTGTGACAGGATGCTGGGCAAAGCGTTCCTGATTTAGCCCTCTGTCACGCCAGCCACACTTTAGAGGGGGTAGATTAGAGCTGGCTGGAGATAACCTGGCCCTAACTGGGGAGGCAGAGACAGCTACCACCGACTTAGCCCGCGGCTGTATAAAAGCCTCCTGGGAAGGAATCCAGTGGCGGGGAGCAGAAAGAAAAGGAGAAGGCAGGGAGTGGAAGCAGGGAGGTAGCTCTTCCCTTTCTCCCTCCTGCCTGCAGATGGTGAAGGGCCAACTGTACATGGTGAAACGGTGGTGAGAACAAGCCTGTGAATGAACCGCACCAGTGGTCACTAGCCCCAGGATCTCAGAGTGACTTTGTGGACATGGTAGAGGGAGGAGCTGGGGGACCCTGTCACACTCTGATACAGATGGAAAAAAATAACGTTTCCTGCCAAGCTGTAATGAAAGTGCCTTACCCAGGATCATACACCAGGTCAGTTGGAGGAACTGGGAGTATAACCCAGGTCTCTTGAGAGCAGAACTGGTACACTGTCCAATGGAAACACTTTGCCTCATCTGTTCCAGGGTGTCTGGATCATCTACCCACACACCATTCTAGATATCGCCACTTTTGTTTTATTTATTAATTGATGATATTGGTCCATGGTTAATTTTAGTGGATATTATGTTTTATTTCTTTAATTTAAAAACAAAAGGAAGCTGTCACAGTAGCTACTGGAGTCAACCACAGTATAAAGTTAAGTCCCTCACCCACACTCCTGTGTGTCAAGACTTTTTTTTTTATACAGTGATGAGAGGGACACTTTATTTATTTTATTGGAGTGAACTTTTCAAATTTTGTGAGATTCTATGATGAGTTTACATGTCTATGTCCTGTGACCCAGATACATGAGCTTGCAAAATTCTTTGCTAAATTAGTGTAGAAAACAAATGTTCTTTGTTTTATGGAAGAGAAGCCAAGTGTGTGTGGGAGAATGTGGGTGATCTGAGATTGCAGCTCCTAGTTTGTTCTGAAGCAAAGCTGAGAACAAATTAAAGAAGTCTTAAGAAGTAAAGAAACTGTCTGATTTAAAAAAAATCAAAAAAACAAACCTACACAAACTGAGAGATGGAGCTGTTACGCCAGGCAGGCCAGAATGTGGGTGTGTATCCATCTGATCTTATCAGAGAAAAGTGAGAGCTGTCCTAAAATCTCACTTACCAGGCTAGTCATTAGTGACAGCAGAACCTTGATAAAATGTTTAACTAGCATTAAATATTCAAAGCCTTCATTCAGAGTAATCAATGGACTGGGTGGATGAATATATTAGCTGGCGAAGAACCACAAAATCATCACTTCAAATAAACAGGAGTTGAATTCTAAAGAAATAGAAAGTGGATGATACAGTGACGTCAATAATTACTACAGACTCTGCCCATAAAACATAGATTGTTCAGGCATTCTCCTGAACTCTTGACATCCGGTGTCCTGTTATACTGGTCTTACTAAGAATGAAAATCAAATATACACATATAGCCATGATCAGGAAAAGGCTAAAAGATTCTTAACCACTTTTTTCCTCTAAAAACAAATTTGAAAATCAGAAAATTATAGATGTTAGAAATGGAAAAGATCTGATGGCCATCTAGCCAATTACCTGCTATATCAAGATTTTTGCCTACTGTATATCTTTCTTTCTGATGTGTTGTCCAAAGATGTACTGACTTGCCATGAAAAATCATCTTTGCATTGCATCTTTGCCTTAGTATGATATGATTCTTTGGCAAAAGATGTAGAGATACAACAGTTTGGAAATAGAAATAGAAATACAGAATCATGAGAAACCCACATTTGTTCATGAAAAGCTGTAGACATTTTGGACTTTTGGAAGTTGTGGATTTTTTCCCTCCTTTAATCACCAGTGGTTGGCTGGAATTTTTCTTGCGGGAGGAAGTAGGGCACTTCAGACAAATCGGTCAGCATTGTTCTTTCTTTGGCCAAAGGAGGCATTCTCTCCCCGCTTCCTTATAGGCCGACAATGTTATGGAGATGACAATGACTGTTTTGATGCTCTAGAGAGTGAAAGATGAGGATCAGGAACTGAACATTGATCCTCCTAGAGAGAAGAGCTCTACCACTGGCCACCAGATTGGCTGCTACTTATTAGACATCTCATTAAAAATAAAGAAGAAACAAATACATCAGCAGATTAAAATGATAGTGTATGAATTCTGACCACTGAAGACTGGCTACCACCTGATGCAACCAATAACCCTCTTTTTCTCAGAAAACCACTGTCTATTGGAAGATGCTGCTAAAGTGACAAAAAAAAGTTCAAATAAACAAAGCAGAACTAACTTCAGTGGTGAAAGTGGAGATTTGCTGCTGATGGAGTCTGGCATATGTTAAATAATCTTTTATGATAAGTGGCTGGGTTGATGTGCTGTATGCAAATAAGTCAAGAATCACTTACTCAGCAGTTCAGAGACTAGTGTATCACTTGGAAGAAATACAAAATGATGTATGCATTTCATTGCATTTAAAGTGAAAAGGAGATGAACATAATGCGTTCTAATCCAAACTGCATTCTTTAGTGTTCCATTTATTTTTACTGACAGATATACTTTAACCTGTTTACACCCACATAGCAAAATGTTTCCCTAAGAAATTTTTTACAGGTTCATGCCTCTGTCTCCTATTTTCAGTATATTGGTGTGTATTGAGCTTAGCTCAATGGAGGGTGAAAGCCTGCTGTAAGCAATAGAGAAGTTAAAAGTTTAAGAAGATGTGGCTATTATTTTCAGTTTATGAATCAGCCTGAAATCATATCTACATTTCTTTGACAATTTCTAAAGATGATTTTATTTGTCAACATGCAGTCAAGCAGCTCAATGTTCATTTCATTTGTGAAGTAAATGAGATCAAGAAAATTTCATTTTAAAACTTGAAATCACTAGAGATTTATAATACTGTTCTCAAGCTGATGATGTGTGTTTTCTGCTACCTTAAAAAAACATTTTCAGTGATCGAATTTTCACATTTAAAAGTAACAAACCATCTGAGATCTTTGTTTTGACAACATTTTTCTTTGAAGTTAAACAGATGAACACTGGGAGAGGTACCCTGGCGATTAGACTTGGAGTCCTCTTTCCATGAGACAGATTGCATTTAGAGTACTTTTACCGAATGTTCAGATGAACAAGAAATGTGTTTATGACAAATGCATACAGGATTTATATTTCACCTCTGAAATCATATCTCTTCAGTTTGGTTGTCATCATCAATCTATTGTGTTAATAACTATGTATGAATTCAGGGGTAGGAGGAAAGCCAGGGATTCAAATATCTGACAAAAGTGTTCATAATTTATCAGCTACAGCTGGTAGATGAGTAAAACATGGTATTCCTGTTAGGCAAGATGATTGCTTGCTGTGTGCACCTGCATAGGGGAGTAAAGCATGTCTTTGTTCTCGGTGGTGGCTCAAAGCACAGGAGTGAGGCAAAGTTATAGGTGATCAGGGAAGGCAAGGGTTGAATGGAGCTGTCCAAGTAGCACAGCTGAGCCGGCACCAAGAGGAAGTGATCTCCTACTGCTCGATAATAGTAACAGATGACTTCCTCCTGGAGCAAGAAGGCAACCAGGAAACAAATTGTGACTGCATCAAAATTCATCCCTTGGTCTGTTCTGGGGGCAGTGCAGCTATATGGTGCACTTTATTCAGGGCAATTAAAAAATATCACAATCTAGCCATTTATTAGGGAAATAATTGACAAACAATGAACTACCTACTGCCATAAATCAACTCTCCTGGATCTTTTCTCTTTTAGGAAAAGAATAAAAGAAAAATATAAACCAGTAGATGCATACTGTGGATTAGAAGGCAAAAAATCACTAATGAATAGGGCTGAATTAAATATTTTGGAGGAATGGCCTGTTCCTCCCAAAATGTAGTTTAGAGTCAACTGAAACAAATTTGACACACATTTGCCAAATTGTTTCACCAATTTCTTGAATTTCACAAGGGAACTTAAATACCAGTCACAAAAGCAGAGGTGGAGATGGAGGTAGCACTGGCAGCCCCTTTATGCCCAATACCCACTGGTTAAGGCGCTCACTTCGAAGATGGGAGATCCACGTTTTAGTCCCACTGAGTCACAATTCCTATCTAGTGCATCTCGTATGACCGTGGAACTGTATTCCAGCCTTGCACAGGACAAAGGCTCTGTCTACCCCTGGGTATTGCATACGCTTTGTGAACTTGTTGCCATTTGTCTCAAAGCTTATTTATTTTTATTATGTTTCTCTTTATTTATAAAAAAAACAACAAAACCTGTTCCAGACTTCCATCACGGGACTGAAAACTACCATTCGTACAGTTGGAGAAGGATGTATAGGGTCAAATTCTTGGCCTTGCTGTGGCCCATTTGCTTATACAACACAATGGGGACTTAAAGTAATTCTGTCAAAAGGGGTGAGCTAGAAGGAGTGTCTTTGAGCTAGTCATTCCTGCTCTGTTCAGTCTAGGGATTCATCAGATTCCTCTCACAAGCCAGAGGAATTTAGAACAGACCTGAGACTGCTCTAAACTATGCCAGAAACTGAATCAGGCCCTGCATCGGTTGTATCCCGCCTATAGGAATAGAGTGCTGTTCCAGCACACTTGAGGATTCAGCCCCTACAGCTGAGTGGCATCAGCACAGCAAAGACACAACAAATTGTTGGGGCAATGATTTTTGTAACTTTATGTCTATAACAATAGCATTAACAATCGAGTATGTAATTAGCCACTACAGTACACATAACAGTATAATCCCTAACAGTGCATGTTGTATGTAATAATCTGAACTGTTGGATTCAAGAGTTCAGAAATGCCAGGGGGCCTATATTATTTTCATTGAACTCTGAGCCCCTCCTACAGCGCTAAGAAACTTTCTCCATGCTCTCCACTCATCCCATCACTCATCATCCACTTATGAACAGCTCCCTTGGGAGTCAGTCAGTGACACTCTTAAATTGGCCAAATAATTGTTCTCCCTCCCTGGGCCAGAGCCTGCTGCATTCACAGCATAACCATGGGCAAAAGATTATGTAAAGTTTCTGATGCCAATTACCTCTAACTAAGTACTTTACAGTGAGGAATCACAAAAGAAGAAGGATAAAGAAGGATCAGATAGTGAATATGGTGCCTGCTAAAGACCTGGGTTCGATTCCTTGCTCTGCTACAGACTTCTGATATGAACTGAGGTAATTCTCTTCCTTTCTCTGTGCCTCAGTTCCTCATCTCTATAATGGGGGAAATGGCAGTTCTCTACCTCACAGGGGTGCTGTGAGGATAAATGCATTAAAAACTGGGGATTGGATGGTAATTGGAGACACATAAGTGCCTGAGAGAGATGTGAATGTGCATCTTTGGTGGTATGGCTTCTTTCTCTTGAAAAACAGCAGTCTGCATTAATGTCAATATAAACACAAATTGCAGACTCCCAGAACAGAGCAGATGCAGAATGCAGCGTAAAGATTTTTATTGCCAACCAACAACATCAAATGGTCTTTAGGCTGTCATGAGTCGCTCCCAGTAACCAGCCACCAAAAAGCTGCCTTCACCTGAAAAATAGACTTTATTTTTTGTGCAATTAAACAGGAGTTCTGTGAAATGAAGTGGTGTCTTCTTTTTAATTTTTCTCCTGAAGTGATTGTTCCTTTGGAGAGTGTGTTACTCTTTTGTATAAAATGAGGATCATTTAAAAATGAATCTTTTTAGTTTCTTGGAAGGGACAACTGAGAGATCAAAACTCACAGGTGGTGACTAGGGAGCCACATTAAAGAACTGTCCTTTTAGCTTTTGGAACAACTTTATGTCTGCATTCTGAAGCTTGTTGCAGTGATTTTCAGAGAAAGAAGTACAGAAAATTCTGAGCAGCTTAAGAACTCAGGATATGTTGTAGTGCATTATATAGTGGGATCTAGGAGAGTGTTATGTTTGTTTCATAGTAATTTCATAGTTATGAATTCCAGTGTGTTGCCCGCCTGGGTATGAAGTGAGTGTTCAAATTAATTGGAAGCTATGACTGATATTTATTCTAAAACAAAATTGCTTGGGGGTTGCTAGTTGTTAGATGGTAATGTAGTTTAAATGCATTAGATTTTCAAGTGTGGAAATCTGTGTTCAATGTGGCTTGTGAGGATGCAAGTACAATTACTTTAATCACCATCTCAAACATGTGTCTACCAGAGCACTATACAGTTTGGGTTAGAGCGGGGTGAAATATCTGCAGGGAAATTAAAGCACTATAAACTTGCCCTGCTTCCCAGTTTTTGAGTCACTGTGTCCATGTAAATGTTGTGCTTTGCATGAAATTATCCATAGAAGCAATGCTTCTGTTTTGAAGCTGAAAGTTCTTCGGCTTTGACTATTTCACACTGCTATTAATCTTTTGGCAACACATAGGCCATCGTGATGGGAGGAGTGACTAGTTCCCTTCTCTTGCTCCACCTTGTTTTTTGTGGACTTGGCTACAATGGCGAATGCAACAAGAAGGCAGTGGGTGGTGGAGTTTTTGTCTGTCCATTGCCTCAGTTTGTTTGTGAGGGGGAGTTCCCTGAGCAAAGGAAATGTGGCTATGATACCTATAGCTGAACAGAAGACTATACAGTATACAAAGGTCAATGGAATGCCTTAGAACTTACATGTTTGAAAGTGTCTTTTGCTGTGTATAGACAGACACATATGAACACAGGTACTTTAAAACATGTAGGTTCTAAGGTTTTCCTCTGACCTTTGTGTATTGTTTTATAAATAATATAAAATTAATGGTTGAATCCAGAAAAAAGAGAGTGAGGAAAAAGATAAAAAAAAACCCAACCCGGAGAATGGAGGGAAAAAGGGGAAATGGACAGAGGCCACTCAAGACAATCTGCTGCTCTAGGCAAAATTTTAGGGTGCTGCCCCCCTCTTACTGAGATTTGGAACTGCATCAGAATTTCTGTGAGGGTGTAGTGAGCCTTTTTGATGGTTGGGTGGTTATGGTGGAAGTGGCCCTGGGAGAGGGGGGCCTTGAAGCACTAGCTTGCAGCACCACTCACTCACCTGCCTGGCTAGGTAGCCCAACTACCACTGCCAGGGTAGGCAGAATCTGCCTCACTAGGCAATTACCTAATTTGCCTAAAGCTAGAGCAGCTCCTGGGAGTGGATATTTAAATAATCATAACATTTTGATCTAATAATTTTTCCTTCATGTAAATGTTTTCATTTCCAAGTATATCCTGAAACTTAAAAAATCATTTTGGGCTCAAATCTGTCACCTTGAAAAAATATCTCATTAAATGGACCCCGTTATGGCCAAATGCATTTTTCTTGGCAATGTGCAAAATCACAATGCTCAGGTGTGAACCTCACCCCACTTTAACAAGCCCCTTCTAAGGAGCAAGTGGACCTATATGCTTTTCATCTCCTTCTTGTACACCTAAAGCAACAATACAACCTGTAATAGTGAGGGAGGATAATGATCCTAAGCCCAAAACACATGATTTGAGAGGAGGCTGGGTAATAGAGGATGACTTGCTTGTATCCACAGCAGCACCGTCCTGTGTTGGAGGGAGGCATAGGAGCAGATACATTTCACCTCCATGACCCGTTACTCATATTAACTAATAAGTAATGAGAGGAGGTAGTTTAAAGACTGCTGCTATAGGAGAACGAGGAAGTGGGGCCAATCTTAGGGTGTGGCAAGCAGGGCAGTTGTTCTGGACACCCATCTCCGACAACTCAGCATCTGGGGGTAGGGAAGGGGGCACATTGATCAGTCACTCAACCAATCCACCTTAGCCAGGCTGCTTAGGGAAAGGGTGGTGCAGATAAAGTTTTCCATCCTGAGCAGTAAGCGACCTGGGCTTAGGTGTAGTGGTGGTGGTGGGGAGTTAAGTTTGTGTGCAACCTGAAGTGTGGTATTTCCTGACTTAGAGTGCATAACCTCTTAAAGTAGGTTTGGGTTTTTTCTGTAGGATATATATTAATTTCACATGCACATATACATCTGCACAGACGTACAAGTAGATATATTGTTGCAATTATTAGGGGGTAGTTCAGTGCTCTTTTGAAAGAAGAAATAAGAGTGAAATAATAAATACTGGTGATGTTTTCTAATTCCATTAGATACAAAAACTAATGTGGTGTTTTGTCAATCATCTCTTCCAGGGGCGCCCCAAGCACGCCGCCCCAAGCACGGCAGTATGCCGCAGGGCGCGCTTCGCCAGTCTCGCGGCTCCGGTGGACTTCTCTCCACCGAAGCCGCGGGACCAGCAGACCCTCCTCAGGCATGCCTGTGGGAGGTCCACCGGAGCCCTGCCTCCCGCCCTCCCGGCGACCAGCAGAGTGCCCTCTGTGGCATGCCGCCCCAAGCACATGCTTGGCGTGCTGGGGCCTGGAGCCGCCCCGATCTCTTCTTCTCTCTGCTAAATGTAAATTTATGCTTGCACCAGGCCAGCTAGTTATCTGTTTGTCAGTCAGTCGCCTTTGCCCTCTACTGTTGTGCTATGGAGAAGTGTATCTGTAGCGGAAACTAAATAAACATGACACCAATTAATGAAATAGTAAGAGGATTTCTGCTGTTAATATTTGAAGATATATACCGCAAAAAGCTTGTGAAACATATTTGTCAACAGTGAGTCTATAGAGTTAAATGAGAAGTTCCTTGAGAGTGTTTTTATTTTTTTTAAGTTTAAGTGCTAGTTAGTGAAGATCTCATATAAAAGGAAATTAGTTGCAGAAAAACTAGAAAAATGCAGGACCCATATGAATGCAAGACCTCAGCTCTCATAGTTCAGAGCTACTTCAAAAGATTTTGTGGCTATTTTGGAACTTATTTGTGTTTTAAAGGGCACAAGCTTAGGGGAGATTTTTAAAGACGCAAAGGAAACTCGGGCTTTCAGCTCACATTGACTTTCAACTTCAATGCCTCTTTAGGTGATCTGTGTACCTTAGGGTGAAATACTGGCAGATTTCTGTGAATCCAAGGTTATTTGAATACACAAAAATCTACACTTCAAATTCCAGTAATGAATGTCTGCACCTCTGGTTATAGCTTTCACATAGCCATATTGGAGCCTGGCTATGACACACACTTCTATGCGCTGGAATAATTTTCTTCTGACTGTGATGTAGTTGAACAATTTAAAGTTTCCATTGGCACGAGTGTGGGATGCCTTGGCTTTACCACCAGCGAGTAATGCATTCATTCCAAACTCATGCTGATGGAAACTTAGATCATGTGCCATGCAATGATTTTGCCCTCCTTTTTCATATAGAGATAAGCAAATAAAGAATATCCTTTCAAAAGTTATTCTGAGATCACAAAACTCTCTTAAGGAATACCAGTTGATACGTAGATCCAAAGGAATGAATGTTAATTTTCAGTTGTATACTTTGACTCTCTACTGGACTGTTGAACAATGAACATAGAACAAGGACACTGTTATTGCCTGAATCCCAGGAGAAATCCTTCTAAGAAATGTTTCAGGCTGCTACTGCAGATCAGTTTCAGAAATATCCCAAAACAGTGAAATGAGGAGTGAACTAAGATCACGCTAGACTAAATTGATTTATGTGAAACCAAAAGGAAGTCTTAAGTAAACCTGTGGAAAACCAAGAGCAAAACCAAGTGCACAGTAGAAAATATAGCTACAAAATGAAAACATGTAATGTCTGGGAATCAAATGGTGTAAAAGATAGGACATAAGAATTGATTTGTGAGCTTAATCTGGCAGGTTTTATTCAGGAATATTCCCCTCCAAATCCAGGCTTGACTGTCCCTTGTAGGACATTACTTGAAATACAAGCTGTCATTTAGCATGTCTGTAAATATACAAATCTTGCAGAATCTATCTGAAGAAAGCTATTAGATTTGCAGTTTGTTTTGATTAATTGTAAATCATTTGTAGATAAAATCTTAAATATAAATTTGCCCATGTACTAAAGTACTCCCATAACTTGCCATTTTATTCAACCTTAGGGTAGATTGATTTAAAACAAAGCAATTTTAATCATGATTAAAATCAGTCTTCAGTGCTTCCTGATTTAAATCATGTTTTTTTCCTTTGTACTTTTTGGTTATTTTCCTAAAGAAAGGTTGATTCTCACTAGTGGCTAACAATCAAAACATATTGATTTGTGTTTAAATATAGCCTTTACACATTTGGTACTTCCTTTTGTTAACCAGGGGGATATGTTTATTTATATTTACATTTATTTAAGCAGTTTTATAACATACGTTACATTTATTCAGATTCTTAATGTTTACATTTTTATTATGTTAGAAATGGTGAATGATGTATTTGTTTACTAGATTAATTTTTTTTTATTTCTGATGTGTCTATTTGCTTGGAAGAGCAAATCCAACTAAAATGCACAACGTTTATTTTTAGAAACTAGTATTAAATAATTACCTAAAATGTCTTGGATACATAAGAAAAAATGATTAAAGTTTTGCACTTAAAACTGATTTATCAGACAAAAGAAGTATTATTTGTGGTTAGTGCAATGAATTGATTGTTTCTGGTAACCATGCCCTTAAGTTTTTAGAACTAGTAGCTCTCATTCTCTCACACCTAGTTTTTAGTTCATAGATTGGAAGAGGAAAACAGATTTTCCTGCTTTTGTCTCCCTTAGTTTCTTAATTTTGAATGAATTAGTGTGTCACAGCACACTATTTCTGAAAAAATGCTTACTTCTCATTTGTGGCATATACTTATAAATCAATTGTAATATAAATATTGTACTTATGGTATATTGCAGTGTATAGTATATAGAGTAGTATAAACATGTCATTGTCTGTATGAAATTTTAGTTTGCACTGACTTCGCTAGTGTTTTTTATGTAGCCTGTTATAAAACTAGGCAAATATCTAGATGAGTTGATGTATCCCCTGGAAGACTTCTGTGTACCCTCAATGCTGTGTGTACCCCTGGTTGAAAACCACTGATCTAGATTTAAGATAGAGTAAGCAAGATCAGAAATTCCCCCTCTTGGGTATGGGAATATTTGGAAATCTACTCAAGCCATGAATTCTAAAAGAAATTTATTTTTAACTGCAGATTCTTTAAATGAACGACAGTCACAGTGAATAAATTGTACCATATACATTGTTTTTTTCACCTTTTGGTTTTATGCGTTCTTCTCGTATCAAGGGATAGATTCTGAGATGGTGTATATCTGCATAGCTCCATTGACTTCAGTGGAGTTATGCTGACTCAAACACTGTCTGAGAAAGTCTCAGTTAGTCCTCAGGAAAAAGTCTAATTGCATGTGCTGTGGTAGATATTTGTAAAATGTGCCCATTACATTTCAATACAGAGTAGCAATGTATAATTGCCCCACATGAAATTATAGCCAGCAAAATTGTTTAATAATCTAGGAAGTAATTTAGAGTTTGATCTTGTTTCCAATGAATTAACTGCTTAGTGGTGGGAGGGACAGCTCAGTGGTTTGAGCATTGGCCTGCTAAACCCAGGGTTGTGAGCTCAATCCTTGAGGGGGCCACTTAAGATACTGGGGCAAAATCAGTACTTGGTCCTGCTAGTAAAGGCAGGGGGCTGGACTTGCAGGGTCATTTCCAGTTCTATGAATTAGGTATATCTCAATGTACTTTAAATGGAAGAGTTCTACCAGAGACTTCAATAGAAGCAGGAATGGGCTCACATTCTGGCACTACATTGCTGAAAGATATAAAATTCCATATTTCTTTCCCCTTCAGTATTACATCATGACATTAAATAATGCAACCAATGATACCTACCAGCCTCTCTGTACCAGATTTTTATTTTACAAAATAAACAAGCAAAATTTTCCATATTCAAAGCAAAATGGCAGACATGGTTTGAAACTCAGTGAGGCACAGTGAAGGTGGTGATATCAGTAGCTCCAACTCCATTGATATCAGTGGACTTATACTAGGGCTGAATTTGGCCAATGACTCTTAGTTTTTGGCTATCTTGAAGAGTCAGAGTTGACAGTAAAAAGGGGTCTGCACTTATTCCTAAAGAAATACCCACCCAAAGGTTGCGTAAACATTCTTTTTCATATGACAACTTGAAAAGCAACATTAAGGATTAACATCCAAGTTTGTCATCCACTCTATGGCTTTTGATGAAACGGAATGAATCAAGGCAATTCCTCTGGAGAAGGCAGGAGTTTATTAGATATTCCATGGTTTGGATGTCTTCTCCACAAGTGCATACTGGCCTGTTCTTCATTCGTGTAGTAAGTAATTGCAACACCCATGTGAGGTTCAAATGCAAGTTGCTGTGATTCATATTGTACGTGGCATGGTGAAACCAGGTGGTTGTTTGTAGGATCTGTAATCAAGTCTTGATTCTTGACATCACTGTTTTCTCACAACTTCAGACAATTGTCTTTTCATGACAGTCCCAAAGCAAAGAGAGTTTTAGCTGTTAACCAGAAGTAGGTTCCTGGACCTACGGTGGCATCTCAGGGTTTCTTTGAGATCTTCATGAATGGGCAAGTCTGAGTTTGTTATCACAGAAATGTATTCTTATATTATTGCTGCTTCTCTTTGGAGGGATGGTAGTAAGATATGCATGAGGACAGGAAGCCAGTCTACAATTCAGCAGTCTGACAATTCTCGTAGCAGTGTTCAGTTGCATATCGACAAGTTTCATATGTATGTTACCTGTCCATCCTGGCATGCAGTATTCAGTTGCTGAGAAGATGAAGGCCGAAAGTGACTGTCTGCAAGGTGTGAGCTCTGCTTCCCAACTGATCCTGTCTAGTTTGTGGATTACATTGTTCCTAGTCTGTATCTTGGCAGCCATCCTCATCAGATGTTGTCAGTATGTGAGGCTATGATCCAGAATCACTCAGCTGTTTCAGGAAGTCTTTGTACCTGAGTGTAATGTTGAGGAAGGTGACATTCAAGCACCTCTTTGCATGTTGGTTGCTCTGGCAGAAAATTGAGACAGCTGGGTTTTTTTTAGGGTTCGGATCAGAGTTGCCATGACCAATAGTATTCCAAGTTTTTTTAGGTCCTCTGTGAGGATGTGTACCACTTGAGTGAAAATGCTTGCTTGAATGATGAATGCAAAATCATCCATGTATCCAAATTTCTGTAACTGGGTCAATGATGTGTCGCTGATATAAATATTAAAAAAACAATAGTGCAAAGATGGATCCCTGTGGGAATCCATTGTTCAGTAGCTGAGGTCTGCTATCTGTTCTGTTATGCGTGAAACTTGCTGTTGGTGGCATGACTGTCTGCAGGTGCAGTGTTGTTCTGCAACACTGTTTTCAATACTTTTTTTTTAGTCGCAGGCCACTAAATTTATACAAAATCTGACTTTTATTAAGCAACTGATGTTTGCATGTCCCATGGCTGGGTGCTATGCTAAGTATATTACAAACTTATTATAAATCCTTATATTGAATTGTTTCCATATTTTCAAATGTTTCAATTATTTCCTGTCATGGGGGTCCACTCTCCGCATGTGGTGCCTCCTCCTTATGACTCTGGGGATTAACTCTTGCCAGGCATTGCTCTCCTCTAGTGGTGTCTCTTCCCAACTCTTTCACCCTGCTCACGTTCCCGTTTGTGGCTTGGTCCTCCGACCAGGTCACTAAGGTCTGCCCTTTCTGGGGAATTCAAAATCCTTCCATACCAGCTGTCTGGCTAGTATCTCTAACATTCTGTGACACTTTCAGTTGCTGGTAGGGGAACCCAGCCCCACCCTCTACACTGGGTTCCAGCCCAGGGACCCTATAACAAGCAGCCAAGGTCTACACAATCCTACCCCTGGCTGTTGTTTCCCTGGGCTTCCTACCTATCTGGCTTTCCCATCTTTCTGGGTTTGTCAGCCCAAATTCCCTCCCCCTCAGGGAGAGACTATAGACTACTTCCTAAGGCCCTCTGCTGCTTGCAACTCCTCCACTACCCCCTCCTCCACAACCCCCTCCTATTCCTGCGCAACTGAGCCCATTTCTAGTTTTTGCCCTTTTTCCAGTCTCCTCGTTCAGGTGCAGCCTGGGCAGTTAATTGGCCTGCCTAGCCACTTTAACCCCTCCTGGCCTTGTGTGCGGTGGGCACTCCATCACATATACCCTAAACCAAAATTTGAGTAGATGGTAATTTGGGTTAACTGGCTACCTGCAGAGCTAGAACTCCTTGTGAACTGGATAGGCTGCAAGTTAGAGTGATCTGACACCTAAGCTTTAGGGTTTGGGGCCTACTCATTTTGGTGAGCTACAAGCTATGAGCTAAAAGAATAGGAGTTCTTTTTGCGGATACAGACTAACACGGCTGCTACTCTGGAAGCTATGAGCTGTGATTTTGAGGAACTGAAAAGCCTATCCATGCAAGTAGTGAAAGTCTGCCACATTTGGCAGACTGAGAACATTTGTGCAGCAGAGAGAGCTGGATTTTACTGGTAGGACTTGGCAGGCTATAAGAGTGTATTTGGTCCACAGTTAAGTCCAAGCTGCTGAAAGCTTAAGTTCAAATAGCCACAAGTAGAGTTCTTGAACTTGAATATAAGCTACTGAGTGCAGTGAGTGGTAGGTCTTGCCACTGCCAAGAGCTGTGTAAGAGAGAATTACTTCAAGTAGAAGGGATCAGTGAATCATATGGTGGAAAAATCCAGTGGAGTTCTTGGCCTAACTTGCTTTTTTTAACTCACTTTGTTTAATTAACCCTTTGGTTTTCAAATGATTTAAGCTTTTTTTTTTTTTTTTTTTTTTAAGTTTTAACTTTCATAATCCAAGAACATATATGTATTAGGAGAAAAGCAGGAAGAGAGAGGTTATTTTTTTTGGAATGTGGAAGGGGATGATTGCTTTCAATTGTTTATGCTTGACTATTGTCATCACTGTATATATTTATTTGGTGTGTATGACTACTTACATTTATGCTTTCACAGAACACTTTTTTTCAGATCGAGTAACTTTTGCTGCCCATCATACCTTTGTAAACATATTTTCCAGCATTTCATTTATATTGTATTTTCTCCAAAAACAAAATAGCTATATGGTACCAAATCCTGAAGTCTGTACTCAGTCCTGACTCGAGGCAAATTCGTATTGACAACAAAATGTTTAACCCTGAGTAAAAAATAAAGACATAAGGATCTGACCCTTGTAATACTTCAGGTCTCAGCTGCATAGAGAGACATTTGGGTAGCTGCACGCAGTAAGTCCTGCACAGTATAGTCTCATCCTCCTTCATTAGCAGCACAGCACATGTGTGTTCATTTAACTGTCTACTTGTCTTCTTATCTTCTGGTACAGTTTGAATGCTAACCTGTAGGTACCCTAATTGTTTCATGTTGTAATAACTGTAGATTATATTCTGTTTTGTAATTGCTAATAGCTCTACCCATCCCTCCCCACTGGTAAAAATGATGTAACACACACAATTAATCAGTCTGACTAATTTTCTGTATTAATTTATTTTTTTCAGGTTATGGTGAATTGAATGAAGACTACGTACCATGCACTGGAGTAGGTAGAGCTTTTATATTTTAATATTTATTGTTGTGTCATCTCTCATAATTCCTCTTATACCATAGTTTCTCAGTTTTCAAACTATGTTAATTTATTGAATGATAGTTTAATTGGTAGCAAAGGCCCTCTTTCACGTCTGAAAACTCAGTAGAGACATTTGTTTACTGTTTACCTAGTTAAATGACACAGAATCAGTAACATAGGTATAATTTTTGAGTTATAATTTATATTGCATAAATTAGGATTGACAAAACATACATCACTCATGTAACTATTTTCATCTTCATCTCCTCCTTTCTCCTCATTTTTCCAAAAATAACCTTGTTTGAGATTCCATGTGTATTTCTGATAGAATGGCCTTCTCACAGAAATTGTGTTTTATGGTCAGGCTGTATTTTTTGTGCCTTCCTGTGATTCTATCATAACATTTCTAAACTTGGTGGTTAGTAAATCATTGAGAATTTAGACTGAGTGTGTTTATTTTAATTGACTTACTTTTAAGTAGGTCATTTGAGTGTAAAATTCTGGGTGCTCAGCAAATTTACAGTAGCTAGATTTGAACATTTACTGGTTTGAGATGAGATTTTGGCCTCTGTGTTTTGAGTTAGGTCTGGCACGCCAGAGCTCCCATTGATTTCAGTGGTGCAGGATAAGGATTGAAATCTAAATTTCATTGTGAAAGAAGTTTGGGGCCCAAGTCAGCTCCCATTCAAATCAAGATTAGCAAAAATGAGCTTGTTTGGGGTCAGATACCGTATCCCATTCTGTAATCTGTTTTTCACCTTCTCTAATGTTGTGGTAGCCAATTTCCACTGTTAAATAGCTACACACTAGGAGAACTCATGGTAGTAAGTATTGCATTCAGTAATTTTGTTGGATCTATCTAAGCCTCTTCAAAAGTTGTTGTTTGAATCATATTGTGGGAGATATGTATGAATTTGCTTGTGGTGTTCTTCTAATATGAGATTTGATTACTCCATCTCTACTGGGTAGTTGCAGACAGTACATCATTAAAATATTTATTTTTCTCAGTTGTTCTCCTTTTCTAGATGTGAATGATTTAAAATGTTTCTCCTGGGCCGCTTGCATGTTGTGTAGAAAGTCAATTGAAGAATTTTATGTGTTTATTTGAATTAGAAGAGAATTTAAGTGACTTTGTCTAAACAGTGTGGTCCTGTTGGAAATTGGGTCATCTTTCTTGAAGTTGCAAAGTTATTTTTTTCTTTTTTCTTTTTTAAATATTGTTTGATAAATTTTGCTCGTGTGACACATCAGTTTCTAACTGTCCAAAAGAAAGAACTTAATTTCCCTTATCTAAAGGAACTATTATTCAGAAATATTGTGCTGTAGTATATTATTTCTAAACTGATCTTGCAGTCTTTCCCCAAGTGAAATTCCCATTACTATGAATTTTCCTTCAAAATGAGAGATCATGATACTAACCTTGTAAAGTGCTTTGAGATCTACTGATGAGAAGTGCTATATAAGAGCTTGGTGGGATTATTCTTACTACTAATAATTATTGTAATAATTAATAATTAACAATAATAGGAGTTTTGCCTGAATATGAACAGTAGGATCAAGATTTGTGTTATGAAAATGATATTCTAACTTTTGCTAGGTCTGTGTTTTCCACTTTGAATATTCAAAGCATCAATTTGATACAAAGAAAAGTTCTGGAACAGTAATAGATGTGCTACTAATGACCCACAAACATCAGTAAAACAACTGCCCTATTTACTTATCTTCTGTTTATCAGTGCTATACTAGATAATTTAACATGAATGCTGTTTCAATTTGCATGTAAAATGTGTTCCATTTGTATTAAATGCCTCCTTAATCAGCATATTTTTTTCCAAATTTAATATATGTGACTAGTAATGTAGTTTAAAAACAAAGATTTAGTCTCCAAGATTAACTGCTGAATGTTTGTAGTCTAACACTTATATGCACACATGCTTGATGTATTCCCTTCATGTGACATTATAGCTGGTTTATGATAGGTGTGTGTCTTTCTGTGGTTCAGTACGTAAGCAAGATGTTCAATATCAGCTTTTCATTTTCCAAAAAGGGTCCAATAAGTAAACATTTGTAGGCAAATATTTATAAACATACAATTAAAATAATGTGGAATCTGTTCCTTTATTACCTGTTGAGATGAATGGAACATCTGCCTGCAAACAGTAATCTTAGAAAGCCTTTAGTTGCAATGCTTTGTATTCAACACCTAAGTTGTCAGTGTAATTTAATTAGAAATATTACCAGCAAACATACTGTACTGTTGTACATGAGCTTCAGTGCCATCATTTCTTGCTCGGAAGTTCTGAACAATAGCTCTAGGGTAGGAAACTGTAATGGATGCATATTCTATTATACGTAGAGCATGCATAGCAATCAGTTATTGAAAAGATCTGAGACTGTTTTTTCCCCTCAGTATTTATTGGCAAAGTGATAATTCTGGGGTGAAGGAGTAATAGTGGAAGTTGACTATTAATAATTGTCACAGACTCACTGATATTTCATTCAGTTTGGAGACGTTTCTCTCTTAGTTCACTTAGTCAGTGTCCTTAAATGGACTATATAAGATGTAGATCTCCTATCTCTTTCTCTCTTCTTCAAAGGCACTGGGAGCTTTTGCTGTCCCTGTAGTCTTCTCAACCCCACTGAAGAGAATTATTTCTCCTCCTAGGACTTCCTTGATCATTACTAGGCTCTATCTCGCTATCTCCCCTGCCCCTCCTCCTCCTCCCCCCTGCAACATCTCCTATCTCCTCTTATTTAGGTCTTTTCTCTCTCCCCTACTTCTGTTCCCTCCTAGTTGTTTTCATTTCTCTTGCCAGATCTCCCCTACCATTACCTTTAGGTACTTTTTTTCTCCTCACTATTCTTCTTGAAAATGTTTGTTGGATTTCTGCTGCTACCATTACTTACTCACGTGGCGTTCTCATACTGTTCATGGGCTGTTCATGGAGGGTTAGTGTGAGGTTCTCAACATGCTGCTATTAAAAATGCAACTTTCAATATCTTAAACTTGTTAATAAATAAACGCAGTAGGCATTTCTTTGGCCTGATTAGGCAAATACTTTTTAAACCAATTGTTTTGAAGTAATGTAAAAAATCAATTAAACTGTTATCTGATCCTATAGCTGTGGAAGTTCTTCTATCACAGGAAGCGGGTTCTGTACTTCTCTTATCTGTTAAATTAAAAGATTACACGCTATTTTAAGCACTGTGTAATTTTAAGTCTTTCCAAGACTGGTACCATGTAATGAGACCCAAAGATGACCTATTACTGCAACGTGCGAAGCTCTGCTTGCAAGACGATGAGTTTTCTTTACTTCTCATGAAGTTGCATTTCAGAAGAGACCCAGAGGAAGCTTTCTTTGTCCACAGCATACCCAGATGCATTCCTCTTGACATCTACACTTTGGGCCACACTTGGTCATAGTACAACGGTGTTTAGCATTGGGCTTATTATGACTTGGAGAATGAGGAAAGGAGGGAAACTATCTGGGGCAGTGCCCATTGTTTGGTGTTAATTCAGTAGTTTTGTACCCACTGTGATCACTGGGTGAGATATTTGAAAGAGCTCTGTAACTAGTTTAAATTAAAAGATGCAGGCAGCTATCCAAAACAGTGCATCTTGGAAGTTCTTCTATTCCTTTAACTGCTAACTGATTTTAGGCTTGATTATTTCTTTTGCTGTGCATGCCATCTTTTCCATTGATCACTGCAAGCCTTGCTTTCAGGATAACTGCACTTGTTATATGGTATTTACTCTCCTGATAAGAGTGCATTGTGCTCAGAATAACACCGAATATCTGTTAAATTAGCAAGTGTACTTACATGTTTATGGAATCAAATGGAGAAACAGTTTCTACATCAGCGCAAATCCACTTTTCTTCACTTGGTTGATGTACAGAGAGATTATCATGGTCTTCTGAGAAGGTTAAACTGTCATCTAGTTAAATATGTACTGAAAATAAATAATGCTGGTAAAGCTGCTGCCACTTGTGATTGATACTGATGACGGATGGTAGTTTTAAATCTTGTGTGTGTATGTGCATCTGCATACAAATTGCCCATTTTCAAGACATTTCAAGGTTCCTTCCTTAGATTATGATGTAATCTGGGTTTCTGGTTGCGTTAGACATCTCTTCTGATTAAGGGGAAAGTAACCACAATGCTGAAATAGCACTAAATCTGGTGCTACAGAATAGGTTTTGGTGATTTATTGCCCACTTATTACATGAGTGACGGCATTATATTTCGGACAATAGGGGGTCACCCCTATGAGGATCGCTTTTCTGTGACAAACAGCTCGTGGCTTGTGTGTGATGATGGTGGAGGCATAGAGGCATAGTGCTATCCTTTTTTTTTTTTTTTTTTTTTTGGTCTTAAAAACACTCATTACTATGATAGATAAAGCCCTTGAAGTGAATAATAAGGTTTAAGTAAGTGTTAAAGCTGGTCTAGTCCAACTTTTTTTCTATAACATCATTGGATCCTGGTGCTAGCACACCCAACCCTTTTCTTCATGTGACACCAGCAGTCATTTCTCCAATGTTGTTACTAAGCCCCAGTTGAATTTTAATTCCAACGCTTGAACAAAAGGGAGAATGAATAAAAACAGTTTTTTAAAGAAAAGACCAATAATGTTTGTATCCATTCGGTAAACATTATCAATCAATCAAAGTTCTCCCGGCTTTATACAGGCTGTTTCCTTAACAAATACATGTGTGCTATGACTATTTATCAAAGCTGGGAGTTTAGATGATGAGCTTGAGCACTCTCTCAGGCTAACAATAAAAATAGCCCGTTTGCAGTTTTGTTGAGTGAGCACTTGAAAATTCGCAGAATAAATGTGTTGTTCTGACATCAGGATGAGCCTCTCAGAGCTTGTTTGTGTTTTAAGGTTGAGAGAGTGCTCCCACTGCAATCTCTGACTGATCTTTTGGAAAACACCTGTGTATAATACGGTGGTCAGGTCAGGTTTGGGAGTTTTTGAAGAAATGTACATCATGTGTACTGTCACCTACTCAAAGCCTATAAGTAGAGAGTCTTCTAATGGGTGTAAAGGTGGTTGGGGCTGAAAGTGAAGAGATCTGTTGGAGATAAACTACATTTATTAAATGAAAGAGGGAGAGAGCCCTAAACAACAATGATATAGGTAGCTGCTGTCATGAGTACTCTTTAAAAGGAATGAAAAACTGCTTCATGGAAAGAATTACTGTATTGAAAAATGAAATGTTGCATCACTGTAAGCAAGCATGTGGTATTGGTTCTAAAGGGCACGGCAAAACAATATGTCTGGTGCAATAAGAAAGATGAAAATTCCTGCAGGAGCTGTTATTTCAGATATTGCATCAATCATCCCATGTCTCAGGACTGTAGATGACTCAAGGGACAGTTAAGTGAATTTAGTGCTCATGAAAGATGTCAGATTGACAGTCCTGGAAGTGAGGTTCTCTGTTTACTCACAGCACATGCAGCAAAGATACAAGGTTTTTCCATGCTAACTTTTACCTGACCAGAATGGATCCCCTTTTAGGACTGAGGAAAGTGCAGCCTCTGTGTATCTTTTTAAGACTTTTTCAAGCAGATTGCTAACTTATCTCAATTGCTTCAGTGGTTTGAGGTGCCTTAGGAACTGAAATGAGACCGCTATCTTATTTTCTGAAGCCTACCAAGTAATCAGCAACTTTGAATGGCTTATGACTTAGGATGAATGAAGCCTAGGAACTTAGGTGCCAAACAGTATCATACTATATCATACCATAGGCACATAGATAGATACATAGAGATTTAAGGTTTTGCATGTCTCACAAACTAATTTCAATTGCTGCTTTCCCCCTTGTAATTTAAATCCATTATTATTTTTTTTAAAAGAGAAGATGCACTTTTCCAGCTAGCAGAGGTTAGGAGTCTATTACAGGAGTAGGTGGATGAAGTGCTATGGCCTGCAATGTGCAGGTCAGACTAGATGATCATGATGATCTCTATGTATTAGGGAGAGAAAATCACCTCTTTCCAAAGGTTAGACTCAGCTACTGGTTGGTATTTGGTATAGACTGTTTCCCTCCCCGCCCCCACCACATAAACCCTTTCTGCTGTTCTTTCACAATCTTTCCACATTTGATTTGTAACTCCGCCTGCTTTTTGCTCCCTTTTCTGCCTCCTTGCATTTCTTTTGGTTTTCTCTCCTACATTCAGGCCTGGGGTGAGGATGATGATAAGCAATACTTAAATTTCACAGAGGTAAGTGTTATTAGACTATACATTGTGCAGATAAATAAAACAGAGACAGAGAGAGATTAAATGACTTGCCCCAGGTCACATAGTCAATGTTAGAGCTAGGAACAGAACCCAGGGTCTCCTGAATCAAACAGGTTCGAAGGTGGGCAAAACAAGTTCACCCATGTCTAGCCTCTACCAATCTGTGCTGGATTTGAATTGGTGACCTTGATAAGAAAGATTCCATGTTCTACTATTCATCTCCTAAGCCAGCTAGTCCCACTGCACATTTTAATTTAACATTATTCAAACTACTACCACTGTGAGTGCTTCTTATAGGTAAGAGGAGTCACTAAACTTTGTGAGTCAGAATGATAAATTCACCCACTATTCCCATCTTAATAAGAATGAGGTGAAGGTAATGTCTGCATTCCAGATCTTCCACATTTCCGTAATTTAAATATTCTCAGAGTTAACCAGGGCAAAAACCATTGGTAATCTACAAAGTCCTTTTCAGAATGAAAGAGAATTTAGACGCAACAGCAGCTTGATCAGAATCCTGCATCAGAATGAACGTGAAAGAGCTTTCTTGGGTGTGAAAGGCAAGGAAGTTAGAATTGAACCATAGCAAATTTGAATGCAAAAACCTTGCTGGGCATTATACAGATGGAGAACCAAAAGACTGTCCCTGCCACAAATTGCTTACAGTCTAAGTCAGGCGTCGCCAACTTTTGGCACGCGGCTCGGCATGGTAAGCACTCTGACGGGCCAGGCCGGATTGTTTACCTGCTGCGTCCACAGGTTGGGTGAATCGTGGCTCCCACTGGCTGCGGTTTGCTGCTCCAGGCCAGCGGGGGTGACGGGAAGCTGTGGCTTGCACGTCCCTTGGCCTGCACCACTTCCCGCAGACCCCATTGGTCAGGAGCGGTGAACCGCAGCCAATGGGAGCCGCAATTGGCCGAACCTGCAGATGCGACAGGTAAACAAACTGGCCCATCCCGCGAGGATGCTTACCCTGGCGAGACGTGTGCCAAAGGTTGCCGACCCTTGGTCTAAGTTGACAATACTGTCTAGATAAAAATCCTGTTCACTAGGTAGTCTGCTTTTTTTTGTGTGATTATTTATTGCAGTATGAAGATAATGCTTATTCATAGATAGGGAGGATATAAAGGCAGAGTCATACTGGAAGATGCTGATTGACTCTGGCAAGGTGATCAGTAGCCTCAACTCCTTAGTCAATGAGATGCTTGTCACCTCCTAGATTCAGGCCCAGTGCCAAGTTAAAAATAGCCCTACCTTGAAATGAAAAAGGGAAATCAGGTTTCTGAGATTAATAGTGTTTTCTGTCACTATAAATTAGATCGGCTTTACTAGCTTTTCAACAAGCTAAATAAGAATGAATGTTTTTTTGCCACGGATAGTAAACCACCACCTTATCTGTCATCCTGACCAGTTATTAAAATAGTTTCCTTTTGCTATCAGTTCTCCTGTTGTTAATTGCCTTGTACACCTTGACAGTGCCGCTCGCAATTTGTAATAGTGCCAATTAACATTTCCGAAATTCAGCCCAGTCATCCATTTTGCTCCAGGAATGCTAATAAACATTAAACAGTTAAACATTTGCTCTAGGAATGCTAATAAAATGCGTTGACATTGTGTTTTCCAGGTTACTGCAGATTACCTTATTCTGATATAAATCTGATTTTGGACTAAGTTACTATTCAACAGGAAGAATAAGGGTGGCACAGTTGGATCCTTTGCTAATAAGAATAGCAACAATAACAATGCTTGAGTAAATGACTTCATTTTGGTTTACAACGGCAAAATTTGGTCCCAGTACATTTCGGCCAGTATGTTCTAAAATATCTCTAGTGCTGACTCCTCCACCATTCTCTTTGATTAAAACAAGGAAACAATCCATCAATCCCTCAGTTTTAAACAACAAACAAAAATCCTTAGTCAAATCATGGAGTCTGTGCTCAGTGTTCTCTTTGAAGGCAAAATTACCATTGCAGCTGATGGGAGTTTTGCTTGAGGAAGAACGTGAGGATTTGACCCTTTAGATCATGTTTATTTTTTTTTTCCTTTTTCATGAACAGATCATTGCATCTAGTTCTGCAACGGTAAGTTCTGTAAACAAACACCCTTCATTTCTTATACTCTTTGCTTTAAAGTAATTTTTCACTGCCCTACTTTTCCTTTTGCCTCTGATGAAAGTATACAATTACTTTATCTTCTGGAATTGTATTTACTCCTTTCACTAACAATGACCCAATTCTCACTGACTAGAAGTAGCCATATTGATATCAAGATGCCACATGGCATAAGAAAGGACATCAGAATCTGGCCCTTGTTTTGCCTTCAATATCTAATTGCTACCTTATACTCCTGTCTTGTTACTCCCTCCCCTTTTCATTTAATGTACAACTCCCTGTCACCCTTCAAATCTTGCAGAAGTTATCAGTACAGTCACATTTTCCTTCAATTTCATCTTGTAAAAGAATTGCTTTCCACTGATTGCCTTTGCTGTAGCATCTTCCCTGTATTCCAGGCTTTCTCTATCTTTTTCCCTCTTATATTTCCACCTATAGAATGATGCACACTAGTTCTTCTAAACTTACTGAAATCAAGTGCAATATAGTAAACTCCACAATTTGAATATCTTAATACAAGGTTTGATCATGCAGCCAGTGAAGTATATTGCAAAACCCCGCTGATTTCAGTAGTGCAAGATCGCACTGATGTTCAGCTCATAAGCTTCTCTTCACCAGCAGCTCCAGGATTTCACTTATTTCTTCTTTAGAATATAATACAGTCTAAAATTCCTTTTTTATCTCTTCACTCACTGACACATGAAGTTATCTTCTGTACAGTCCAATAACTTCCTTGATGATTCTTTACTTGTAAAAAAAGTTTGAGTTAAAATAAATCATGAGTAATAGTGGCCTGTGATTTGTGTGTGTGTGTATGTGTGTATGTGTGGCATTTTCTATGTCTGTTCTAGAATTAAATGATCATTTCTGTCATGATTTAGGCATATGAGATACCTACTGCAAATTTGTATCCCACATCTTTGTCTCTTCTTCTGTCCCCTAAAATGTCACTGTTGCCACTTATTTCATCATCTGTCTGTATTTTGTAGATAGTATAAATTCTCTTGCTGAAGTAGGTAAGCTCCTTGCACACACCCTTGTCCATTCAAAACAAATTGTACCCTGCAATAATGACAATCCGGTAATCTGGTTTATTATCCCTTCTTTTTGTGATAACATTACAGATACAAGGGTCATAATTCTTCTCCTGTACCTCTTATCGTAACCTTTTCCTAATTGTCTCCTAATATACTAGCATCCTAGAAGGTTCATTGCTTAGTCCGTATATATTTTTGGCCAGTTTAAACTCTTGATAACTTAAATTTACACTGGAGTTAACTCTACTGAGGCCAGTGGAGTCACTCTGGATTTACAGATTGTCCCCTCCCCCCAGTTGGCTTTCCATTGTGTTGTTTCCTGGGGGTACTTAAGGTTGTGAAGAAGCCTTATCTATCTATACCTGTTCGTGATCAGCTCCCTGACCCCACCAGCCATGGGCAACAAAAGCACTCCCCTCTAGGCCAATGCAGGCTCTGCTCACTCTCTATAGGTTGGTGATAGGCACACTCTAACTCCTCTGAGGGTGCTCCTGGAGTGACCAGCCCCTGGTCCTCTAGACACACTCAGAACTCAAAGATCTGTAGTTCCCAAAGAAGCAGTACAACCAGCTTACCAGTTTCCTTTCAGATCATTGCTTTGTTTAATACACACACAACTTAGATATGTTTGTCATGCTCTCTGGAGTGGCTGACAACTGTGAGTTCCTACATCAGAGCAGACTGTTCCATAATTAAGTTTCACCAAGCCAGTAACAAATGTGACCTCCAGGATCACTATACCAATTTTACCATGGTGTCACAATCCCCTTAGGCACTCTCACCTATCTTGCCACGCAGACAAACTGGACTTTGATAAAAGGTCACTTAAACCCAAAATCACACCACGTCAGGTGTTTTTTCCAGTCCCAAGAGACCAGCCACTTACCCCAGATCAAGTGGTACTTTTTGAATATTACACCAAAGACAATGCCAGTAGCCAATTCTGTAGGAAACTAACTGAAGGTTTATTAGCTAAGAAAAAAGAATGAGAGTTACTGAAAGATTAAAGCTGGTAAAATATATGTAGAGGTGAATCAGTTTGTAACTCCAAGTGGTGGCAGAGATGTAATAAACTGCCAGCTTCCCAAAAGTCTTTCAGGGTACCCAGGTTGTCTCTAGGGATCTTGACTGTGGATCTGGCACACTCCTCTGTAAGAGTCCAAACAGTCAGAGATAAAGGATCTTTCTTTGAATCCATATTTATATCTTCTTCTCACAGAAGACAAGCTGACAGTGTCTCCACTCACGTGGGCTTTTCCTCTGATGACAGGGAGTGAGGAATGCACTTTGAGTCTCTGACCCCAGGTCATCCTCACAATGGCCATTTTCTTTTGAATTAACACCTTTGCTGACAAAGTCCTTCATTAGCATTCTCCAAGTCTTTTTTTGATGTCTGAGTTCTTTAGTTACAGGTGGATTTACAATGTAAGTGTTTTATATACATTTTGACAAGAACAGGTAAGTGAAAACAATGCATGTAACATCCCATTAGTTTTGTGAAGTGTAAATACCCAAAACAGTAATCCCTTCAATCTATAATACACAAATGAATTGACCTGAATACAATCTAGCATGACCTGGTCAGCCAGCATCACAATGTTGATGGTGAAAACAAGTAAAAGTTTATTTAACAACGTATAGGGATTTGAGAAGTCGCAAGTCAAATAGTGGAAACCAATGGTAATATGTAAAATAAAATCACAACATGCATCCTATAGCATAGACTTGATTAACAAAATATTGCCTTGTCTTAAAGGAGCTGAGCTCACCCAAAGTCTTTGCAGCATTTTCGAGGCAGGTTGGTTAGAATCATAGGCTTAGCAGGGACTGCAAGGGTCATCTAGTCTACCCTCCTGCCAAGATGCAGGATTTTTTGTGTCTAAACCATCCAAGACAGATGGTTATCAAGCCTTCTTTTGAAGATCTCCAGTGAAGGAGAGTGCATGACCTCCCTAGACAGTCTGTTCCATTGTCCTGTTGTTCTTACAGTTAGGATGTTAGTTTATGACCCAGCTGTCATAAGACAGAATACAGTGACAGTTTATCTCCTCATTGTGTTCCCAGCTATACCGCCTAATTCCATTGTCTTTACCTATAAATGCAATAACCCCTACTGTTCTTTTTGTTTGTTTGTTTTTTGCTGCATATCTTCTCTCATGTGAATTCACAATCTCTTCAATAGCCTCAGGTTTAGCAATGCAAATAGGCTTACGCTATAAGACACACAATGATCAGCCAGAGAGTCTACATCCCTCTGTTTACACAAAACCTTGTGACCCGTCATAACTCTCATATCTTAAGTATACAGTTTTCGTGCATAACTCCTTAAATGTCATCTGTACATACATCTCACAATGATTAGGATGACTGCTGCATCAGTGACTATTGGTAGAGACCTCATGTGGCCCTTTGGTATACTATTATATAGACATTAGACCCAGAAGACCCCTATAAACCACTATGCACCCATTATGTCCTCAGCTAGTGGGCACCAATGGTTCCTTGGGTTGCACCTTTATTTTGTCTTTGTTTGCTACTCGTTCCTGTTTTACTTTCAGTTTAATTGTATAGCCCCACTTTCTGAACCTTAGCATCCAAAATGTGGGTGCCTGCATGAAACCTCCAAGCTTAATTACCAGCTTAGATCTGATAGAGCTGCCACCAGCCAGAATTCCCAGTGTCTGGCGCACTCTGGTCTCCCCAAAACCTTCCCTGGGGGACCCCAAGACTCAGATGCCCTGAGTCTACAACAAAGGGAAATAACCCCCTCCCCTTGTCTCCTATTCTATATTTCCTCCCCGGCTTCCTCCCTGGATGGCCCTGGACATCACCCTATTTCAATTCCTTGAAATGCAACAGAGAGATCCAGTTTTCTTTCACCCTCAGTCAGAGTCCCTGCAAAGGTAGCTTTGCAACTCTGACAAAGAGATTTTCCCTTCCCCGCTGTTTCCTTCCTCCCCCAATTCCCTGGTGAGTTCTAACTCGGAAAAAAACCAAACAGGTCTAAAAAGAAATCTTTATATAAAAAGAAAGAAAAAGACATAAAAATGGTCTCTGTATCAAGGTTGACAATATACAGGGTCAATTGCTTAAAGAAAAATGAATAAACAGCCTTATCCAAAAAGAAATACAATTTAAAACATTCCAGCAAACTACACACATGTAAATACCAAAAAAACAATATAAGCCTATTGTTTTTCTACCTTTGTACTCACAACTTGGAAACTGAAGATTAGAAACCTGGAGATAGAAATCACTCTTATAGCCGAGAGAGCACAGACAGAACAAACAACACACACCCCAAAAATTCCCTCCCTGAGCTTTGAAAAGTCCGGTTCCTGATTGGTCCTCTGGTCAGGTTGTTGGTTCCCTGGTTAACCCTTTACAGGTAAAAGAAACATTAACCCTAGCTATCTGTTTATGACACGCCCCCCAAATCACAGACAGTGGGAAACTCACTGGCGTGATTTATCCTAGAACTTAGACTAAACAGATTATACAACACATGCAATCTTTACATATACTACTAAGTATGTAAACTACAAGACTTTTACATATTAAGGACAATTTTTTAACCAGTGTATTTTGGGAACTCTCACGGGACAGTGCATCAGCTACTTTGTTAGAAGCCCTGAAATGTGTTGAATTTCAAAATCAAAATCTTGGAGAGCTAAACTCCAACAAAGAAGTTTCTTGTTGTTCCCCTTGGCAGTATGAAGCCACTTTAGCGCAGCATGGTCAGTTTGTAGCTGAGCGCCGTCCCCAAACATATGGGCGAGCTTTTCCAAGGCGTACACATGGCATAGCATTCCTTTTCACTGACTGACCAGCGACTTTCCCTCTCAGACAGTTTCTTGCTGAGAAACACGCAGGATGGAAGTTTGTGATCCGGTCCTTCCTGAATGAGAATGCTCTATACCACGCTTAGATGCATCGGTGGTTACTAGGAATGGGTTTTCTCAAAGTCGGGGCCTTAGCACAGGTCAGACGTGAGCGTTGCTTAAGTTGGGTAAAGGCCTTTTGACACTCATCAGTCCACTTAACTGTATTTGGCTGGGTTTTTTGGTCAGGTCCTCAGTGGAGCAGCGATTTGGCTGTAGTGTGGTACAATCGCCTGTAATACCGGCCAGCTAAGAAGGATGGACCTGTTCTTTGACTTTGGGACAGGCACTTTGGATAGCATCCACCTTGGCTGTAGGGGTTATGGTTTCCTCGACCACCTGATGTTCCAGGTAAGTCACTCTTTTTTGCCGATTTGACACTTTTTGGCCTTAACAGTTAGTTCCGGCCTGCCTGATGCGCTCAAAGACCTTTTCCAGGTGTGCTAGGTGTTCGGGCCAAGAGTTTGGAAAAAGCCATCATCGAGGTAGCAACTGCATATTTTTCCAGTGCTGCTTAGTAGACCATCTACCAGCTGGAGACTGGTGAGGTGGAAGATAGGGTGTCTGTGGCTTTCCTTGGGGTTGTAGGTGGGTTTTGGGTTGCCTTCTGTTGTAGGGTTTATTGTCGTGTGCCCCTGGGTATTCATTCCCTTGAGGTAGGTTTCTTGCTTTCTGCCACTTCCATCCATCTGGCTCCAATCTCCCCCGCCTCGGTGAGATTTTTGGGTTTCCTTTGTATGTACGTGTTATGTCCACAGGAACACCATCCAAGAACTTTCCATTGGTATGAGGAGGTGCAGTTCGCCCAGGGATTTAAGATTGGTTCCTGATATCCAAGCCTCATAATTCTTCCAACGTAGTAGGCGTGTCTGGGAAATGACACATCTGGTTTCCACTTTTGGGTTCTGAAACGCGACGGGCATGATCCGGGTTATCCCCATTCTCAATCTGACCTTGGTTTGAAACATTCTTCCTTTGGCATTTCAGCCGCCCACCTCTTACTAGGGGCCACTGAGCTGTGACCTCAGCTCTACCATTGTACTGGTCTTCAAGATTGCTGTACCCAAGGCAGGCCCTTCAAATTTTCTAAGAAGGCCTCAGTGTCACACTGCCTTGTAGGTGGGAATTTCTTGGGATGTGGAACAACAACTGGCGAAGGGTTGTTGGATTGGCTGGTTCTCTTGCTTAGCCTGTTCTAATTCCGGGCCTGCCGGTGGGCCTCCTTCTGGAGTTCTAGCTTCCTCCTGTGGGGAGCCTCTATGGCTGCTTGCTCTTTTTTGTAGATTTCCTCTTTTTCTCCAGCTCTCTCCTGTGGCTGGCCTCTCTTTTCTCTTTCTCTCAGCTCCATCTTTTTTGTTTTATTTCTAGTTCTTGTAGTTTGTTTTCCATGTATCGCTTGTGTCTGCGTTTCTGATTGTGCCTCTGCTCCAGTCTTGGTAGCTCCGTTTCAGGTCTTGGTAGTCATGGTTCTTGTTTTCTTGTGTTGGGGTGCCCTCTGGTGTTATTGTCTGAACAGCTGGCTCTCTGTTGTTCCTGGGGTGCCCAGCAACAGCGCCTTTTTTTTCTCTTTCTAGCTAATCTTTGACATGCAAATTAAACACAAAAAAATCACTTTATTTGCATGTGTGTTTTGCTGGGTACTTTACTCACAGCTGGAATTCTACTGTTTAACAAAAGACCCTTTGTCAAACGTTAATGGTTCCTTGCTAAAAATGCAAGCCAAACTGAGCAGGAGAGAAAAGAAAAAAAAATTTCTCTCTGGCTCCTTTAAAACCAAACCCTTTCTCTCTGCTTAAAAGCCCTAGGAGAGAAAAAGAAAAATAATATTCCTACTGGCTTCTGGATTCTTATCTTTACCCCATCTCTGCCAACATGTTATAAGCATAAGTCCCAATTCGAACCTTAGCGTCCAAATGTGGTGCCTGCATGAAACTCCAGCTTAATTACAAGCTTAGATTCTGATAGCGCTGTCACCAGACAGGATTACAGTGCTGCCTCACTCTGGTCTCCCCAAAACCTTCCCTGGGGGACCCAAGACAGATGCCCTGAGTCTCAAAAGGAAATACCCCCTCCCCTTGTCTCCTCTTTATTTCCTCCCGCTTCCCCCTCTGGATGGCCCTGGACGATCACCCTTTTCAATTCCTTGAAATGCAAACACAGAGAGATCAAGTTTCTTTCACCCTCAGTCAGAGTCCTGCAAAGTAAGCTTGTGCAACTCTGATACAAGAGATTTTCCCTTCCCTGCTGTTTCTCTTCCCCCCATTCCTGGTGAGTTTAACTCGGAAAAAATCCAACAGGTCTTAAAAAGAAATCTTATATAAAAAGAAAGAAAAGACATAAAATGGTTTCTGTATCAAGGTTGACAATATACAGGGTCAATTGCTTAAAAGAAAAATGAATAAACAGCCTTATCCAAAAAGAAAGAATACAATTTAACATTCCAGCAAACTACAACATGTAAATATAAACAATATAAAAACCTATTGTCTCTACCTTTGTACTTACACTTGAAACAGAAGGTTAGAAATCTGAAGGTAGCGAGATCTCTCTCAGAGCCGAGAGAGCACTAGAGCAGAGAGACACACACAAGACACACACCCAAATTCCCTCCCTGAGCTTTGAAAATCCGGTTTCTGATTGGTCCTCGGTCAGGTGTGTGGTTCCTTGGTTAACCCTTTAACAGGTAAAAGAAACATTACCTCTTAGCTATCTGTTTATGACAGCTACTCATTCCTGTTACTTTCAGTTTGATTGTATAGCCCCACTTTTCTCGTCAGTTCATAGTCTAAATCTCTTAGATAGACTTTAAAATTGGGAGAGCAGTTAATCCGGGCCCACTTGAAAAGTAAGAAAGAAGGGAATGTCTGACAGGGTGTCATAAACAGAATAGCTAAGGGTATGTTTTCTTTACATGTAAAGGGTTAACAAAGGGAACCAAAACCTGACCAGAGACCATCAGGAACAAGATTTTTCAAATCTCAAGGGAGGGAAGTTTTGGGGTGTGTTTTTTGTCTCGTTCTGTTGCTCTCTAGTCTCGAGGGGATCACTCTATCTCCAGGCTTTCTAATCTTCTGTTTCCAAGTGTGAGTAAAAAGGGTAGAAAAACAATAGGCTTATATTGTTTTTTTGTGTTACCTGGTGTGTTTTGCTGGAAGTTTTAAATTGTATTTCTTTTTGGATAAGGCTGTGTATCTCATTTTTTTCTTTTAAGCCAATAACCCTGTATATTGTCACCTTGATACAGAGACCATTTTTATGTCTTTTTCTTTCTTTTTATATAAAGCTTTCTTTTTAAGACCTGTTGATTTTTTTCCTAGTTGGGGCTCAAGGGGATTGAGTCTGCAGCTCACCAGGGAATTGGTGGGAGGAAGAAGACGGGGGAAGAGAAAATCTCTTTGTGTTAGAGTTACAAAGCTTGCATTTGCAGGGACTCTGAATGAGGGTGAGACAGACCTGATCTCTCTGGTTTGCATTTCAAGGAATTGAAACAGGGTGATCTTCAAGGGTCATCCAGGGAGGAAGTACGAGGAGACAAGGGGAGGGGGTTGTTTCCCTTTGTTGTGAGACTCAGGGCATCTGAGTCTTAGGGTCCCCCCAGGGAAGGTTTTGGGGAGACCAGAGTGAGCCAGGCACTGGAATTCCTGTCTGGTGGCAGCGCTATCAGATCTAAGCTGGTAATTAAGCTTGGGGGTTTCCTGCTAGCTAAGGTTCAGATCTGAGTAGGGACGCTATAACACAGGGGAGGAAGTCTGAGCCAAGGATGAACTTCGTTATATACAATCCTGGCACCAAAAATTCTGGATGAGGGATGTCTGATTTAATTATTCAGTACATTCACCCAGCTGGGCAGGAAGGGCATGTGGCATTGCTAAGGCTCCCAGACTCAGGTCTCGTGTTTGACATGTCCTCTAATTGCATTACTCAATTTATTTTCTTTCTTTCTGTGTTCAGAAGAAAAAAGGTCAGCAAGGAATAGATTATTCTAGAAGAGTCAATACCGAGGGTCCCATCCTACAATAGAATTTCACATGAATCATTTTCCCCCACTAAAAATGCAAATTCAGGGAGACTGTAATAATTCATGAATGTGGGTTGGTGTTAGTTGTTTCAGCTGCTAAATTTTTTCAGTCGAATAAAGAACGATAAATTCAGAAATATTGAAAAGGTGCGTTTGGGACATTTCTGAAGAGAAGCGTTTTGACTTTTTTGTTTCAGAAAGATGTTTCATTTCAAAATGCAGTTTTATTTTTAAAAAATGTAAAAGCTTAAAAATCTCAAAACATTATATGGGGAGGAGGAACCACCAAACCAAAAATATCAGTTATTTGCACAGCTCTGTCAAGAACCCAGTTTAAGGATAAGACTCTGCACGATGTAGCACTGCAAACATTTGCAGTATCTGGGCCCAAGACTCTGTACTTTTTGGTCTGTCATTGAGAATATGGAAAGCTGCAAATTATGATTTTTCTATAGATGGTTCATGTTGACTTTGCCCCATTTTCCTGATAATCACCTACCAGTTTTCACTGGGTACTCAGTTAACCACATTAACACAGGGGTTGTGAATGTTTTCAACTGGGATCGGAGTGTCATGCCTATAAAGACCTCTGGTCTCATTTACCTTCTAACACAGAAGCGTGTCCATCAGCCAGCTCTTCCAAGCTGCTCAGATACACTTTGCAAGAGCTAGAAATAATTGTGCAGTATGTTGCAAGTAACATGAGACAGGTGGTATTCTAGCTCTCTCCTTGCAATGCACTGTTGTGAGTCGGAAGTTAGCGGTTTAATTTCCAGACAAAACTGTTTATCCTGAAGATGTCTGGGTATTCTCTGTTTGTGCAGTTTTTTATTATTGTCAGAACTGATCATATAAATCTGTCTTGCTGTATGTGTGAGATGCATTCTAAAAGTGATTTTATTGTTTGCACGAGTCTCCAGCATGCTGTCGTGTTCATTTTATTTTCATTCCCTTCTCCTTAGTGCTTTCTGCAACTTACTGTAACTCACAAATCGTATTGTCGCTGCTTATTACCCAAGCCCGTTTCCAGCTGGTGAAATGGAGTTTCTGCACTGCTGTTTTCAGGCCTTTTTTCTTCATCATGTCCTGAGTTTATATACAGATTTCAAGTATTTTTATAACCCCCATATAGAGCATATTCCATGAAATTGTTTGTACAAAGTTCACACTCTGAAGTAATACCACCCAGTGGTTACTAAAAGAAGGGATGCATTATATTTCTCTTCTGCTGCTACAGCCAGATATGTTTTTCACTTTAATTCCTATTCCAGCTTCTGCATAGAATTTTGAATTCCAAAGCCATCTTTGTGCTAAAGCATTCCTATGTCGTGTAGTATTTTGACTAATGAGGTGTGGCTAGTACCAGCTTGGAATTTCTTGTACCATTGCAACCAAGTAAAGTTCATGTTAAAGGGAGAGAAGAGGCAGTGAACATAGTTTCAACGAGTTAAAAGGCACATTCATTTTCGTGTGTGAAAAGGATGAGAACTGGCTGAGGACCAAGTTATTTAACTGTTTCATTTACTGAAAGATGTCAGTTAGGAATTGATAATACCTTCCATCTGAACTGCTTCATGAGTAAAGAACAACATCCCTGTGTGAGCAGGTGGTTTCTGAGTGACACTGAAATATCAAACTATTGGGCACAGTTTTAGGGTTTGGTCTTTTACTATTGAATGTTATCTCTTAACAGACTTAATTCCAACGTTCCTGTTAAGGACGGCAGCATCAGCAGGCTGACAAATTTTCTGCTTGAGATTACTGACACCAGAAAGACCAACATCATAGAGTCAAAGGGAAACTTGTGATAGTTGTTCTTGTTCTTAGCTTTGAATGCAGAGGCGTAAATGAATGAGGCACTGTTCATTATTAGAGAACTTTAGGAGAACTAAAAGCATCTAACTGCATGGAGAATATTTAATGATCCTCTGCAAAGGAGAGGGAGAAAATGTTAAGAAAACTGGGCTGGGGGAAGGATCTAGTAATGATACTTGGTCAAAGTCAAGCTACAAACTGAGATGCAAGGTACCAATCAACGGTAAAGCACTTGGGGGAAAAAGGAGGCTTTAATAATCAAGTGTTTTCACTATTTCCCATAAGAGGCTTGAAAACAGCTCCACTTCACTAGTGTTTTATATCTGTGTCTTAAGCCAGTAAACTGTGTTATGTGTCCTTGTTCTGTAGAAATGCAATTTCACATACTGTAGATTAGGTAACTTCAATAATCGTTTACTGATATAATACTGCCCTCTGCTTAAGAAATGCCAAACTTCATCAAACAGTTATAAGCCTGTTTTTTAAAAAAGAAAAGAAAATATCTGCAAGCAAAAAGTGAAATGTTTAGAGATGGACATTTTTATCTGGAAATTTGACCCAGGCCTAGATGTGGAATTTGGATTCCAGAATCCAGATCTGCAACACAAAACAAAGCCATAAATAGCATTACTGTCTGAATCTAGTATTTTAAAATTGGATTCTATTGCTAATATTGTGTCATGTTCTTTTGCATCATTATAAAAGTATTAAATTTGTGTTTTACATAGGCTTTATGCCAGAATAAATAACATAATTATTAGTCCATTAGGAGCTTCTTGATTGGGAAATGTCATTCTGCATAAGAAAGCAGGTAATTTACTTCTGTATGATTATCAGAAGGATTCATTGTGATTAACATTGTTGAAATAAATACCAAAGGGACAAATTATTTTTTGGCTACTCCTCTGGGATGACCTAATGCACTTCTTCGTTCTGCCTCATTCTGAAAGAGTAAAATGGCCATTTCAAAATAATGTACATAACTATTGTCTTTTTCCCTTTTAACCACTGCAGGCATATTAATATAGTAATATTAATATAGTATTAAAATGACCAATGATAATATCCTGAAGTCTCATTTTTAGAGATCACATGAACTGTAGTTGTTACTGACTAGAAAGGAAGTTCACTCAACAATGATCCCACTCTGGCTAATTAAAGTAACACAGATTCTGAAGGAACCTCCTTTTTTTTTTCTCTTTCCTTAGTGGAAGGAAGGTGAATACACCAAAGATCAATAGGATTGGGAGTGAAGATGGGGGTTGGGGAGAAATGGAAGCTCCTCCATGAACTGAGAAAATGTTATGTATTCACAGTGTCACCTTTTCAGTGGAATCTCCTATTTGCACCTACAGTTTCTGCACACAGTTACTCTGAGTGCAACTCTGCAGACAAGCGATGGTAGGTACTGTGTTTGATAAGCAGTTTGCTAGATCCTGCAAGCCAGATTATCCCCTATATGCTGTAAATATTTTTTCTCAATTCCAGCTGAAGGTATAAAACCAGAAGCAATTTTTAAAAGTTAGTCCCAAGAGCACAGTAGGTACGTATGATTCAGTCACACTGATTATGTTAACACCATTTACACAAGGAGAAATATAGTTAATGGTATTCAAATATGTAAACTCCATTTGACTTTTTATCTATATAGAATGTGACTTGTGCATCATTATTGCTGGTACTTCTGTACTGACCTCATTTACATACACTGGTGTATCCCTGTCATTATTTTGATTTAGAAGGAACTAAAAAGGCACCAATCCCAGGCTCTAGGCACCTGTGATATTATTGTGGGAACGTAAAGATCTGTCAGCTAATACAACTGTATATTTAGGGCCCTACCAAATTCACGGTCCATTTTGCTTAATTTCATGGTCATAGAATTTTAAAAATCATAATTTTCATGATTTTAGATATTTAAATCTAAAATTTCATGGTGTTGTAATTGTACAGGCCCTGACCCAAAAAGGAGTTGTGGGTGTTTCACAAGGTTATTGTAGGGGGCAGAGCCACCACCAGCAGCAGCACAGAAGTAAGGATGGAACGGTATGGTATTGCAACCCTTACTTCTGCGCTGCTGCTGGTGGGGCACCACCTTCAGAGGTGGGTGCCCGGCCAAAAGCTGCTGCTCTCTGGCCACCTAGTTCTGAAGGGAGCACAGAAATAAGGGTGTCAATAGCATGACCCCAGTTAACCTTGCAACGTCCTTGCAACTCCCTTTTGGGTCAGGACCCCCAGTTTGAGAAATGCTGGTCTTCCCCATGAAAAAAGCACACAAAAGTCCAGATTTCACGGTCCATGGTGCGTTTTTCATGGCTACAAATATGGTAGGGCTCTACATGTATTGGAGATAATACAGCGTTTCTAGATAGCCACAGTCAGACATCAGCCTCTTCCACACAAGCCCTGGTAAAAAGATGATCTTTGCAATGTTCCCTGAAGGTCAGCAGATAGAGGTTGTTTTGGACCAAGGGAGCACAATGTCCAGGGTCCTTCATAGACATAGTTTCACCAGGAGCACCTTTCCTTTCAGACTGAAGGAGCTCCATCTTGGGCATCTTTGTGAACCTCAGCTGTGGCAATGTGGCATAGGGAAATATGTGATCTCTAAAGTAACAAGATCCCAAGCCACTTAAGGTGAAAACTAACACCTTGAACTACAGAAACCCACAAGCAACCAGAGAAGACCTCAGAACAGCAATGTAATATGCTTGCAATGAGAAATCCTGTTTATCAGCAGGCTGTTGAATTCTGTATCAGGTTTGCTAAATTGATTTAAGATGTAGAGCCTAACCTAGAGGTGACAAACTTATGAATCACTGTACTGAGGGCCATATCGGAAATAAAGGTCACAGATACAAAGCAGAATTGTGCTGATATGTGACTATACAGCAATAACTAGAAATCTACTGAGACTTCCAGGTTGCAAAATCGGATGAAAAATATCAGGCAAACTCGCACAACCAGAGAAACAGATTAAATAATCTATTTGCACCTTGGATTTGCTTTCCTCATTCCACCAGTTCAACTCTTTTTTATCTTGGCTGAGCCTCAGTTTGTTAGCTGTTGTTCATACTTCAGTCTCAGCAAGATACTGGTCCAAGGCACTAATCTGCACCATTTAAACTCGAAGAGAAATGACATGTGGAAACAAGTGTCATCAACATACTAAATGCACCGCAGCCCCCTCTTCTTCGCTAAGGCATGATTGCGTCCCTATTGAAGTGAATGGGAACATTCCGACTGAATAAGCCCCTATGCATCCTAATGACCTTAGATACATTTCTCTCTTGTTCAATAATATGGAACTTTGTAGAAACCCATATGGTATTTTACAATATCCAGACACTTATGGAGCCAGGCCCTCAGCCAGTATAAATCAATGAAGCTCCATTGGCTATTGCTTTATATTGATTTATCCCACCTGAAGATCTGTCCCATGTTCCATTAATGACTCCATGTGAAAAACAAGCCAATTTCTAAGCTCTTCTTTATGCCTAACTGAAGTGAGTACAATGAGATGACAGCACTAAAACTGGGATGCATGTGTGTAATATATAAATATTAGATGCAATATCATGTTCTGCTTTATTTTTTTAAAAATCTGTTTGGCGCTGTGTGTCATGGAGGGCCTAATGGGGTCCATAGCAAGTGCATACATTAGTGCTGCCTTATGTGGTACTGCTAATTTATGCGCATCAAGTTTTGAAAATGTTATAGAATTCTTCAGAAGAGAAAATGTGCAACTCTGGTAGGTTAACACAACTCTTTACACAGTTCTGCCAAGCTCCTCCATCAGACACATGCTGTAGTTTTGTTGAAAACTCTGTTAAAATTGTAGGCTGTCACTTTAAAATTAAGAGGTTTTCCTGATCTTACTTGCAGGTTAAGGGGCGTTGTAGGGGTGTCTATGAACTGTGCCTTGGAACGGTCAGTCTGCAGACGACCTTTTTGTAGTAAAGTTGTGTGAGTTGTGCCTCTCTGTTTTAGGGAGCAGCCTGCTTTGTCCCTTTCTGGAGTTCTTGTATGTTATCTTGTGAACTCTAAGAAATATAGTAGTGCTACATGGCAACCTTCCAGCAAGAATATATATGTATTTATGTAACTTCTCTACATGTATGCTGTGACCATAACATGCACTTGCGTGCAAGATCGGAAGAGTAGAATGCCAGCTAGAAAAGGATAATTAATAAAAGGATCATGTAGACCAAGTGTTAGAAAATCATAGGGCAAACGATTAGGAGAATGAGGCCATCAATGCTTCTTACCTATTACTAGGGCTGACTGAAAATTCACAACCTGAAATTCATACATGAATGCAGCATCCATGTGTTTCTACCAAAATATATGTGAGGATTAATCCCACTAATTAATTTGTCCAAAATTATTCCATGAACATCATTTCAGTATTGATGTGGAGAAGGAAGCAATGAGACATACATCAGAGAGAGGTTAATGTTGAGGCTGAAACTTTATTAAACAATTAACCAATGAGGAACCTCAAATTACCTGACAGGGCAGTAACAGTGCAGATTTTAATTGGACACCAGTGACCCTGGCTTCTGTACACCTTGGATGGGTGTGAGGGCAATCCTCCCTCAACATTCCCAAGCCTGCCTGGGGACCCTGGCAGGAACCAGAGTTCTCCCACACACCCAAAGAGTGCAGAAAGAAGGACAGAGTGGCACTTATGTCCCCACTGCTCCAGGTCCACAAATTATACACCACAGTTAATATGGTGAGTCTTTTTATAAACTCTGCATTGATGATTAATATCTGACATTTCAGCCGAGCTGCCTAGCTGTGGGTGATGAGATAAGTCACATTATTGTTCCTTGATTGGATGCTCTGCAACAGGGGTCAACAACCTTTCAGAAGTGGTGTGCTGAGTCTTCATTTATTCACTGTAATTTAAGGTTTTGAGTGCCAGTAATACATTTTAACATTTTTAGAAGGTCTCTTTCTATAAGTCTATAATATAGATCTAAACTATTATTGTATGTAAAGTAAATAAGGTTTTTAAAATTAAGACACTGCATTTAAAATTTAAATTAAAAGGAAGAGCCCCCAGGACCGGTGGCCAGGACCCAGGCAGTGTGAGTGCTACTGAAAATCAGCTCATGTGCCGCCTTTGGCACATGTGCCATAGGTTGCCTACCCCTGCTCTGCAAGCACTTCTAATTTGAATCCCTGCATTTGCAAATCTAAAATCATTTTCTGCCAATATTTGCATACTTGACTTTGAAATTTGCCTTCCACAAACATTTCTGCAAGTGAAACTCCATCACTTAAATGTCTGTGCAAAGTGAATACCAAAGGGATACAAATGGGACTAAAGAGACATATTTAGCCCTCAACCCTGGAGCTGACTGCACCTGCACGGAGCCCCAGGGAAGACAGTTTATCCACCTGAACAGAGCCATTTGCAGGATGAACACATGCAAGTATTCAAATTGTAAGTCCTTACTGCTCATCCAATCAAAGAACAAAAATTATACCACATAATTCATTTGACTTGAGTGGAGTTCTGTAGCGGCACCCAATTCATCCATGCAGATTGCGATGTAGAATCAGTGCCTAAGGGATTATTGGCCTCATCCAGCTGGCATTAAGTTAATAGAAAAACTCATTTTGATATTAATGGGTGTTGGGTCAGGTCCTCTCTCACGACTTTAAATCAAATAGACTTCGGGAGGCCCCCTTCCTTCTCAGAGATAATATGTACCTAATACCTAAAGATAAATAGAAACTATCACCTCAGAGTTTCAGTAGAGCTATAACAGGTTTAGCTACACCAACCGCTGCCAACAATTTGGACACATTAGCTGCCCTACTCTAGGTATTTATATAGCCTCCATTATTGGTTATTGAAGTTATCCATTAGGGAATTATCACTATCTCCATTTTACAGATGGTAAATTTAGTCAGAGAGAGATTACATTACTATCTCAGATTTACTTAAGAAGTCTGTGGCGTAGCCATGAAGAGAACCCTCGCTCCTGTGCTCCAGTCTAATGCCTTCACCACAAGGCCATAATTTGTTTTAGGAATTTAATCTAGATTATTTATTAACCATATTATTCAGTAGCAAAGTCTTCAGAATTACACCCTTGTAATTAAAACAAAAGCATGAGACGAAGTTAAATAAATAAATAAATAAACCCATAAAATGAGTACATGCTTACAAAGCTTCCATTTAATCAATAGTTGTGTCACTGGTGATTGCAAACCTTTACTACATTAATTTAATTAGAGAGGTTTTTCCTGGCACGTGGGCGGCAAGTATACTGATTAATTAATTTCTATTCCTGGAATGAGACAGCCTCCCAGCAGAGCAAATCTGAACAGTTTGGTGACAGTGCAATATGTAGTAAAAATGTAAGCAGCTCCTTAGTTTATCAGGCCCAAGACAAAAACATAGCTACTGCTGCAGCTGATTAACAAAGAGAGCTAGTCCAAAACAGTAAGTGGCACAATTTAAGTGCATGTACATGATAAAAAGGAAAAGAAATTCCAGTACTTCTTTGCAAGGTGTTATGGGAGAGTATGTGGTTATTTTCTGGCTGGGAATATGTTTTTTAAATAGTTTTTCAGTTTAGTGCTATCTTAGAATACACATCTTTCCTTTCTGATTTGTATAACATACCTTGACTCCAATATTCTGTCCTTCCTAAATAAATGGAATTCCATTTGCTGTCAAGGAGAAGAGAAGAGCGCATCAGAGACCAAATTTGCTATGTAGGTTGGACAGGACAATGTTTGTGGCTTACCTGTTTCTTTTTTTTGTTTTTTTTGTTTTTTGGTTTTTTTTCAAATAGTCTAATGGATTTTGTCTTGATGTGCCTAAAGACTAACGTGCATCATACATGTAAATATAGTGGACCAGATCTTCAGCTGGTGTAAATCAGTGTAGCCCTACTGACATCTCAGGTTCCAATCCTCCTCAGGTGCTGAGGTGGTAGGTTTGGTTTAAGAACCTAGCTGGGCCTGAATGGGACAGTTCATGATTTCATTCCCAGGAAAGAATATAACATCTCAAGGTGGCAGTGCACAGATGCTGTTCTCTGGCTGTCTGATCATCTCCGTCACCAATGGAATCTTAAATGTATAAAACCATGTGGGGATGTTGTTATAAGCATAAGTCCCAATTCTGAACCTTAGCGTCCAAAATGTGGGTGCCTGCATGAACCCTCCAAGCTTAATTACCAGCTTGGATCTGATAGCGCTGCCACCAGCCAAAAATTTCCAGTGTTTGGCTCACTCTGGTCTCCCCAAAACCTTCCCTGGGGGACCCCAAGACTCAGATGCCCTGAGTCTTACCACAAAGGGAAATAACCCCCCTCCCCTTGTCTTCTCTTTACTTCCTCCCCAGGCTTCCCCTCCGTGGGTTATCCTGGAAGATTACTGTACTTAAACTCCTTGAATTACAAAACAGAGAGGACAATTCACCTTCCCCCCTCCTTCTTTTTCCCCCTCCCAGTCTTTCCCTGAGAGAGACCGTAATCCTGGCACAGAGATTCCTATCTCTTTGAGCCTCAACTAGAAAAGAAAATCCAACAAGTTTTAAAAAGAAGGCTTTATATAAAAAGAAAGTAAAAGACATAAAAATGGTCTCTGTATCAAGGTGACAATAACAGGGTCATTGGCTTAAAAGAAAACAAAATGAATAAACAGCCTTATTCAAAAAGAAATACAATTTAAAATATTCCAGCAAACTACACACATGTAAATACAAAAACAATATAAAAACCTATTGTCTTCTACTTACACTTGGAAACAGAAGATTAGAAAAGCCTGGAGATAGAGAGATCCCTCTCAGAGCGTAGAGAGCATACCAGAGAGACACAGACAAAGAACACGCACCCCAAAATTCCCTCCCTGAGCTTTGAAAAATCCGGTTTCCTGATTGGTCCTCTGGTCAGGTGTTTGGGTCCCTATTTTAACCCTTTACAGGTAAAAGAAACATTAACCCTTAGCTATCTGTTTATGACAGATGTGTAGAATGGAGTGTGTCTCTCTCTGAACAAAAGAAGTTGGTCCAATAAAAGATATTACCTCACCCCCTTGTCTCTCTAAGGATCTATTGGCCATGTAGTTCCTATAATTTTCTGAGGCTTAGGACAATTCCATCGGACATGAATGTACTCCCTCTTGCATGTGTCTCAAGTATTATAATAATTTAATCTAAACTTCCTGGACTGAGCTTCCAATGATAGATATAGTACCTTTACACTGATTTTGCTTCATTGTGTCCCAAAGAAAGAAAGTGGCAACCCATTCACTCTTTCATAGTCATTTCTTTTATTTGCTATCTTCCATTTTTTCATTAATCCACATTTAACTTTTGTTTTCAAATTCAATACTAGGAGCCCCTCTTCTGTGTGAAGAGAGATGGAAATGATTGGAACTGTTTAGTGTGGAGATGAATAAGTGGGAATGTGATGGAATATTCAGAATAATGAATGCTGTGGAGAAGGTACTCATATTCACCTTTTCTCATAATACAAGATCAAGGGAGAGAGTCAATTAAATGGATAAAAAGGTTTAAAACTGATTAAAAATTAACTTGTGGAACTCACTGTCACAAGATGTCACTGGGATGAAGAACTGCCTAGGATTCAGGAAAAAAGGGTGCAGAAGTTATATGGACAATGAGACTACTAGCACTTAAAAAAAGAGAAAAAACTCCAAATACAAACTAACTACTTCTAATTGAAGAAACATCTCTATGATCTGGTAACAACGTAACTCCATAACTGTACTCTGCACAGTATCCTGCACCTTCCTCTGTAGCATCCAATACTGGAGAGACATGATACTGGACTGGATGGACCACTGGTGTGGCCCAGTTGGGTAATTCCTATGTTCCTACAAATTCTTTGAAGTCACAGAATTAATCCCATATTATTTCTGGTCTGGTACATGGCTCTTTTTTTATGCCTCTGAATGATATTTTGAAATTTTCTTCCACTTTATTATTCTTTGAAGAATATTAACAAGATAGTCAAATGACAGAATTTTTTTAATTCCATCATATTGTCTTCGTAGAGCCTCTCTATAAATTTCTTCATCCTTCAACATTTGCTGTATTATCCTAGTCTCTCAGGGAGCTATAAGAGTTGTTGGATTATAAGTGGAGTTGTCCCTAATAGGTGTTAAAGATGAAGGAGAGTAGCTACCTTTAGTTCCAACTGGTGAAGGTACTGACCTGGAAAATAAGTCTAACATAGGCAATTAGGACATCTATTTGTTGTCCTTGTGGTTTGTTTTTTTCATAGGAAAAATGACAAAGTATTTTAGGGAAAATCCTGCTATTATTTGGATCTTCTTGATATGCTTCTAGGTAGTAGTTTAGCAATTTGGAGATTGTGAATGAATCTGTCAAGATGGGTATGATTTCAAATTGGTATATCAGTCTTTTCTATGGGATTGTAATTTGTATTGCAGAGGTATTTCAGATTTACGAAATGGCCAATCTGAATATTGGAGAGGCTCTTATATATAATGCTGTGCTCTCTGGTTCTAAAAGCATGAGCCTCTACTGCCTGAACTAAAAGACCCAGATCCGTTAGCCAAGGTTGTAATAGACTCATCAACTTCTCTAATATGGTCTAGCCACCACCAGAAGTAGATGGAATACCACACGCTGCGTGGGTGTGGCTCACTTACCAAATAAATACAAAGTAGTAATAGAATTCAGGACCTACTGCAGTGTAAAAAACATCCTTTATCACTTGTACTAATGGAGAGCCTCTGTTGAGTGGTGTTATTAACTTCGAACTTATCCTCTGTGGAGGCCACCCCTTCAGAGTAGCATAGTCTCAAACCCTTGGAGCAGCTTTGATTCTATCCAGCAGTGGTGTACAACTGCTTTTGCCAGTTAGCATGTACAATCAATTGATCTAATCTGTCTATCTGTCATTTGATCTATCTAATCATCTGGTAGGTTGGGTGGTCTTTTTATGTGCTAAAGGCCTGATTCTTATCTTCCTTACACTGTTGAAACTCCATTAAAGGCAATGGAGTTCACTGCTGTAAAATGAGTCAATGGGAATACTCAAGCGCTTTTACGTGCAATAAATAGTACACACAAAATTAGTGCTTTATGGAACTAGAATGTACTTTTAAGGTATTAGATGGCAAATGCCAAATATGTAGTACACTTTTTGATTGTTTTTTATTGGACAGTTGAAATTTGCTCCTGCTTGCAATTCTTATTCTGTTTCTTAAAAAAATAAGTAGATAAAATATATGTCATGATCCACTAAGGTCTAAATGAACTGAAAGTACTTTCAGCAGAGAATGAAATTAATGTAAACTATAACTCAAGTTCCCTCTTCTACTGCTCAGTATATGACAGGATGGTACACTGCACATCTTCAGCATCCCACGGATTAAGGTAGTCCTGAAGAGGTGTGAAAATTCCAATGTAGACACTTTTGAGTTTAATTTATATGCATGAAAAAGTATGAATTCAGACTTGACTCTAAAATTCAAAGAATTACAACAGTTGAATCATTCAACTGACCATGTTCAAAATTTCCATTAAGTGTCATTGTCAGCACTGACTCTGAGAGCTGATTTCTGTCGATATTAAAGGAATAAACCTTCTTTACTCCATCAAAATCAGATAATTTCTCTGAAATTAAGACTATATATTATGGAGCTTTACAGAGGAAAATATGAACAGTCCAGCATATCTTCTGCACCATCCATCATATAATTTGAGCACTCTAATCTTATGAAAAACAAAATTCTTATGAAAGCAAATGTCCTGCTGTTTGTCTTTATTTAAAAAATTATGACTGGATTTCAAGTGGTACTTTAGGCTTCTGAAGTGTATGTGTCAATCTTTCCTCCAAGATAATTTTCCCTGAGCACTGTGCAAATTGCATTTAGGGCCTGATTCAAAACCCATTGAAATCAATTGTATCTTTTCATTGGCTTCAGTGGGCTATGGATTGTGCCCTTAAAATCTTTGTTTTGTAAATATTTCTAAAAAATTAAATCTTCTAGAATTTAGATTCAATTCTTCAAAAGTGCGTCAGTCTAGTCCAGATGCATAAATTGTGTACATGCATTGTACATACCTAATTTGGACACAAATAGATGTACACTTTTGTTCATGCATATTTGAAAATTTAGCTCTGTTTTTCTTTGGTATAAGGAGATGAAGTTGTGAAATCTGATGTGGTTATAATTTGCTTCAATGTAAAAGGGAGGTGTACCATCATGACATGCAATACATAAGAGAGAATGTGAGTTGTATCAAACATATACTTGGTAACATTGCTTCTTTTTTCTTTTTTTGTTAAAAGAGAGAAACATTTTTAATGAGTGAATTGGATTAGATAAAATTGAAACTAACACAATTTGTGGAAACCTTGAAATGAGCATTGTTTGGAAATAGTTTGGTTGATTTGGTTTTCTTTTTCCTTTGCATTATTTTTACCTCTGCTTTCCAGAGAGAGAGAGAGCGAGCATAAAGGACACTTGTATTTGATGATTTACAAACTGGCTGCAAACTGGAAGGACCACAAATCTCACAAGGAAGTATGTCCTTGAGATTTCTAGCCCAATTTTTATAACCATAAAGTGTTGAATAATTCCCATAGATTTTGAATAAGTCTCTGAATTTTCTGGGTGTTCAGCTGGACTGAATCCTGAATTCCAAATCTTTAGGGTTTCATTCATCACTATTCATTACAGTATGTCATTTGGGTCAATAGCGAACAGAGAGAGAAATTTATTAATATTAAGGGAATTAATTATGTTAAGAGCAAATGAAGTTTTTCAAAGTCATATCAAGGTTGCTCTCCATGGTATGTATCTTATGCAGAGCTTAATATCTGTTTCACAGTTTGCAGACTTGTTGGAAAACATGCAGATAGAGTCTGAAGAGTGTTTACGGAAGATGGTAGATTTCACAAAGTTATTTCCATTTTCTCCAAGATTTTAATTATTTTATGTCACTTTAAATAAGCAGAACATTACAACTTGTTGAATCAGATGCAGGAACCATGGTTGGCTTCTGGGAATAGGGATGACTGTAATTGTGCCTCTGTTCATCTCAGACACTCAGCAAAATTTCAAGAGGAGTCCCTAGGGCCCTGATCTTGCAAATTACTACACTTGAGAGCAGCGACACAGCCATGCAGAGCCCTAGTGAAGTAAATGCAAAGCATTAAATACACCGGTGTAACCAGCAAATTTTTGATCAAAATCATAGAAATGTAGGACTGAAAGGGCCCTCAGTAAGTTATCTAGTCCAGTCCCCTGCATTCAAGGCAGGACTAGAATCTCCGAATTAGGAACACCTTGGGAATGGAGATCGTTTATAACTCTGAAATGTTTGTGACTCCGAAGAAAACATTATGATCGTTCTTTCAAAAGTTTACAGCTGAACACTGATTTTTATACAGCTTTGAAACTTTACTATGCAGAAGAAAAATCTGCTTTCCCTTAATTTTTTTAGTACTTTACTTTTAACATGATATTCTACTGTATTTGCTGTTTTGTTTTTGTTTTTTGTCTTTGCTACTGCCTGATTGTGTACTTCCAATTCCAAATGAAGTTTGTGTTGATTGGTCAGTTCGTGACACTGGTATTTGTACCTCTGAGGCTCTAGTGTAAGTAATAACTAGAATATTCCTGAAAGGTGTTTGTCTAACTTATTCTTAAAAACCTCCAATGATGGAGATTCCACAGTCTCCCTAGGTAATTTGTTCCAGTGCTTAACTACCCTGACAGGAAGTTTTTTCCTAATGTCCAACCTGAACCTCCTTTGCGGCCATTTTAGCACACTGCTTTTTGCCCTATCCTCAGAAGTTAAGCAGCACAATTTTCCACCTTCTCCTTGTAGCAACCTTTTATGTAGTTGAAAACTGTTATTATGTCCCCCATCACAAATCTGTGCAGTTTTGTGAAAACCCCAGTTTTCATTGGGAATATAGAAATAAAACTGTCATAAACAGATAGCTAAGGGTTAATGCCTATTTCACCTGCAAAGGGGTAACCAAACACCTGACCAGAGGAATCAATCAGGAAACAAGATTTTTCAAATCTCAAGGGAGGGAATTTTTGGGTGTGTGTCTTTCACTCTCTGTTGTGCTCGGCCTGAGAGTGAACTGTCTCTCTCCAAGCTTTCTAATCTTCTGTTTCCAAGTGTAAGTACAAAGTAGAAGACAATCGTTTTTATATTGTTTTTGTATTTACATGTGTATAGTTTGCTGGAATGTTTAAATTGTATTTCTTTTTGGATAAGCTGTTTATTCATTTTTTTTAAGCAATTGACCCTGTATATTGTCAACCTTGATACAGAGACCATTTTATGTCTTTTTCTTTCTTTTTATATAAAGCTTTCTTTTTAAGACCTGTTGGATTTTTTCCGAGTTAAACTCACCAGGAATGGTGGGGAGGAAGGAAACAGCAGGGAAGGGAAAATCTCTTTGTGTCAGAGTTGCAAAGCTTACCTTTGCAGGGACTCTGATGAGGGTGAAAAAAACTGGATCTCTCTGTGTTTGCATTTCAAGGAATTGAAATAGGGTTATTGTCCAGGGCCATCCAGGAGGGGGAAGCCTGGGGAGGAAATAAAGAGGAGACAAGGGGAGGAGGTTATTTCCCTTTGTTGTAGACTCAGGGCATCTGAGTCCTGGGTTCCCCCAGGGAAGGTTTTGGGGAGACCAGAGTGTGCCAGACACTGGAATCTGGCTGGTGGCAGCGCTATCAGATCTAAGCTAGTAATTAAGCTTAGAGGAATTTATGCCAGGCACCCACATTTTGGATGCTAAGGTTCAGAATTGGGACTTATGCTTATAACAAAAACAAAAATAGAGAATTTTGGTCTGGCATAAGTATAAGCGTTTACACCATACTTCATGCTCTAATTCAATCAAGAGGTCTTTGTGGAGGAATGACAAGTAGAAGTTATATGGCTTGTGTTATGCAGGCAGTGAGATGAGATGATTATAATGGTCCTTTCTGCCTTTAAACACTGAATCTATGTTATCTTCCAAAGGGCAGTAATTAAACTATACAAGTGAGAACATCATGTTTCAGGGGAAAAAAAAGGCTTGTTGTTTGGTTGTGTTTTTTATTTTGTTTATATCAGAATGGAACCAGATGGACTTTGCTTTAAAACAGAGAAAAGAATGAAATTATGAATTATGGCTGAAGTCAACAGTCTGAGTCCCCGGCATTGCATGTTGCTCTACAGACTAATAGAGTGAAGTTCAGGGAGGAATTTGAGCTCCTTGCTTACAGGGGTTGGATATATTGTGGGAGGTACCTGATTTGACAGGTGTCTAGGGAAGGCATGCTATGTTGGTATCAACAGCTATCTCATTCCTAGAGTGGCAGTGGCATAACTTCAGAAAGCTGCTCTCCTCACAAAGCAAGGACTGTAATTTTCATGGAAGAACTATTATAATCAGTCTAGACAAGTTATTCCCTATAGCCCTTGTCTGTAGGGCTACAGAAAATTATTTTCTCAGACATATGATGTAAACATCCAGTTTTAGTCTTTATTTTAATGCATGTGAGAATTTTCTGAGGCAAGCCTCTTTATTTCTTCAGTGTGGAATATTCTTGGATACATTGGTGGTTTCTTTGACTCCTGCAAACACCTAACTGTTCAGCTTCAGTGTAATTACAAAAAAAAATTATGAATCTCACATTGGTTAGAATGTGGGAAAATAGATGCCAACTATTGGGAATAGAAGAAACAGATGCAGAGGAAAGGACCTCAGAATATGAGAAGAGGCCACGCAGGAGGACTGCTCCCTCCAATCACCAGGGACTATAGCGGTAGAACTATGGCACCATAGCTATAGGGTAGAACCCCACTGAGTAGGCATTTTTCCCACCCCTGTAGAATCTACACCTCCCTGAGTGACAGAAGCTAGGTTGATGGAAGCATTCTTTCTTTAAGCTCGCTGTGTTTACATTGGGTGTTAGGTTAGCCTAGCTGTGGGGGTGGTTTTTCACACCTCTGAGTGCCCTAGCTGTGTTGACATCAGTTTTAAGTATAGATCAGGCCCTCAACTCTCTGCACAGACCTGTTTAAAGACATGACCCACTTAAATCATCTCCTAGGCAGAAGGTCTCAATAGTTGGGTGTTGTGGAAACATATTTAGAATCAAATAAAATGTGCGAGCACTAACCCTCTTTTCTGTTCAAACCTGGTTGCTGTTCTCTTGACCACTTCTGCTAAGCTCATCAGTCACTGTATCATGTGGCAAGATGGGCTGACTCAAAGGACTGGATTCTGCCTGACCCTTAGGCAGCTGCACTGCACGTGTGAGTTAACGGGGAGAACAGAAGGGAGTCTTCAGGCAGCAGAAGGAACCTCCTCAGCCGTGTCCTAGGCGGAATAGCAGTTCCTGTACTCCAGGAAGTACAGGGATAATTCCCGCACTGATGCCCTTGAGGCAGGAAGGAAGAAATGTCCTTATTCCACGCCTTCCTAAATGCCAGTCGGCTCCACTGGCTGGCTGTTTGGAGGGCTAAGTGTAACCCATTTAGTGGTGTAACAGCAAGTATGCAGCCTCTGTATATCTGGGGAGTGTGCTGGAATGGCATAATCCTTCCTTAAGATAACTTTTAAATAATTCTGGCCTAATTCTTGTGTTTAGTACCTGGGACGTAAAATGGATTTTTTTTTCAGAGTAAAGCACTACTCAGCATGAGGCAGGTGGCAGAACTGAGCACCAACTACTGGCTAGGTAGCGCATCACAAATCCTCATTGACTAAGGCTCTTGTGTTATCCCAAGAAGAATAGAATTAGAGACACAGCATGTGTAGGACTAAAGTCACCGCTGAGCAGGGGAACCATGGGTATTTTATGCTTAAGGATAGAGTTCATGCTGCCAAAGTACTGAATGTGAAGAGATAAGTGGCTGTCATCTGTGGCTGATAGCCAGAAGCACCTGTTAATGCAGGGATTCTCCAGTGCTCTGAATGTTACAGCTAAATTAAACAAAATAATCATAATGAACATATTTTAAAATTAAAAACAAATGCATTTGTCATGCCTCCTGAGTGAGAGTCTGTAAGGGCCATGTGGATGGTCTTTTACCAGCTATCATGAATTATTATTATTCGAGGGACTTAGACAAGTTGGGTGAGTTAATATAGTTTTTTTGACCAATAAACAATATTACCTCACCCATCTTGTCTCGCTAATATCCTGGGACCAACACGGATGCAACAACACTGTATATTCAAGGAAATATTTTTAAAAAAAACCCAAAGTTGTAGTGTAAGTGTCATTAAGAGTGTGTCTATGCTATAAAAATGTTGTGTTCTTAATTTGGGTTAAATTAGCAGTGTAGACATACCAACTCAGCTTTTAGCTCAGGTTAGCAGCTCCAGTGCAAGTCCGGGTCCTCTATAGCCTCTAGCCTGAGTCAACTCCCACTTTGGGCTGGCACATGCTCCATGAACCCTTGTTTGAAAATTTAACAAGTACAGTCGTACTTTCTCCCATGATGCTCCTCGTTCTTGAGAGGAGCTCTTCATAAACAACTGCAAAGCCACCTCTTTTTCCTCCTTGAAATCCCTCCTTAAAACTTGCCTTTTCTGTGATGTCTACAAAAAACTTGACAAGAATTAGACCATTGCTGTGCTGATACCACTGCATATCATGTTGAGAAGTATTGTCTCTTTGTTTCCGTGAACTCCACTATCTGTCTGTGTCCATCTCTTGTCTTATACTTAGACTGTAGGCTGTATGGGGCAGCAATCGTCTTTTTGTTCTATCTTTGTACAGCACCTAGCTCAACATGATCCTTGTCCACAATTGGGGCTTCTAGGTGCTAAAGTAATATGAAGCTATTAATAATAGAATAATACATTTCAAATATCAACTGCCTGTCATCAGTTCTCTGGAGGTTTAAAATATATATGTTCACAGAATGCTTTTCTGTAATCTAATAGTTTCTAGAAAATCTCCTCCTGGATAGTCTACATGAAGAGAAAAGGTTGCATTCATATGATGATGATGATTCCTTTTGTGCAAATAGATTACTCAACTCAAGCATGTCTGGGCTGTGATTTGGAATGGGTGAAATGTTTCTTTAGTCATACAGTTGGAGTAATATACCCTTTGATTCAAAGCACTTACCTGTCTTTAGTTAGCTATGGAAAGTCAGGAAATAGTTGTGAATACTTACTGCCTGTTGCTGCAGCTGATCTTGTCCTACTGCTGTTCTGGAGCATTTAAATTTGTACTTCAAGCGCCAGATAAAATAGTACATAATGTTACCATATACAAACCCAATGTGCAATTAATAGCATGGACATAAAATAAACCTTAATAGCTCATACCTTTAACTCCTGCTCCATTGATAAATGTGCTTCTTGAGTAGAGTTGTGTCGTCTTTTGCATAATTACAGTTAACCTAATTCTACCTTCATTTAAATAGGTGCCATCTTAATGAATTCAGTGGAAGTGCTTGGGCATAAATGAGACCTACATTTCAGTCTGTGGGAATGTCCTAATGATACATCTGTTGTCCATTATCTGTGACAATGTCATTTTCTCCGTAATAATTAAAATAATATTGTGGCCCCTCTTCCACATCAGTTCCTCGTGTCTGGCAGCCATTATTTATGCCGTAACAAAATTTACAACTTTATGTGTAAATATTTAATTCTGAGAAGCCCCAGTGTACTTATAGAGCCCATTGTATGATAACTCTTCTTCTGAGCGAACTGGTTACCTAAGCAATCTCTCAGTGCCCCTTTATGGGATTGACTGTCCACAGTCTTGAACCTGTGTGGTCAATTTCTCTTTTGCAAAATGAGTGTAAACCACCACCCTTCTGACATGCTAGCATTTTTTCATCCATTTCGCCTCATGTCAATGTCAACAAGAGTGTGGAAAATTGAGCAACATGTGTTGATCAGTGCTGCACTAAAGCACAACTCTTCCTCTGTGGCTGAACATTCTGCTTTTGTGTATCTCTCTGTTCCTGCCAGCGGAGGGGGGGGGGGGAATTGAGCTCTGTCCAGAAACCCTGAGTAGCAATAGATTCATATGTTGGTATTGAAACTGGCCAGCCTCAAGCTTTGTTCTTTTGCTTGGGACTAAATTTGCAAGGTGTCTATTGCAACATGCCTTCTACCCCTCTGTGGGCATTTAACGTGAGATGAACGCTTTTAGCACACCCAGAGAGATACACAGCATCTTGCAGGATTAGTCCCTGAATGAAGTTTGGATCTTTGTTTCATGTCCTGAGTTTTATACACTTTTATAAAAGAGAAATTAATTTTAGGAAGTACAATTATGCATACAAATTTTATTGGAAAGTTTTTTTTTTAAAAAAGCTACAGACACTGATAACTAGAAACCACACAATCAATGATTAAATGTAATAGGTAACTGCAAGAAATTTGGAGCCAGGTCTACCAAAAGTAATGTGTTCCTTGAACAGAGTTGTCTTGTTTTGCATAATTACAGCTAACCTAATTCTGCCTTCATTTAAATTCTGCCTTCATTCCTATAAAAGGAATAATGTTACAAGGAACTGAGTTTTTGATTTAGTTGGGGTTGGTCCTACTTTGAGTAGGAGGTTGGACTAGATGACCTCCTGAGGTCCCTTCCAACCCTGATATTTTATGATTCTATGATACCATCTGGTCAAGATGACAAAACTCATTATGAGGCACTTCTTGTGCTGCAACTAATAGGCCATCATGCTGTAACTTTGAAACTAGGTGCAATTTAAGTGTGGCAGAACATGCTGTAGACTTTGTTTTTTAATATAACTGGTCTGTGAACAGTGACAGACCTTAATTGGCTTGACATTAATTCATTAAAGAGAAAATTGTGCCAAGCCATGAAAGGTCAGTGAATGAGACCCATAAATATTGAGATCAAACAGCAAAGGATACAGCTAATAACCATCTGTTCAAAAAGTTTTCTCCAAAATGAAATTATACAAGTTGAAAATTAGCATTTGTTTTTGAAAGGCTATGACAGATAAACATCATCCTTGCACAATGGCACATAGTGAAGACCAAATTTGGATGCTTACATTGAATCATTTTAATCTATGTTTGCATATGGATTTACAATAGGGGCAAAACATTTAATTCTGGGGCCTACAGTTAGGCATCTGAATCCATACTTATGTATTTATTTAAGAGGCACAAGTCTAGATGAAGTGAATGGGAGCAGTGAGGGCAGCCTCTAGGCTATTTTGGAACTGATCCAAAGCTCAATGAAGTCGATGGAAATACTCCCAGTGAATTCCATGGGGTTTGGATGCCAGGCCTTTATTTATGTTCACATATGGACGTAGGTGCCTAATATTAGGATCTTATGTGTGAAAATGTGGTTTTAGCACTAGAATAATGCTGGTCTAAATTTATTTTCCTAGTAGGGAAGGTATCTATTTGTACCTCTTTTTCTTGCAATTGATATGATAGTGAAATTAACTGTAAATCTTCCATTTTCCTAGTTGCTATTTTTAATTTTCTTATTCAGTTTAACTCTATTGGTTCACTTAGATGCTAAAGATTTCTTTTTTTTTTACAATACATCTGTTCAAAAGTTGTATTAGTCATATGTTTTTATAAAAAGCCAAGGTCTAATAAATTTCTTCAATATTTATTTAATCCTTTAGAGATGTTCTGAACTGAAAATTGTAATTAAATATTGATTATACAGTATTAAATCTCTGTAAAAATATTTGAGGGTAGTTAACTATTGAAAAACCTTCCCAGGAAACTTTGCAACATCTGCCTTTTTTTATTTTTTCATAGCGAGCGAACTCCACCTCCAGCCACCAGAAAAGAGTACTGGACTACTTAGGTCTGTGCAAACCAGTCATGGTAAAAAATCCAGCCCCATCTGGGATTTGTCTGGGTTATAAGCTAGACACTCATGCTAGGTTCATGAAATGCTTCTTCCTCTGAAGTGAGCAAACCTTTTGAGTGAACCTGCCCTGCCTTGTGATTTTTGCCTTGAACCTCACTCACAATAAAACTGAATTTTCATCAGTTTCATCTCAGTTTTGATTTAACTTTTTTGGTTCATTCAAACCCAAAATTCAGAGTGAAACTCAGACTGAGCAGCCCCACAACCCAATTCTGAAGACAAGATTTGAACTGTTCTCTGTAGGAAAGCAGCAATTTTTTCAGAGCACTCTTCCTTTGTCACTGACTTTGTTAGCACCAAGACCTTGGCATACAGTGTATAATCCAAAGGCAGCTTTCAAAGAAAATCAAAGACATAAAAAGCAAAGACCCTCTAGTCAAAAGTCTGAGAACCCTCCCGAAGTTCTACTTTCAGAAGTAATAAAAGCTTTTATCATTTCAAAATTGCAGATACCAGTACATGGAATGAATTCCAAAAGAGTCATATGGCCTTCCATATTAGCCTGAGCTCAGGAAGTATTTAGATAGGGAACACGCATATATTAACTTTCTGGGCAACTTGACTATAAATGCTTTTCGCTTATTTTAGAATATTCATTTTGCATTAAAAATGTTTAGGGCTGTTAAACCATCAAATGGCCGTGTGTGTGTTGTGTATGTGTACAAAGTTTCTTGCTTTTAGAGCAAATTTTTTTAAAAAAAAGTACAAATGGATTGAGTTTAAAAAGAAAAGTGTGTGTTTGTGTGTCTATATCAACACACACACAACAAGAGGACCATATGGCATAATATATCCATCCATCCATATATATTAGAGAGAGATTTTATGGTCCTCTTGTTATACGTGTGTGTAGTGTATTTGTGTATCTATACACAGACACATACACACATTTCTTTCTAAAGTTAATCTGCTTGCACTTCACAGATGGTTTTAAATTTTTGCACTAAAAGGCATGAAATGTTCAGAATGCTGATGAAATTTGAACAAATATCTTGTAAAAGTAAATTGGAACACCAATTTTAATTTTTATATGTAATACTGAGATGCATTTTAGACAGTTTTAAAATAAAATATTCATTAATAATATTAGAAACATGTAGTCCTTCAGTCTGGTGTATCTAAATGTTCATTAAATGTATTTCAGATATAAATGGTACTGTACCAAGATTCAGCTCACAGCACTAATTAGACATAAAAGCTTTGGTTACGCTAAATGTTCAAGTACTTGTTAAGAATGTACTGTTCTCCATCATCTTTACCATGGATGTCATTAAAGAGCATTAAAGTTTATCAGAAGGAAGTGCTGACACTGACTAGATGTGCTATTAGAGATATAATAGTTATCTGAAGATGGAAGTTGGAAGGCTGAGCTTAAAAAGCTTTTGGGCGGTTGGCACATTCTCATGACAAAGTTCAGTCAAATTGAAATGGCAAAACTAGCTTTGAGGTTTAGTAGGGGAGTTTAAAAAGAGGGAGAGAGGACTATTCAGCTATCCTAAGTGACAGGTGTTGTAAGCAGAACTGCTTTTGGTTAATACACACTATCATTCTTCCCCTAAAGAAAATTTCACTGAACTAGAAAATTGGACATTAAGGACAGAATTCTCTTCTGAGATATGCACAGCGTACGCTGGATATTCTGTGTACCTGGACTCTGATATTCTTTCCCTATATTCGTGGAATTTATGAAATCTGAAAGGACAATTTTGGCCTGAAGATCTACAACATGCTTGCAATTTGTGTAATAATTTTCTCTTCATCCTCTTGCAAGTCCTCTTTTATATCAGTTAATTTCAATACCAGTTTTGTCATTATAAATATCAGATAGACTGAATATTCTGAATTGCCTGTAGTATTTTGCTGGGCTTGACATAACCATAGCAAGCCAGCAAACAGTTCCCAAATCAGGTCTTTTTTGCCTTCGCAAAGTCATCAAATATTTAACTCTTCATATTGGCCTATATCCTATGTTGGGTCCCCCAAATGGATACGATCCAAATACAGCAAGGGATGCCACTCTTCAGCTACAATGGAAAGCAAGTCAGTGGAGAGCCCAGCTAGGGGATTTTAAACATACTCCAACGAGGCTGCAGAAGACTTCCATAATCTATCTTCACCACCTCCTCCTCTCTAGGGAGCGGGAAAATTGGCCACGCTGAAGTGCTTGTTGAGTAGGTTCATGTATAGTATGAAAGGCAAACCTCACATTCTAATAGAACAGCAGGTTAGCTCCCAGCCATGGCTTAGATGGATCTGATGGACATTCTGATTCAGAGGATTTCTTCCTTTAACCCTGATGTGCTCCAAGCAGTTCCCTCAGAACTAAATCCCTTTATTTGTCTAGGCTCCATCTTCAGGACGTGGCCCATTCTGTCTTTAAGCAAGAACAGCATCAGTGGCTTTGGGCTTAAGTTACAGCACATAAACCCTGGATTAAGCACTGCAGGGAACTTGTTATAACAAAAAAAAACAACTTGTCAGTGAAATCAAGCTGTTTAGGAATGGCTTTATGATCTGCAGGATGCCAAATAAGGATGGACCCGCAAGCTCCAAAATGGGCTTGGATAGTGTTTGGCTCACCACCCTCACTCTCTAGTGGTACAGATGCAAGTCTAGTTGAACATTGTCTTCTCCAGTACTGCCAGAGAAGCAGATTGTGCTCATCAGTTACCAAGTCCATGTGTGGCCCTCAGAAACATTAGACCCTATACAACTGTAACCTACTGGTCAGTGGGCTACATAGGGATATTGCTTATACATAAAGCTACTTATAGAAGGTGATGGAATCTCCAACACTGACAATATTCAAGAGTAGACTGAACATCCCTCAGAAGAGGTTAGTTAAGGAGACAGTTAAACCAGCCGTGCTGTGATGTAGTTGAATCAGCTGACCCAGTAGCTCTACTTCTAACCAAAACAACTCACTGAAGGTATTTGGCCACTACACAGTGACCTTGAAATAGCACCAAGACTTCATTATTTTCATGTCATCCTATTTGCATTATATACTTCCATGTATAAATGGAAAAGAACGAAGCAAATTACGAATATCTCTAAACAGTGTCATTATTGTTACTTAACAGTAAATTGCAGTATAAAGAAGAGATTTCAGTGCATCGTAAGTTATCCAGAGATCATAGTTCCAGCATTGAACTTATGTTTTTTTTCTTAGATTCTTCTTTGTCTTTCCAGAAAAGCTTAATCATAAAGCTAGTGCACAAATGAAGTTTATACCAAGTCAATGGTGTTCACCAAGTCAGGTTCAGTATTCCGCTTCACTTAAGCGCTAACAAATTGGATAATTGTGTGGGGGTGTTTTTGTGAATAATACAGATGTCAGTCAGATTTCTGAGCGGAGCAGGCTTGTGCAAAGACATCCTTGTCCCTGTGTCAAAGTCAATAACAGTTCATAGTGAAGAAGAAAAAGCAAAATAAACACCGTGAAGTTGACGACTGACTATGCGACATGGAGTCATGAAAGCAGCCAGTCGCTCTTTTAGTACCTGTTACTTTAAAATAAAATCTTTGTATACACACACTAATTACCTCTGTGATGGAGAAGTAAACAAAAATCCATATCAATATAGGATATTATGCTCCATGTAAGTTGTGTTCATGAATAATCCAGTTTACGCATTTATTAAACTATATATATTTTTTTATAAATGTAGTTGACATTTAGGTATTTTATTAAACATGATAAATGCCAGAGAAAATTGAATTAAGAAAGCTTTTAACATGCTTTACTACTAGTTTTGAAATTTTGCCTAGCTGTAAATGGACCTGCTTTATATGAAGAATAAATCTGTTTGAAGACTGGAGAGTATTTTTTTTTTCTTTCATTGCCAGAGGCCCTGACCTTTTTGTTGATGGCTGGTTTTTAACAGCTTCACCTTATGGTTTTATTCCTTTTGATTCACAAGAAATTTGATTATCTGCCCTGAGCAGTAGTCATAATCACAGCAAGAAAGAGGTAAGCCATTTAGGGGATAATACAAAATGTCTTCATATTCTGATAGAGTGAGAGTTTGAGGGAATCTGAACAAAACTCTAAATCAGTCGTGATGCCATAAACAACTTGCAAAATGTAAGTGCTTCTCTAAACATATGTAGTCCTTTCCCAATGTTCTTCAAGCCACTAAAATCAAGAGCTCTAAACCTGTTCTGCCCCACCCCACCCCATATCCACAAAAAAGTGTCAACCAAATGGTGTAATTACCTCCATGAGGTGTGGTTCTTTTGGTACCAGCCCACAACTTTCTATATTATTGCAAAACAAAGGACACAATTTGTAACATACCTATTGTTTTAAAACTGTTTTATGATCATTTCTCCTGCAGGCAGTTAATATTTTGTTTGGCTTATCAGTTTCTGGGTATGTAAAAATGCATCCTCTCCTTCCTTATGCCTTGCAACAAACACTGAGTTTTTAGTTTTTTCTTATTTACATGTAAACCCACAGTTTTCATCCACAGAGAGAGAACTCTCATTTTCTCACGAGTGTATATTTCCATTGTATATATGAGTGTGGAAGGGGTGAAGAAGGGAACTCTACAATCATTCTACTGAATAGGAGAATTTTCCTTTTGATGAGGTACAGTTGCACTCCATTTACACATTAGATTTATGAAAAACAATGAGGAGTCCTTCTGGCACCTTAGGAACTAACAAATTTATTTGGGCATAAGCTTTTGTGGGCTAGAACCCACTTCATCAGATGCATGGAGCGGAAAATACAGGAGCAGGTATAAACTATTTCAGTTTGATGGGCAATATATTATCTCCAGATAGTGGCACTGCTATGGCACGGCCAGCATGCCCCTACAAACGCCAAATGGTGTGATGGCTGACCTGGAACAAACGCTTGCCTCACTCCGCCACTCACGCCCTTCTCTACCTATGCTAACATTGATTGACATCTTCATCATCTGGACCCATTGCCAGTTTGTGCTGTGCATCATCAGGGTACTGTGCGCTGACAGCTGTATTCCATCTGTGTCATGGACACAAATCATGATATCAGGAATGGCAATATACAAACAACGCTGTAAGGAGAGCTACTTAACCTGCCCTGGCCACACATAGCAGACCTTAAGGTTGCATCCTGTAGCAAAAAACTTCAGGACGCAGACTTCAAGAGAACTGCTGAGCTCAGTTCATTTTGCAGAATTTGATCACCATTAGTCTCTGGACTAAATCAAAGACTGGAATGGCTGCCATTAAAAGAAACCAGTTTCTCCTCCCTTGGTTTCACACCTTACTGCTAAACAGGGCCCCATCCTCCTGGATTGAACTAACCTCATTATCTCTGCTTACTTGCTAGGCAATATATAGACCTACTGGCCGGAATATTCACTATCCTGGCGTCTGAAACGAAGTGGGTATACCCATCCGAAAGCCACGCTCCCAAAACGTAATGTAGTCTATTAAGGTGCCATCATGGATTCTCGGCTGCTTTACAGATCCAGACTAACACGGCTACCCCTCGATATCTTCCTAACTTTAGATCTCTCACTGAAAATTGTTGATAACACCCATTACAAACACACACACACAGGGTCAATCAACAGGTAGGGAAATCAGACAGAGCCCACTGAAGCTCAGTGCAGCTAAATCCAAATTATCGATCATTGAGGATTTGGCCGATATTATATGCATTATATCCACTTAATTATTTTAGGTTAATTAATCCTCCTAATAAGCAGGAAGAGTATTTGCATATATTCCATACCCATGCTCCCTAGGCCCCACTTGAGGAAAACAGTTAGTACCCATTTAATGTTTTCCTTATTTATTGATGTTAAATAATGCTAAGAGACGTGTGTTTAAATCTGTCATGAGACAATGGGGATCGCTTCCTTAAAACGAAGCGTCAATCAAAGGAAAATCTCATGCAGTAGACATAAGAGGTTGTAGACCAATGGCAGTGTACTCCAACATCATCTATCTACGCTTATTGATAGGATGGCATGTTAAAGACTAAGGATAAACTCCATTCTTCAGTACAATCCTCTGAGCAATGTTCTTGGGCTGCCTAGACTAGAGTGAAACTTAGTCTCATTTAAGGCTTGAATTGCTCTTGCAAATTCAGTCCTCATCCAAGGCAACTGAATGCCTGGAAGTCTCTCTCTGATTTTCAGTGGGCTTATGGATAAAGCCCCATGAGAACAGGAAGTAACGCATAACTCTCGCACTTGATTAAGGCAAACTCACATCTTTTCATTATTTGGCACAGAGCTCAGCAGCCAGTTGTGCTGTGGCATCATCAGGGATACTGTTCCTGACAGTCCTGGAAAAGTTTGGATTCCATTGTCCATGAGTGGTGGATGACTAGACAAAATGTCAGCCAATATCACTACGGAGTGGCAATATACAAAAAAAACCTGTAGGAGAGAACTTCAGCCTCCCTGGCCACACACTATAGCAGACCTTAAGGTGGCCATCCTGCAGCAAAAAAACTTTCAGGACCAGACTTCAAAGAGAACTGCTGAGCTTCAGTTCATTTTGCAAGTTTGACACCATCAGCTCTGGACTAAACAAAGACTGTGAATGGCTTGCCAATTACAGAACCAGTTTCTCCTCCTTGGGTTTTCACACCTCTACTGCTAGAACAGGGCCCCATCCTCCCTGATTGAACTAACCTCGTTATCTCTAGCTTGCTTGCTAGGCATATATATACCTACCCCTGAAATTTCCACTACCTGCGTCTACGAAGTGGGCTATTCACCCACGAAAGCTCACGCTCCAAAACGTCTGTTAGATCTATAAAGGCTGCCACAGGATTCTCTGCTGCTTTTAAAGTTAGGCAGGTACTTAAATCTCCAGAAATGTTAGTGGTGCTTGAGCACCTGTAAGTTTCTGTTGGAAAGTGAAAGGATAATAGAAGTACCACTCAAAACCAAGCTACTTTTTATTTTTGGTGCCTAATTGATTAGGCTCTCAAGTTTGGAAGTATGGGGTTATATCGTTTGAAACGATGCCATGTAAAGTAAAATATCTGTTACTTACCACTGGTGTAATATGGGGACATCGGACTAGAAAGAGGGAAGGAAATGGGGCATTCATTTTATTGACATTTGCAAAACACTTACCATCTTTTTCCACCTTCAGTTTACAGTATTGATTTAAATCTTGCATGGGCTGGTCTCAGTAAGTAAGAAAACTAATGAAGTGCAAAAGCCAGACTTCCTCATATAACCTGAGACAGAAAAATGAGATGTCATGTGACATGTATAAATCTTGATATATAAACACACCCAAACATATACCCCATGTGCATGTGAGATACTGTATCAATTTATTCATTTAGTTTTCAGTCTTATGCTAGCGCAGGCCGCCCGAGGATTCAGGGGGCCTGGGCAAAGCAGTTTCGGGGACCCTTCCATAAAAAAAGTTGCAATACTATAGGAGGCCCCTGTGGGGCCTGGGGCAAATTGCCCCACTTGCCCCCCCTCGGCGCAGCCCTGCCCACTTAGACTTGATTATCAAGTGATTTCAGTGGTCACTTAACAAAAAAAAGACTATCTATGGAGGCGTAATCAGCTCTGTCTTTAAACAGTGGAAAGGGGCAGGTCAAATAGTACCTGTGACTCAGGCAGACCAGCAAGCAAAATGCCTGTCCCCCCTCTCTCTTGATGTTCTCAATCAGCACAGGCTAAATTACAGTTCTATTGCCTTTACTTGTAAAATAAGAACAACATTTCATTCCCACCTCCCTCACCCCCCGGCATTCAAGAATGATTTGTAAACCCAACCCAGCCAAAATTCTATCACTTGGGCAACACAGATCTGTTTGCTGGATACCTAGACTAGATTAGGTGTAATGTAAATAAAATCTGGTCCTGAAGCCTTTTCCCCCAGTCCCCAGCTCATCACTTGCTGTCAGGGAGAGCTCATTTTAGACTTTGCTTACAAATATAACTTGGCCAACGTCACCGAAATGAATGCACTGGCATCGTCATAAAAAACAAAAGATGTATAAGGAAGCTAGTCTATGTTCATACTTTTTACAAATCTATTATACTTTGTCAGATACATGTATTTTCTATCAAATACACTTTTATATGCTTTTAAAAGTACGTATTTATGTCTCACGTTTCAATTCAAATTTCAAACAATCACTAAATTGGCAACATTGCACATAATTAATTCACAAAACTGGGTGGAGGGGTGTTTGGGGAAATGTTGGTGGGGTGTAGGGGGTGTGTGTAGGGAAAGTCCTGAACCACTCTAATATAGAAGGCTTCAGGTTGTGTGGACACATTTCATCTTGGCCATTTCAGAAACAGACGGCAAAGGATCTCTCCCACCTGCCTCTTCACTGGGACAGCCCTGGATTCTTTTTTGGATTTCCTTTCTAGTAATACTGAGAGTACAGGAAAGTGAATGTAGTGAGTGCAGGACAACTTTTAGTTTGGCAATTCATGACTGGAATCAAGCCATGTCGGTTCAGCCCATGGTCTCAGCAGCCAGATTAGTTTTAGATCATGCAGACTTCAGATTTGGATATTGGACCAGTGATGTTCTATTTGTGCTTGGACAGTTCTAGTTTAATGTGCCTAAGTACACTTGCATTGATCTTAACTGGCCCAATGAAGGGATCTGGTAATGTCAGAATATGTTAACAATTGTAAACAGACATTACAGGAAATATATAATTAACAATAACCAGAGTCCCAAAGGTGGATACTGTCATAACAGCTATCCTGCCCTTCAACATCTTTTTGTTGTTAAAAAAATCATTTAAAAAAGATTACATGGGAAAATATAATGAAAGAATAAAAAGCAAGTATCTTGAACTCATCTTGAATCCCCAGATAATTTTGCATGCCATGTAATCATATTAACTGATCTCTGGGCCACTGTAATACTCTACGGCATTTTTACAACAGCGAGAGGTAAGCTGCAGTACTGAGCCAACAAATCTCAATGTTCTTGTTGTGTCAAAGGAAATGGGAAAAGTATAATTTAACATGACTTCTTTATCCTGAAAGCAGGACCTCATTTCTCTCCTCTTCCCAGGAGGAAGCAGGAGGAGCAACCATTCTCACTGCCAGATCCCTGCACCACATCAAGGCATCATCTTACCTAACTAGCCCCTGGCAACCTAACTTCTACACCTTTTTAAAAAGAACTCCTATTTGAAAATATATTGCATAATTAAATAAATAATACATGTAAAGGTAAATAAATGTAAGCATAATAAAGCTCAAAGATAGGGCAACAATATTCCTGTAAGTTCATCATTAGGACAGAACTATTTAAGGTTGTGTAATTTTGGACAGTGGTAAGAGAAAACCCAACAAATGCAGAATAGATTGGTAAATCTATTCTGTTCACACTTTAGAGGGGTTGTAGTAAACAAAAGAAATAAACTTGAAAAACCCATTGTTACTATTAAACTAGTATGGGAAAGCCATTGCGGCAAGTCCCATCTGTCTTTTTCCTCTAAGACATTTCAGGAACAAGAAACCCCCAAGTAAAATGGTTATGTGTGAACCCTGAAGTAGGCGTGGTACCATGAACCCTCGGTCTTGCCTGTAGGCCCCTAAAAGGAGCTTACTGGACATTTATTTGTTTTGTTTCTTTTTCCAGTTTGAGACTCATTTACAGGACCATGTCAATGATGTTTTTAACAGCAACCCAGCACAAGGTCTTTTAGTTTGCTTGGGCCTCTGGTACCTTAGTAAAGTAATAAATAATAATATGGTTCATTTAATGCTTTAATTGACCACATGTTGTAACTTAATTTTTTCAAGCTGCTTTTAAAGATAATTTTACAAAACTCACTCTATAAAGCTTCCGGAAGTTTAGCCTTTATTTTATTATATAGCCCCTCCATTCCCCTAGCACCGCCCGGCCTTGTGGAAACCACTGCCCCCGCCCCCAGCGCCACCCGCCTTGCAGAAACAGACTCTCTTCCTCAGCGCCACCTGTCGAAAACAGCTGTGGGCCAAAGAGGAAGGTTGGGGGGGGTGGGAGAAACACATAGGCAAAAGAAATATTCCATTCTATGCATGCGAAAGAAGTGGGCTGTAGCCCATGAAAGCTTATGTTGAAATAAATTTGTTGTCTCTAAAGTGCCACAAGTACTCCTGTTTTTTTTGCAGATACAGACTAACCCGGCTGCTACTCTGAACCTGGCACAATAGGGTGGCCAGATCAGAGCAGTAAAATAGGACCCCACCCCCTCCCACCGACCCACCATCACACCCTCTTCACCCTAGTCCTCCACTGACTTGCTGCGTCCCTCCTAGTCAGTCCCCCACCCACAACTCACCTCCTTTTCACTTTCTCCCTCCCCTGCCAGAAAACCTTCTATGCCTGCCCTCTAGAACCCCTGCTGGCTCACTGCTCGTCTCTTTGTCCACCTGCCACTTTGCCCACCCGCTCGCCCCCGACTTGCCGCTGCACCCCGCCCCCCCGAGTATATAACCTCATTCAAAAGACCCAGGGGTTCACTATATTTACTGCACACAGCAAATCCAATCAGTGCAGTTGTAGGTAAATCTCTACATTATGCACTTTTGTATAACTTTTACATGACTTTGTATTTTGAACCTTGGTAAATATGTTATAGTGGGCCCCAAGTAGTATAATTAAAATAAAAGAAAAATGTCTCATTGCTAGAAGTGGAATGAGATCTTTCCTCCACTTTGTAATCAATTGCCCTATTGAATGAATGAGGTGTGAATGAGGAAGGTGTGGAAGGCAAGCACCTCCAGACAGCTGCAACCTTTGGAGAGGGACTGGGAGCCAGACCCCCAGACAAGGACCTTTGCCTAGGGCTGAGTGGGACGGAGTCTGGGTGCTGGGTTGCAGTCTCTGGCTGGGGCACGGGGAGGGACCCCAGTGAGAACAGCAGGCTGGAAGACTAGACTGAACCCACCACCCAGCCTAGTCCATCCCAGAGCCCAGGACTGAAAGCAATGTGCCCCTACCCCCAGGCCACCTGCTTCCACTCCTGGCCTCTCCCAAGCACTGCTACTGAATTCTGTGTGGCTGCAATCAGGTGAGATTTCAAGTGGACCCCCTGTCACGGAGTCCCGGGGCGATGCTCTGGAACTGCTCCCCACTAAGCCAGTCAGACTTTGGGGAGCCTCCTTTCCCTTGGGAGCAGACTTGTTCAGGGCAAGAAAGCTCACACGTCTTCACCTCCTGGGGTCTCTCCTTGGAAGCATTCAGCATCCTCTGCCCCTCCGTGTGCTTCCCACAGCGAAACCCACCCAGGCGGGGTCCTGGGAAGCCACAGGGTCCTGCACCCCCACTTTGCAGTCAGATGTGACTCTTAGCCAGTAAAAAACAGAGGTTTATTCGATGACAGCAACAGGGTCTAAAACAGAGCTTGTAGATACAGCGAACCTGACCCTCGGCTGGCGTCCATTTTGGGGGCAGTGAGCCAGACCCCTAGGTCTGCACTTTAGTCCTTATCCCCAGGCAGCTCCAGACTGACAACCCCCTCCAGCCCCTCCTCTCTGCTCAGCTCCTTTCCCGGCCAGGAGGTCACCTGATCCTTTGTCTCCAACACCTTCAGACAGTTGGCACCTTTGCAGAAAGGAGGGGCCCAGCCAGGCCATCAGTTGCTAGGAGACAGAGGGTGCCAGCCATTTAGGTCAGTGCACTGGCCCTTTGCTCTGCAGCAATTATCACACATCCTTATCCCACTACCTAGATACTTAAGACTGCATAGGGGACACTGAGGCACCAACAACAGTATTCAAAGCAAACATTAAGAACAGTCCCAGTTCATCACAGCCCCTCAACCCTCTGCTAAATTCACCCCTGTTTTGCAACCACTGCCCCCCCGCCCCCCCGCAAGCTGGTCTATTTTATTGTTGCAGGGCAAAATGAAGGAGCCTAGTTTAATGGAAATTTTCAGCCCCTACAGCGGTCTTGCAGCAGGGAAAACAGAGTTGATGGGAAGGGAACTGGTTTGGATAGGAGCCCCAGTCCCCTTCCTTTCCAAATAATTTGGAAAGGAATTAGATCACGCTGTGCCTCAGTTTCCCCTTCTGCAGGGAGATAGGGGGAGATAAAAAATATTATTATTAATAAAAAGTCTCAGCCTGCCGTGCCATATTGCAGACTTTTTTCTGGGTTACAATTACATGTTCATGATCCCCAACTTTAGTTCTGAAACACAGACCCACCCAGGCAGGCACAACACCCTGAAAACCACAACACCACCCCAGTATTACAAACCTAGGCGGAGGAATCACAGGGTCAAACACTCACGGTTGGAAGTCCCAGCAGCTGTTCAGGTGAGTGAGGTCACTGAGAGATTTTATTCATCCTGTCAGTCTCCCACCGGACAGAAGAAGCTGTCTCCTCCAGGTGAGCAGGTAGCTTTCTCTCCCCCCCCCCCCCCCCCCCCCCCCCAGCGGCCCCCCCCCCCCCCCCCCCCCCCCCCCCCCCCCCCCCCCTGGCTCTGCCTCCCCTCAGCGTCTCAGGTTGCCTCGCTGCTGCTTCCGAGAGACAGAGGTTAGAGCTGCCTTCGGCCAGCCAAGTGGGGCAATTTGGCCCCGGGCCCGCAGGGGCCCCGGCCGCGACTGTGTGACTGTGTCTGATACTCCCTGACGGGCCCGCTGGCCGACCCCCCCCCCCCGGGCGGCCCTGTGCTAGCTTCACAGCAAAGGGTGACCAAAGCCCTGGACAACGTTGGCACCTTCCCCTAAGAAGTAACAGATCACAGCAAAAAAAACTCATGCAGCAGCGAGTGTCAGAGCCATGGTTAACTGATTTGGCTTTGTGGGGCTTGTGCTGCCAGGCTAAAAACTGCAGTGTAGACTTGTGGGATGGGATTGAGCTCTGAAACTTGGTGAGGGGTAAGGATCTTGGAGCCCGGGCTGCTGCCTCAGCCCAAATTGCTACACTACTATTTTTAGCCCTACAGTGCAAGCACCACAAGCCCAAGTCCGTTGCCCTGGGCTCTAAGAATCAATGCCATGCGGGGGGATGTTGGGCTATGTAAACCAGAGTTTCTCAAAAAGAGGTCGCTGCTTGTGTAGGGAAAGCCCCTGGCAGGCCAGGCCAGTGTGTTTACCTGCCCTGTCCGCAGGTCCAGCCGATCGCAGCTCCCACTGGCTGCGGGTCACTGCTCCGGGCCAATGGGAGCTGCTGGAAGTGGTAGCCAGGACGTCCCTCGTCCACGCCGCTTCCAGCAGCCCTCATTGGCCTGGAGCAGCGATCCGCGGCCAGTGGGAGCCATGATTGGCTGAACCTGCGGACGCGGCAGGTAAACACACCAGCCTGGCCCACCAAGGGCTTTCCCTACACAAGCGGCGACCCCTGTCTGAGAAACCCTGGTATAGACATACACAAAAACAGTTCTCACTTCATTATTTCATATGTGATCTGACTCATAATGCTGTTCGAGGTCCAGTTCTGCCAGATTTTCTTAAACATAGGGTATTGTCTTGGCACAGAGGAGTCAAGTTGCTCTCATTCCTCTGCAATCAATACCTTTAAAACTGAAAGTATCAAGGTGACAATGAGCCATGAAGATGACAAATGCAAAGTCCTCCTTTGGTTACATATGGCATTCTGGATGGGGTTACATTCTGGATGGTGTAGAATTCTAAGTATAAGATTTTTTTTTTTATTTGTGGTTATTACATAAAAGGTTTATTTGTTTGTTTTTTATCCACTGACCCTTTAGCTATCGCTTCAACAGCATACCATTATTGTTTGCTTTAGCTGTGAAACTATCCTCATTTTTACTGGCCAGTAGCCATATCACTGCAGGCTGTGAACATATCAAACCTAAGCTAAAACGAGCCAATTCTGGTTAATCTTTAATGTAAAACCCTTGAGGGACACACAGGCTACAGTAAGATGTGATGATAGTGATTCAGAACATGGCTGTCTTTTCTCTTGATACTCTCCCTCTGCTCCCAGTACAATTTTATGTGGCACTGTGCTGCCGGAGATGGTCTTTCAAGTGAGTCCTAAAACAATGGCTCTGAATACTTGATCATTCAATATCCTGTCATATTTGTTTCCAAGAAAATAGGTACATTTTACATAATTTAGCTCTACCTACATAAATCTCAGCTAGGTGATTTCACTAGCATGTGGGATGATTCTTCATGTCTGCCATTAAAACATTATAGAGCAGTGGTTTTCAACCTAGGGTACATGTAAACTTGGGGGTATGGAGAGGTTTTCCAGGGGGTACATCAACTCATCTACTTATTTCCCTAGTTTTAACAGGCTGCATGAAAAGCACTCACAAAATCAGTACAAACTAAAATTTCATACAGACAATGACTTCTTTATACTGCTCTATGTACTGTACACGGAAACATAAGTACTATATTTATATTCCAAATGACTTATTTTATAATTATATGGTTAAAAATGGGAAATAATTTTTCAGTAATAGTCTGCTGTGACTTTTTTTGTATTTTTATGTCTGATTTTGTAAGTGAGATGAAACTTGGGGTAGCAAGAGAAATCAGATGCCTGAAAGGGGAACAGTAGTCTGGAAGGGTTGAGAGCCACTGTTATAGATAATGCTGCTCTGTGCTATCAAGTACTTGCCAAATTTAATCTAAGGATCAGCTGCATCTTTGGGGGGAAGGTGGGGATGAAGTGATTCTTATCTGCCATGCATGCAGATATGAAATGTACAAACAAAATATATTATGATTTATTATAGGTTCTCACGGTGAATTTAGGATATTGGTAGAGGCACAGAATAGGGTGAATGGGCCGTCAAAGCAATGGACACCACTGGTAAAGTGGAATCTCTAGTTATATTTTCAACATATGCAAGTAAAAATAAGACTGTAAGCCAGGCTTTCTTATTGTACATTAGGGACAAGCAAGTGATAGCAAGAGGTAGATTTCCCCATCAACTTAGACCCTGATTGACCTGGGAAAACCTACAGATTCCAGCTGGATACATGTGCATGCTCTAGGCAGCACATTTCTGGCAGACATGTCTACCACAGGTTTGTTATCTGCATGGTTTGGTATTTCTCTTTTGTTTGCTGCCATTTGTTGTTTTGTTTATGTGCCAAGATTCAAGGGTTTGTTGTTGAGAATTAATAAAGTGGTGTCTTGAAGTTTCAAAAGCGAGAGTGCGCTCTGGTTTAGTTGTGTGGAGGAGCATTGTGTTTATGCTTTTCAGTGAGTCAATTGACCTAGAATATTTTCCCAAGGACGTAGCTGTTAAGGGATGAGGAAAAAACAAATCTGGTTTTAATTCCTTATTATTTCCCTCCTCTTAGAAAATGAAAATGGGAGAACAAGTGGGTAGTCTGAAACTTGGTTTTTCTGGTGTCTTTGCCTTGGGCAACAGGGGGAAGGAGAAAAAAGTATATTTATAGCTTCTTCTGGGATGCTGGTGATCACACGAGTGTGTCTAAGCCTAACAATACTTTTTCATACTGTTCTGTTCATTGAAAGCTTCCCCTTGCAAAACTGTAGATGTGATAGGCATATTCTTTTCAGCCCTTGTGCTTTTCAATAGAGCATGTTCAACAAAGGAATAACCTTCATTTCTCACATAATGTAAAATGCCTGTCACTCACTAGTATAAGTAATATCCTCTGTGATTTAAGAAGCTGCTGTGTAGACATGTATCCTAGAGGAACAATCAGCATGACCACCTATTTGCTGCACTGCACCAGAAATCAGCACGCATGCTGCATTTTCCTGTCATTTTCATTTTGATCGTGTAATTTTCAACATACACAGTAGCAAGACCTATCAGTTTTATCTCTGTAAATTATGTTGCACTTTCTTCTGACATAAGTTTCCTGTTTTAACCCCCCATCTTCATGGCTCCTCTGCTGAGTGGCAATGTAACCCTCACACCTCCTGGATGTGGTGTTCTGTCCCTTCTAGTGGCACCGAGACCCCTCAGAGATTAATGAGTCTGCTACAGCCTTAGCTAAGAGCTATGTGGCTCTTAGCTCATGCAGTAGAGGCACACGCATTTAGCTCCAGCGGTCTCAGGTTCGAACCCACCTGCCGCCGAGCAGCATCTGCCAGTGTTACAAGTGGAGGAACATCCGGAATCAAACCTGAGATAGCTGGAGCTACATGCATGAGCCTCGACTGCATGAGTTAAAAGCCACATGGCTCTGAGCTAAAGCTCAGTCATTAATTAAATTAATTAAAGTCATTAATCTCTGAGTGGTCTCAGTGCAGCTAGAGGGGACAGAACACCCCCTCCCCCGCCAGAAGGTGTGTGGGTTACAGCAGCACATGTTCAGGACCATACAAGTTAGCTTTCTGTTGAAGGAGAAATCAGTGAAGTGTAGCTTGGGTATATTCTAGGTGGAACTCTCTCTTTATTTGCAAACGCACGTCCATCCTGAAATAAGATGGTTAAAGACCATGCAAGACAATCCCTTCTTTCAGGAATCTGAGCCCAACACCATTGCCCAGGTCCTGGGGATAACCCTGTCTCAAGAATTTACTCATCTTTCCATGAGAGGTGAAAGTTGGTAATTTTGTTTCACAGGAGTTGTGCAAAATATATATATATATATATAGATAGATAGATAGCGACTGGATAGCATAGTGGTTAAGAGCGCTGCCCTTTGATACGGGAGACCGCCCTTTGATACGAGAGACCGGGGTTCAAATCCCAGTTGGTACCCAACTTTCCAGTAGGGGTCCTTGGGCAAAAGACCCCCTAACGCTTCAGCTGCCTACCTCAAATATGAGAGTGACACGAACTAGGAGAGTCATGCCGGCTCGGACGTCGCCCGGATTAACAAGGTCCGCGCCAGATGTTGAGGAACCAGGACAATCTGACGATAAGTGGGCTACTGGAACAAACCATTCATGGACGAGACAAAGAACCTGGAATTGATGGAATGCTACTACACAGTAGACCTAATGAGAGGGGATATATGACTCCTAAGGCTGGTGAGTGGCTCCAACAGATCCCAGGAACAACATCAGAGCTCTCTGTCCAGAAGAGTGCAGTGCTAGAACAGCTAAGATACTGCGCAGAACCCTCAAACTCCCAGGCCTCTGGTAGAGGACCCGAGGTTGAGGAAGACACATACCACCCATAGGGGTGAGAGGGGAATTTTTTTTTTTATATATATATATAGGCACAACCATTATTATTGCACAGTTTCACTCTCAAATACAAGTTTAAAGGGGAATTCCTGCCCCCAAACTTACAAACTGAAAGAAAAATTCAGAGCAAACTGGCTTATTTCACAGCTAAGCCATGTGAAACCAGAAATCTTTCCAAATTCCCTTGAATGTGGGCATAGGTATGCTCAAAACTGTGCCACTATATTTACAATACTGTCATACAGGACTGGGTGAAAATTTTGTGTAAATATTCTTTGAAAAAACAGTCTGAAAATGTAAAATATGTTGTTTTAGATATTCTGCTGTAACATTTCATGGAGAGGTAGTCTGGAGTCCTCATATCCCCATTTGTTGTGGGTTGGGCTCTCCAGCTGGACTGCATCTCCCGTGATGAATCATGGCCTTGGATTCCCATGATGATCATGTCTCCTCACAAAGAGGAGAGGCCAGGGTGCATCATGGGTGGCAAAAGTACTGTGACAGGGTGGGAGAGGGAATGGGAGCAGGAAACATCCGAACTACAATTCGCATAAGGCACTCTGGTATTAGCAAATCAAACAATTTTGGTTTTGGAGAATATTTAGTTTGTCCTCAAGTCACTGAAAAATTGAAACTTTATGCACTGGGGTAGTGCATTTTCTGACCATCTCTACTCTGACTCTTTACTGAACTATACCAAAATGGTTGATGTTAGATCACATCCTGAAAGCAAAACTTATAGAGAAAGATGCTATTGCAGCAACACAGCAACCTTGTGAGTTCTGCACGTTAGTGCAGAGTACAATCTTGTGAGTTAAGGTGGACCAATGGCAGATTATTACTGTTTGAAAGGGATTTTTAAATTTAGTGCTTATTCTCATAGAAATAATTGTCTCCTTTTTTTTCTTTCTGTGAATATTGTTACATTTTTTCCCTTGTAGTTTCATTTTCCAGTTTCAGAACAAGCATATGAGAAAACTATGAACCAGAAATTGGCGGTAGTGTAAACCAGTTCTCTTGATACTGTTTAAATGCAAGGTAACTCCACTGAATTAATTGTATTGCAGTAAGTGGTTGGCTAGTCTGGATTTACAGCAGTACAGATGAGATAGAATCTGGCCCACCGCATGACAGGTGGCAATGTTCTTTTATTTATGTTTTTACCCCATTAGAAAGTTGAAAGAAATAAGGAAAAAAACTTGTTACATGAATAAAGCTTTAGGCAAATATTAGTTGTTCACCATGTGGCCAATCCTTTCACAAGCAATAAGGCTGCTTTGCGATGGCCATATGAGATTTATAAACAAAAATCATCATCTTCTGTTTGCGTGTTTTTTGTAAATCATTTCCATTTTGAATAACCTAAAATGGAGCCAAGCTCTCAGGGTTTTTTTTTTCTGTTTTTGTTTTGTTTTGTTTTGAATTGTATGGAAGACCATAGCTTTGTTGTTATCATCTAACAATATATAGGCATTATCTCAATGTTCACCACCCAGGCGCCCGTGGTAGCTGCAATGTCTTCCTGTGCTTGGGATATGAGACAGTCTGGTCTGCAATCACTGCAGAGTGGCAGACCTTTCGTTTATAATGGATTAACCTGCAGTGCAGCAGGCCCTAAACTGAGAGAGAGAGAAATGGCTGGAATTTTCAAAGAAGAGAAGGATACTGAATACTAAAAACAAAAAAAATCTCCTCCATTAAAATAGTATTAAGGGCGATTGAAATTTATGAAAGAAAGGGAGTTCTAATTGCTGCCACTCTGTTCTTTACTCATCCTGTCCTGTCTGGCTATTCCAGTATTCATGAATCAGAAACCGTTTTAAGATTTAGATACAATGGATTTAGTTAATAATGAATTGTCTGCTTTGATTTGAAATATGTTGCTCTAGTCTTCTGAAATCAGCTTCTTAATATTATTTTGATATCCATTCTGTATTGGTTAATTTGCTGCATTATTTAATTGTATAATTGAAATAAAACATAAGAAAGAATACTTTAAATTCTGCTTACATTAGAATTATTAGGGGTTGTTTTTATTAAAGTGTTAACAATTTCCTTAACATCATAGTACCTGTTAATGGCATTTTGTGTAGTGAGAACCCTGCAGATTGCATCTTATTCTGACAATGGAAAACCTCATTGCTTAGTGAGAATAATACGCAAGATCCTGGCAAGACAGGGACTCATAATTGCTTGGAAGTGAATTGTTATGTAAATATTTGTACTCCAATTCAAACCAAATTTAATGTGATGTTTTCAGAACACTCATGAAGTAATTCGTAGTATGGAATGTATTGTGTATGTGCATTAGCATCCATTATGAAAGTTGCTAAATGCATGCAGTGCTACTTTCCAAATATAAACAAGCTTAGTTATATTCTCATTTGGTTTCAAATGCTGAAAGAACTGAGACCACGACATGGTGAAATATGAGACTATACATGTAAGTTCTAAAAAGGAAGTGCAAGTTGATATCTATCGTGATATGCAGCACACGAGAATTGCCCTAACATCTGCAGATTGGTACTCACAGACCTTAAACCTGACTTAGGAGTCATGAATATGTGTCAGCTGGTGCTGTAGAATATCCCCCCATACTCATGTACAGAGGTGGACCAAATCTATAGTTGACATTTGACTGCATTTTTCATGTCCAAGTATTCCTCTAAACTAGAGTGGGCAAAAAAGGTTGGGCCAAATTTTTTTCTTGGAAAAATGTGGATTCAGTTTGACTGAAACATTTCATGAACTTCTGTAAAATTTGCTGAATAGTTTCGGTTTAAAAAAAAATCTGAAAAATTGATATGGTGTGATTTCTCAATTCAAAATTCCTTTGTTTTGAATTTTATTTTTAAAGGGTTTCAAACACTCAAAGCGTTTTTGTAGTTGAACATTTTGTTCTATCCCAAACTAATTTGATTTTGACTTTTTTAGTTTGCCTAAATATTTCAAACATTTTTTTTTTTGTTTGGGTGGACCTGAAACAACTCCCCCCACACACATATTTTTGGTTTGACCAGAGAACCAAAAAATCAGTTGTTTGCAAAACTCTTCTCTAAGCTTGTTTCTCAGTTTGTTTTGATTTTGTATTTGACAGTGCCTTGTGTTGCCATTTTCACTTATCCCCCAACAGCACAGTGATCCAGCAAAACATTTAAGACATGCTTAACTTTATTTATATGAATGGGCCCGGTAACTCCAGTTACTTCACTATTGGGATACCTTTCTTTAAGGTCCATTCTTATGTTTATTGCCGCTTCATTCTGGAAGGGCTGCAGCAAGCGCAATTTTTCATATACACGGTATTAAACTCATTGCAACTTGTCTAACAAACACAATGTGGGTTGGTTGCTTAGTCTGAGGATATCACCGAGGCAAAAAGAGGAATTACAAGAGTGGGACAAGAGGAGCATAGGGAATGAGATGGAGAGTCAGAGGAAGTGAGTCCAGCGATTTAGATGCCTTTAATGTTTGGATAGGAAGCGAGAGGCCTGAGCCTCAGCACCTATGGCCTAAAATGACCTTAAGCTGTCCGGAAGAGGAGAATCCTCTGATGGCAAAGTGAGCTTGTAGGGATTGTCTAAGGTGGAAAGTGGGTCTGACAGGTCAGAGGAGGAGAAACTGAAGTGTTGATTCCTCATTGGTGGAATGGTGACAAGGGTACATGCTGGAATAGAACATACCTATGATTCCTCTATATGGCTACACTGAAGAGTTGCAGTGCTGGTGACGGGGTTACAGCACTGCAACTTACTCTGTGTCCACACTTGCAAGGCACAGCCAGCGCTGCAACTCCCTGTCTTGGGGTGTAACGATTGCAGCGCTGGTGATGCAGTGCTGCTCGTCAAGTGTGGCCACCAAAAGTGCTTTTATTGGCCTCCAGGGTATTAAGAGGTATCCCAGAATTCCTGTCCACAACAAACCGGAAGAATGGCTGAACTATGAGCTCCCCAGACCTATTTATCTAAAAAACAAACACAGCTGCTCTTTGCTCCAGCCAGCGAGCGAGCGGAGGCAGGGGAATTGCTTTGGAATGTTCACAGCTGTTTGCTTGAGAAGAGAGGGGAGGAGGGAGTCCATGTTGAGCAGCTGCTTATGTGGTCTGAAGGCTACTTAGGAGTGCATAATTTGCATTTAGTGAATAAGAGAGAGGTGGGGTAAGGGTCAAAACTTTTAAAATGATTGAAGGTAGGTGCTGTGTATCTTCCAGTCCTTAGAACTTGCAAGGCAGGGAGCTGAGAACAGTGTCAGCTCCAAAAATCCACTCTCTCTGTCTCCCCATGCTCCCTGTCACACTCCACCCCACCCCCCTGTTTTGAAAAGCACGTTGCAGCCACTTGAACACTGGGATAGCTGCCCACAATGCACCACTCCTAACAGCGCTGCAAATGCTGCAAATGTGGCCACACTGCAGCACTGGTAGCTGTCAGTGTGGCCACACTGCAGCGCTGTCCCTACACAGCTGTACGAAGACAGCTGTAACTCCCAGCGCTGCACATCTCCAAGTATAGCCATACCCTAAGTTGCGTAGGAGCTGGTTTGGGTCCTAAACTTCCCAAACATGGGATGAGGAACGTTAAAGGGGGTTTAGAGAACTGGAGGACTGAGCCCATTGCTTTATTTGTTTCATCAGCTAAAGAGTGCAGCCTATCTGGACATCAAAGGGTGTTCACCAAGAATGTATAGATTTTATTTTTCACTTTGAAGCTCTACAGGTAGTGGATGCCTCATTAGAATATCCAGTTCCTTCTTTCTTTAAAAAGGGTGGGACATACAGAAGAATAGTTCAGCTGCCTGGCCAAGCTTGTCGAATGGCTCAGAGGGGTGTAAAAGATTAGATTCAGGATAAACCTGCTCCTTTTGTAAGTCCATGGAAGGGAGCAAGCACTTCTCATGCTGGAGAGCGCCCAGCATGACACTTGAAACCCTCTAAATTGTTTTATTTGTTGTTCTTTAAAAAAGTGTGACTGCACAAATTTCACTGAAGTGATGTGTATCTAAAAGGATAAGTATATATGTGCAAGTTTGAGAACAGGCTGTTTCAAGCTTCTGCGTACATGCTGATTTGAATGGCTGAATTATGAACTATTCAAAAATGAGATTTTTAAATGGAATCTGAGATAGACTTCTGACTAAAGCTATGCTGTGAGGCAGTGCTCAGTTCATAGTATAATGTGATGTCAGTTGAAGTAATAAACAGTATAATAAAGTGTGTTTCATATCTTGTCTAGCCAACAAGGTTAACATCATAACCGGCCTTTGAAGTTGAAGACACTCATTCCGCAGTGCTTGTAATTCTTTGGAAAGACAACATGAATTTAATGTGTTTGTGATATTAATTTATCCATTTAGATCAAGATAAATAACACATGTAGGCACGTGTCACGAGCACTTAGTCATGTGCATGTCACACTTGCTGAAGTAGCAAACTTCAAGTGTTTTGACTGGATTAACACTAATGTCTCCAGTGAAATAGTAGGGGTTTCATTTAGCTTAGCATCAGTTTAAGATCAGATATTTTTAAAGTTTTTGTAACTTGAAGGACAGGTTGAGAATTCATCAAATTAAAACTACGTATACGGAGAAAAATCAATAGGTACATTTCTGCTCTAGGTAGTGCTCCTGATGTGAAAACCCTGTCAGGGAGAACACCAGAGGTTCCAATTGCTGGGTCAGGGTGTGTGTGCATGCGCGTGTGTGTGTCTTTCTCCAGAAGCTTTATAGTACCACCAGCTCATGTTACATTTGATCGCCAAAGCATTCCTTAACATTCTGAGAAGTGTAATTCTGGTCTGTTGGGCAGCCATAGTTTACAGTTGCTTTCAAGGCTGCATTCTATTTAATTTGTCAATTTTTCTCATACGGTGTAGCTGCTGTGAAAGAAATTGGAGCTGTTACACTGTGTGCTTTGATACACTTTGTAAAATGCAAGGTGGGAGACAGTAAACCAAACACAGCATGTCAGTAATTCCTTTAAAATTGCTGATGTTTCAGCAGTGTGATTCCATAGCCTAGTAAGCTGTCACTGCTTCCCCCCAAAAAGGATAGCACTGTTTAAATGTTTCCTTTTCATTTGCATTGACATTATGGTACTGTATGTTAAATGAAATCCTGGGCTGCGGTTGGGAGGTTTCACACAATTTCTTGTCTCTAATGAGACAAGTCTGGTTTGTATGTGATAATACAAGTCAAATCCCAATTTATCTGAATGAAGAATGTTTATCCTTGAAAATAACTAAATAACTAAGTTCATTGATCTTTCTATATTTTATGAACGTGTCTAGTAGTTGTGACACTTCTACATAAACAGAAAATACTCTATAGCAAAGGGATGGCTAATTCCAAGCTCTTTAGAATTTTCAAAGCACAGAATGGGAATTCTCTTCTTTTTTCAGGCAGAAAACTTTGATTCATGCTAGTAACAAGAGGCAACAGATCCACAACTGGTTTAAATGTTTATAGTGGCCAGTAAAATTGATAAAAATACACTGTATGTCAAGCTTGAAAGCATGTCAGATGTTTCCCAGTTGCTGGAGTCAAACAGTCCCTGACGGAGCAAGGTAGTGGCAGATTTGTCATATTGCCATTAACTGTTTTGAAGCAAGGTGCATTGACATGTTATGTGAAAAATGTGAACAGTGCAAAGCAAGGATACAGTAGCCTGCAACAGTCATTGACAATCTTGTCTGTCCCACAAGTAACCATGTTTGTGTTTCTTGGGTTGGTCTGACCTAGCACATACATATTCACCTAGTGTTTGCTGAATCCTCATATGTTGACATTGACATGAGATTCCATCATCAAATTGTCATAGCTCTATGGAAGTCAGTGGAGCTACAACTACTTATAGGAGCTGTGGATCTGCCCCTAAGAATCAACAGGTAAACTCCAGAGCCAGGTGCCCTATTGTACGACCTGCTGACTCAGCTGTCTTTGGAATGTGGGAAGACTATTTCTGGCATTGAAGAAGTGAGGAGTTCCAGGCGGCTAGACTGATAAATCAACTCAGATGAAAACAAACATGACTTGGGCCACCATTTCTCTGTCTCCCTCTCCCCAGACAAGCTGAATCTTTTATAGCAAATTTGGAAAGTTAATTAGAAAATATACTGTGTGATATTGAGGAGCGTTGAAAGTCCTCTTTAATATCTACAGTATTTCAGACTGGATACTTAGTTTGGTCTTTTGGGGTGGATCTTTTGTTAAGAAATTCTACTACAACCCATATTGTAAAAAATAACAAGCGTAGATATATTCGGCAGCAATGCTTTCCAAACTATATATTGTGGATTTGAATAATACAGAAAGAGGGCATGCGGAATGCACACTGTTGAAAGAAAAGTGAGTATGAGTTTCATGAGTCAGATCAAGAATCTGTGGATATTTTCCTTATAAGACCACCCTTCAGAATTCATAGAGAGGAAATGCATAAGATTTCAGAGAAATGATAGTTGAACTTTTGAAATTTTACAGCCTCAAAGAAAGGGATGTTCAGTTTTCTCTAGTTATTATGTTCAAATACATTTTCATGCTATATGGGTTTGGTGGTCTCCATTCTCTGTCTCTGCATAGATAAAGGGACAGGGAAAAATCAGTTCACCACATCATGAGTGATTATAAATCTTCTGTTACTAAAATTGTTGTATTCCAAGCAAAGTGACTGGAAAGTATATTCTGATAGTCTTCTAGAAACCATTTCCAGCATGGACTCACGTGGGGACATACTAAATCAGAGCCAGATCAGATAGTCCAAAATACGACAGATTGTATTTTCATACTGCTGCTTGTTAGAGAGTGCTGCTGTTCCTGATTCTGTGACACACCTGCTGTCTACTGTATTGGCTTGTGGAATGTGGATGATGGTACTCTTTCCTCTTTAATTCCACTGAGACAGGGGCCCTGCGTGTCGAGGTGGGGGGCCCCCATCAGCCCAGTGCGGGGTTGATATACCCCATTGCCCAGTCGTCGAGATTCCCTGTTAAGCAGGTGATTTCAGTCAAGTGGTCCTGGCCCCCAGATGGGTCACTTAAACGAATAGTCCATGGGTCCCTGGGCGGGCAAAACAAACAGTCTGGAGCCCTAAAGCTTCCTGGCTGGGACAAACAATCAGGCTGCAGCCCCTGGGCGGGGCAAAGCAAACCAATACTCTAGAGCCCTGCAGCCTCCTGGCTGGGGCAGTCATTAGCACTTGGGGAATTACCCCCTGGGCAGGGCAAAGCAGCAATCAGGCTACAGCTCCCAGGCAAGACAAAGCAAACAAACAGTCTGGAGCCCTGCAACCTGACTGGGGCAAGTGATAGCCCTTGGGGGTGGGGGGTGGTAGGGGAACCCAGCCCCTCCCACTCCACCAGGTTCTGACCAAGGGCCCTATGAAGCTGGGGACACCCGAGTTAAAGGTTTAGGCAGCAGCTTCCACTGTATCCCCTGGGTCACTTCCTACCACAAGCTGTATCTCAGGTGTCTCCATTGCTGGCAGTGATCTGGCATCCCTGTCAGTCTCTGTAGTCAGCAAGTTATTCACAGTATACTCTGGGTTATCCACAGGTCTCTGGAGGAGCCCTCAGGACATGTTCCTCCTCCTCTGCAGCCAGCCCCAACTGAGCTGGGCTGCCTCCTTTTATCTGGCTCCTCCACTTGGAGCATGTGCAGAAGGGAAAGAGGGCATGGTCTCCTGGGTCCATAATGATTGTTCTGTCCCTGTTGGCCCAGTGCGGCATTGGAACAGCTCATCACATCCACATATTTAGTTTCTCTTCTGCTTTCTTCATTCATTTCTGTTTCTCTCCTTATTTTCTAAAAAGAGAAGTACAAAATTTGCACATTTCTATCATCCTATTTTATAGTTCACTATGAGGAATTTTCACCTTCATTGTCAATTAGTCTAAAAGTGTCCTGTATTCTGTATAGTAATCTAGGATTTAATAGAAAATGGTAAATTTTCTGTAAGTTTGTTGTAACCATCCTCATTAATTCTATTCTACTTTGTAAAATACTTCAAAAACCCATAGAAGGTTGATCATTCTCTATGAAATTCTAGATTAATTTCTGTAGATCCTGGTTATATTTTTAAATTTCCAGAGAGCCTACATAGTTTGATCCCAAATAATTCTAGAAGACTTTTCAATATGGAAATTAAAGCATAGAATCAAATTTATTAAAGGGATTGTTTCTGATGTTACTGTTTGTATGTACACATTTTTTTCCGTTTTTATCCCTGGTGCATTTTCTGTGTGCCAACACAGAAGCATTGATCATGGAAAATGGAGTGTTTCACTTTGATAACACAGTTTCCAATCAATCTCATGTCAGGAATTATTACCACCCCTACCCCCCTCAAAGTTTACCATTTAATGGTTGTTCAGTGGTCTATTTTTAAATAGTTTGTAGTTCTTAATTTACCTCCTAGCTGTATTTAAATCACCATAGCAATCATCACAACTGGCAGCAATTTGGCACCTTTACAGGCAGCCTCATCAAAGAGAGCAATTAACGAATAATCCCTCAGAACAATTTTAATGCACCTAAAGATGATCCCTAGAGGGTTGCTTTGGTAGACCAGTGTGAGGAAATTTGCACTATACTACTGCGCTATCTCTGGATATATAAGAAGACTTCAACCTTCACACTGTCATTCCAGCAGCTTTCACAAGCACTATATTATCTTTAAAAAGTGTATAAATGGAAAAAAGAAGGAACATTACATGGATGCTTGATGTTGAAGAAGAACTCATTTCTAGGATAATGCGTATTCTCAAAAGTTATCTTAAAGCAACAGTTGTTTCTCTAATGCTGTCGAATCCAAAGTCAGAATGCTTTTCTACCATATAAGTGAAAATGAGGCAACTTAAACCTGCCTGGAGTTTGGAGTAAATTCTGTACCCAAATCTGTGTACATTATTTAGTGTATCTTTTATAGTCCTGGTTCCAATTCAGGACTGGTGAAACAGATGCAACTCCTTTGAAGTTAATGGAATTGGACCAGGCCTGAATTTGTATTATAATCTTTCTCTTTCTCTCTGTGAAACTTCCATATTGCAATTTCAGGTGACTATGCATCTGCCAGCAAATTAATGTGTATCCAGAGTTAGTTTCTTCTTGCTATTGACCTTCATAGCGTACCTTTATTGATATTGATAAACTCAATGGTACATTAATTTTATACAAGTTATCAGTAACTATTCCTTTTTAATTTACTATGGTAATATCTACTAGGGTATTATGCTCCTTGTGTAGCACTTTACTGCAGTAAATTATCCTGAAGCAATTATCAATATGAATTCAGAAATGTGCATGCTACCGTGTTCTAAAACCATTAATGCTACTGCTCAGAACAAAAACACAAATCTATGGTTAGTTGGCTGTTTCTCTGGGATATGATTAATATAGTCATAATGTTTGTTATCTTTTCACTGACTGGATAAGAACATCACATACGTGTTGGTCTGAAGGAGCATTTTAATGAATGATATGAATTTGTTCCTTATTCAAATATTACAAAAGCTATGTTGAAAACATTATTAAGGTGAAACACTTAAAAGTTAGGAATGTCAAAATTAAAGTCACCCATGCAACCTTAATTCTGCCTCCCCTACACTTAGTGTATATTCATTACAACTACAATATACTTATTAATTAATTACATGAAGACATGGTGTTTTCTCCACAAGTCTCCTGATCTCGGTCATCATCTGATCTCAGTCTTCTCCTCCGCCCCAGGTTACTTGTTCAAGTCTCTTTGCCCAGCAAGTGTGGATGAAAGTGTTTATGCTTCAAGCCCTGTCTACACTAAAGAAATTTTGCCAAAATTTCTCAAAACAGCTAGGCTAGGTCACTTCCACAGGTGTTAACAACATTGAAGGTCTTAGTATATCTGGGCCACAGGCTGTGATTAAAATTTGTGGGACCTGACTCTATGTGCCCTACTCAAATATCTTCAGTAACCTGTGATCAGTACATATGATTAAAACTGTCAGTAACCTTTTATTTTAAGTCTGAAAATTCTTGCATTTATACTCTATCTATATGTTTCAACTGGTTTTATTCACCTGATTAAGGAGCTAAAATCAAAGGGAAGTATGACTCAAAAGCTGAGGGCTAAGCACTGTACAGTATCACTGAAGCTTACAGTCATGAGTTACATGGTTCAGCTCCCTCTGCTGCTATATGGGTCAGAAATTGTAACTCTGACTGCACAGAGCTCAGAAGCCTCAGATTGATAAGCAGAGGCATTTATTGGTCAAGGCAGCTCTTGCAAGAATCTTGAGTGATTTTTCAATATGAGCAAGTATACTCCCAAGAAATCAAACTGTCCCTATTTAATTTCATGAGCATGCATGCAACTCTGATTACTGCTTGATGAAATTCTGCTTGGTGGGTCAAAAACTTGCCATAGGAGGACTGTATAGGATGTGGCTCTCCAGATTTCTAGGCTCTCTTTGCCTGTCTCATTGGAACAGTGTAGTCAGAAACTAACAAAGCCCTTTGAGGGAGAGACATTGAGCCGGACTCATATCTCATATAGCTGTTAATTGCGTATAACGCCATTGTCCAGAGAAGTACCTTGCAGGTATGTTGAAAAAAGTTTTCACATTTGGAAACAGTGAATGTACCAGTGCAGTAAATAAGTATCTTAATTAAGGATAATGCTGTGTTACATCAGAAAATAGAGCCTTTAGAAAATGTTAGCAAAGCCTCCAACGTCTACATATAAGATATGTCTTCAATGTCCAGAGGAAGGATCTTCCTGGTGCATCACTGCGTCAGAGCAGCACTCCATTAAAGTGAATGTGTTGCCATGTGGATGCTTGGACATGTTAATCGATTTGCAAGACTTGCCCCTAATTCTGAATTGCTTCTGTTTATATTCTTTGCAAGTATTTGATCTTCCCCTTCAGTTACCTAAAGATACGTCTACACTGCAATTTAAAAACTGCTGCTGGCCCATGCCAGTTAACTTGGGATGGCAGGGCTTGGGAGAAGGGGCTGTTTAATAATGGTGTAGATGTTTGGACTCGGGCTGGAGTCTGGGCTGTAAGACCCTGAGAAGTGGGAGGTTCTTTTCTTATCTTTGGTTATGAATTAAATCATGATTAGAAGTAGTAATGGTCTTACAGTAGCATGAAGAATCTTTAAGTAACATTAGAGCCTTGTGCTATGTACCATATGAACGCGTAGGATGACATCTACACTACGAGCTAGGAGTGTGATTCCCATGCTTGTGTACATGTATTCACTCTAGCTCTCCTAGAACTAGGGCAATGGTTCTCAGCCTGTTGCTTGTGGGCTGTTTGCGGCCCAATCGCCACACTGCTGCAGCCCATGTGACATCTTCAGGGCCAGACAGATAATATTGGATGTGGCCCACAATGGTAAATATGTTGAGCACCACTGAACTAGGAGGAGTATAAATAGCAGTGTAGCTATAGTAGCATGGGAATTGCAGCAAAGATATGGAGCGGAGAGTCTGCTTATAAAATTTGCAGATTACACCAAGCTAGCACTTTGCAGGACAGGATTAGAATTCAAAACTACCTTGACAAATTGGATAATTGGGCTGAAATCAACCATGCAATTCAATGAAGACAAATGCAAAGTACTACACTTAGGGGGGGAAATCAGATGCACAACTACGAAGTGGACAATAACTGGCTAGGCAGTAGTACTGCTGAAAAGGATCTGGGGGTTATAATGGATTAAAATGGAATAAGAGTTAACAGTGTTATGCAATTGTGAAAAAAGGTGATATTGTGGGGTATATTAACAGGAATGCTGTATGTAAGACATGGGAGATAACTGTCCCATTTTACTTAGCACTGGTGGGGCCACAGCGGGAGTACTGTGTCCAATTCCGGGTTCCACACTTTAAGAAAGATGTGGAGAAATGGGAGAGGGTCCAGAGGAGAGCAACACACATGACCTATGAGGAAAAGTTTAAAAACTGGGCATACTTAGTCTTGAGAAAAGAAGACTGAAAGTGGACCTGATAATTGTCTTCAAATATGGTAAGAGCTGTTATAAAGAGGACAGTGATCAATTGTTCTCTGTATCCACTAGAGATAGGACAAGAAGTAAAGGGCTTCATCTGCAGCAAGAAGATTTAGGCTAGATGCTAGAAAAAATCTTTGTAACGGTAAGGGTAAGTAAGTTCCGGAATAAGCTTCCAAGGAAAGCTGTGAAATCCTGTCATTGGAGGTTTTTAAGAACAAGTTGGACAAACACCTCTCGGGGTGGTCTAGGTCTATGTGTTCCTGGATCAATGCAGGGGACTAGATGACCTCTTAAGATCCCTTCCCACCCTATATTTCTTTGATTCTATAATTAAGACATGTCAGACAAAGGGTATGACAGAGGAATCATTATCATTACTATTTTGCTGCTAGTGAACTAAAAGCACAAAGAGATTAAGTGACTTGCTCAAGGTCACACAGGAAGTCTGTGAAAGAATTGGGACTTAATCCCCAATCTTCTGCGTCCTAATCCAGGGTTTTTACCACAAGACCATCATTTCCCTTTACTAATATTACAATTATTCTAAAATAATAGTTTTTTTAATTCTTCTGCCTTTGATGGATTCTTTACTCGTCAAGGTGAAGCTCACTGAACAACATTGCATTCCACTACCAAAAAAAAAGGACACATTTTTTCTGCAAGATGAGAAGTGTTTTAACTTCTAGGGCCAGGTCTACACTGCGACTTTAAATCGGTTTAATGGTCGATATACCGATTTAACGCTGTATCCGTTCACATGACGTCGTCATTAATATCGATTTTACCGCCTCCTTAAATCGATTTCGGAACTCCTCCCAAACGAGAGTAGTAGCGCTAAATTCGATAGATCAGATAGTGATAATTGGATTAGGGTTCGTGTGGAGCGGAAATCGACGTTATTAGGCCTCCGGGCGGCATCCCAGAGTGCTGCAGTGCCGCGTCTGGTACAGGCATTGACCTCGATGCAGCGCTGGGCAGGTAAACAGGACAAGCCGCCGCGAACTTTTGAATTGCTTTCTGCTTGCCCCAGCATGACTCTGATTCAGCCGGCTTGGCGATGCAGTCTGAAATCCACAAGAGCTTCACATGGACGGTACGGGAGATCTAGGTCTGATCAGCTGTGTGGGGAGACAACTGTTGTATCCAGCCTCCGTTACAGAAACAAAACGCAAAGGTTTGAATAAAAAACTGCAGATACAACGCTGGGACAAGTACGCGGAGAGCAGAGACTGCAAATGGACGTATGAGGGAGGGAGGGCACTGAGGATCCAGCTATCTGTCACGTCCACGCAGTTCTATGAAAATATTTGCATTATTGGAGAGTCCGCAATGTCTGTAGGGTCAAACACAGTGTTGGCGTGGTTCTAGGGAAAGCTCCTCGTTTATTTCCCCCCTCCACAGTGAAAAAAGGGGTAAGAAATTTCCTTGACATTTCTATGTCCCTATGTTATGAATCTGCTAGTAGACGGGACGCTACACGCATGAGGAGCATATCGCTCTCCTCTCTGGTGTAGTACAGTTTCCTGCAGGACTGCCCACTCATCAAGGAAAGCGCGCTAACTGCTTACATCGAGGGCAAATTGCGTACGCGTAGCAGTAGTAGGACAGAATGCTAATAAACAAGCTTAATCATTGAAACTTGGGCTCAAAATTTTTGCAATCACATTTGCGATTGACTGCTTGGCAATAGAGTCGCAATTCTCCTAATGGGTATCTAAAATAGAGTATTCTGCTGGACTGTCATAGCCCCGCGGGAGGCTGCTCAAGTGCTCCCCCGACATCAATTTTCTCACTAACAAGTTTGTTTCTTACTTCGGTATTCCTTAATCTTTATTGACACACAACGGGGGAGGGGAAATGACACGTAGCCAGGAAGGTTGAGGGAGGAGGAAAGCAC
>NC_133785.1:27436088-27437594 GCF_003597395.2 Chelonoidis abingdonii | reverse complement strand
CCCTTCCCCCAAAGCCCCACCCCACCCCTTCCCTGCCCAGTCTCACTCCCTCTCCTGAGCATGCTGCACCCTCGTTCCTTTCCCCTAACCCCCCAGCATCTCCAGACACAGCAAAGCAGCTGATTGACGGTGGGCGCTGGGAAGGAGGGGAAGATGCTGATTGGCTGTGCCCACTGGCAGGCAGGAGGCACTGGGGGGAGTCGGAGGTTGATAAGGGGGTTTCTCTTTGCCCCCCTCACCCACCCATCCGCTGTCTCACCTCCCTGCCCACCTCCTCATGAAGCGCGGGGCCCCTCAAAGCATGGGGTCTGGAGTGGTTACCTTGATTTGCCGTACTCTAAATGGCTTAAACGGTCGCCTGGCCAGAATCTAAGTAAATAAAAATATTTATAGACAACCCCTCCCCTCATTCATTAGTACTGAAGAAGGATCCTGTTTGGGGTAGTCAGTTCTGCTGATATAAACTTCATGCTTGTGCCTCAAAAGACTGTAGCACCTGCCTGCAACTCAGCTAATCATAGAATCATAGGACTGGAAGGGACCTCAAGAGGTCATCTAGTCCAGTCCCCTGCACTCATGGCAGGACTCAGTATTATCTAGACCATTCCTGACAGGTATGTGTCTAACCTGCTCTTAAAAATCTCCAAGATTGAGATTCCACAACCTCCCTGGGCAATTTATTCCAGTGCTTAACCACTCTGACAGAAAGTTTTTCCTAATGACCAACCTAAACCGCCTTGCTGCAAATTAAGCCCATTGCTTCTTGTCCTATCATCAGAGGTTAAGAAGAGCAATTCTTCTCCCTCCTCCTTGTAACAACCTTTTATGTACTTGAAAACTGTTATGTCCCCTAATGGGGGAAGAGAAACCCTACGTTGCTTAGAATGGTCTGTGGAAGTCTCTAGTTCATAGAATCATAGAATATCAGGGTTGGAAAGGACCTCAGGAGGTCATCTAGTCCAACCCCCAGCTCAAAGCAGGACCAATCTGCAAACAGGTTTTTACCCCAGTTCCCTTGCATGAGAAGCTGGCTGGAGATACATGCATGTAAAATGAAGAAACCTAAGTCTTTAATATTCAGGATTTTTGGTTTTAGTTTCATTTTGTTGTTAGTCTTTCTTAGACAAATTACTTGCATGACATTGTAATTGGACCAGTTCAGAATACTGGGGAGGAGGGTCTATATAAGAGATAATACATTCCAGGAGATGCATTTAGAGAGAGAGGAATTAATGCCTTTGTTGCATAGTGAGGCCTGAGGCCAAGTGCCTTCTGTTCTTGAGAAGAGAAGTTATTATGCAAATAACACATGCCCTGAAATATATTTGTGCTTAGAACATGGTGTGTTTCACTTTTCTGGGTGAAAATAAAGACTTGGGGTATGGCAACACTGGCACTTTACAGCGCTGCAACTTTCGCGCTCAGGGGTGTGAAAAAACACCCCCCTGAGAGCTGCAAGATGCAGCGCTGTAAAGCCTCAGTGTAATCAGTGCCACAGTGCTGGGA
>NC_133785.1:27431450-27433135 GCF_003597395.2 Chelonoidis abingdonii | reverse complement strand
GAATCCACCAGCAAGCGACCCATGCCCCATGCTGCAGAGGAAGGCGAAAAACCTCCAGGGCCTCTGCCAATCCGCCCTGGAGGAAAATTCCTTCCCGACCCCAAATATGGCGATCAGCTAAACCCTGTTGTTGATAGGAGTATATGCATTAATCAGCCAATTCCTGGAGAGCCTCTTCTTACCCAAACAGCACACAACCTCTGCTTGTCATGCCTCCTTCAAGCATTAGAGAGGGATCCTGCCCTGTTACTGCATGCATGAGGGTGAAGATGAATGTGTTTGGAAAGGGCAGAGGTTTAGTCCATAAGTACAAGTTATACTCTGAAGTCATATTCTGAAAATACTATCATCTTTTGGGCTATTTCAAAACAAGATTTTCAATGTGCAACACTTGCTGCAGTTTTATCTATAATGTTCTTACCAAATAAAAAGAGGGGGAAACCTACACCTCATTCAGTCTATTACATTAATCGGCAAAAAAAAATAAAAAGGGGAATTTTTTTTAAAATTGGTTTTAGAAAACTGAAATGAAACAAATTTCAACTGGAAAGCTTATTTTTGGTTTCATCTTGAAATTTCCCAGAAATTTTTTTTTTCAAAATATCCTCCTCCAGCAATATTCCCCCAATGTTTTTGACAGGAAAATGTTTTGGTCAGAAATTTTCAACCAGATCTAAAGATAGCTCTTTTGACGTCAGGATTTCAGAACTGATGCTTAAGTGTCTAAATCCCATGGTTTATTTTGCATAACTCAAATGCCATTTGAATTTCACTTAAGTGTTTGAAGAATGAGTTTTTGTGTGCAAAATTTTTATCTAGTTATTATAATGCAAAGCTTAACAGATTCTTAACAATATAAGACCTGTAACACTTGAGTAGCTAACAAATTACATTTGGAAATATCTTTGGGAAACAAGAAGACTAGATGTCACTGGAAGACTGTGATTAGTGTGGACCCTTTAGCTAATGCCTGATGAAAAATGCTGATTCATTACTTTTAATCAAATTACTGCATTGGAGGTATAACTGTTACTGTTTTCTTTCTTACTATGTTTTTTCAGTGCTTAAAAATTCTGTTTATCTTGTATATTCCTTTTTTCTTCTCCAAAAAGCACTTACATCACCTGTTTAGAACCACTTTTGCAGCCATTATATTTAGTGGGGCACTTTTAACCACATTTCTGAGGCATGTCTGCTAACCAAATTCATGTGCTTCAGGAGCTCCACTTGGCCGCTAAGAATGCTGGTGTTTGGCTTGGTGAATATGCAAATTACTAACTAAATAAATAAACCACTTGAGGCCAAATTCTGTTTTTTGGTTTCTCTGGTGTAAATCTGGTTGAACTGCACTGAAACCTGGAATTACTTCAGATTTAGTGCATTTATTTAAACTAGAGCAGAATTTCACCCAGCGCCTTTACCCTGGCCTGTTTATCATGTGCAATGTATATATCAGAATATATTTCATATGTATGGATCTAGATTGGATGTACAATTTTCACAGATTACATAAATGTAGTTACCTGTAAAACTCAGCTGCAGCCAAGAAAAGATGAAGCTCTAAAGTAATAGAGGGAAAATATCTTTACACGTGGGCTAATTGCTGTCCCTGCCAGCAGGTATATGGGATCTTGGGGAGCAATTACCACACAGGTGGGGTGCAAAATAAACTTTATTAAGAAAAT
>NC_133785.1:27423462-27431350 GCF_003597395.2 Chelonoidis abingdonii | reverse complement strand
AACCGATTTTATAACATCGGTTTCGTAATATCGGTTTAAACTACTTCGAAATAATCGTGCAGTGTAGACGTAGCCTAGGAGTACAAAGAATCATGTTGCTGGATGCAAAGAATTCATTGTAATAGCCCTTAGTTCACTGAAATAGCCTGGTCTGTTCTATGTCATTTCTAAATCTAGATAATGTATTATGTGTCAGCTCTGAAAAGAACTCTGATTTTGATCAAGTTTGGACTTGCCTTGAAATGACCCTTCATATATAGCAGAAACGTCATTCAGATAAGAGAAGTATTGAATCATCCAGTACAGAATAGTGGCCAATGTGGGTAATTTAGTCTGTGTGCTTTATTACCTGTGCAAATATTCACGTTAGCTACTTCCTACGTGAGATGCAGGGCACGAGCCTGCAGGAAATACTATGTTTCGAATTTCCAATATATTATTATATCGCATCTCTTAAAGTGACATATTAATCAGTGGTGATGTGACACAAATTGGCATGATAGAACTAGAAAATGCAGAGTGACAGGCTTCCATTAGAGCTGTTCCAAGGGTTCTGCACTATTGGTGAAGTCAGCAGAAATTCATTTTCTTCACTGGATTTGTGAAAAGCCAAAAGCTTGGCATTTTTTCCCTGTCTTTCCTTATGGGAAAAGCTGTTCCTTGCAGGCACAAAGCTTGTCTTTCTGGTTGATGGAGTAGCCAGCTGGCAGCTCGGCCTAAATAAAATGAAGCACCTTTTCCTAACAATTTTCATTCTCTCTCCACCAACACCTCTAGTGTTTCCTGCTTTGGGGCTAAGCTGTGTCTTGAAGGCACCACTTGTATTAGGGATGGTGCAGAGATGAACCAGGAGTTCCTGTAGGCATTGTGTCTCAGGCAGCCACAGAGCACCATTGCTCTTTGGCATGGTAAACTGTGCAGTCCCCTTTGTATGGGGCCACCTTCACTGACTGAAGCTAGGGTGATCGGGTGTCCGGTTGGGTGGGGCAGGGCTGGGGCCTCGGGAAGGGTCAGAGCTAGGGTGTTCGGTTTTGTGCAGCTAGGAAGTTGGCAACCCTAACTGGAACAGAGGAGGTAAGAGATCGTGCCCCACTTCTTGCTCTTATTTGCGGGTTTTAGATCCCACAGCCAGTAATAGAGACCCCAGCTTCTTTCACTCAGGGAACAGAAGGTCTGAGAGTATGTGGGTGCGCAGGATGAGGAATGGCTCTTTACATGCTGTCTCTCTCTCCTTCCTTTTGCACCCTTGCATGGCCAGGCCCAAATGAGTTATGAGGAAGACTCTGACTCCTTGTAGGGTGAGTGTATTGTCCATAAACTAACCACAGTCCTTGGGTATACTCAGAAAGAAGGTTTGATAGACACCTCCCCTCAATTTCAAATAAGTTCAGAGGAGAGCCACAGATGGGGGATGAAGCTCCTTGTCTTGTACTCTTTACAGGATTCTAAAAGGGAGTTGGGGAGAGGTTCTCTACCAGGATGAGTCTCCTACGAGGAGCTTTAAGATTTCACAAAGCACCTATTAAACCTTTGGTGGAATGAAGCAAATTAATTCCTTCCCTCTCGCAGGCAGCAAAGGAAAAGAAAACCCAGAATATATTCATAGAAAATCAGGGTTGGAAGGGACCTCAGGAGGTCATGTAGTCCAACCCCCTGCTCAAAGCAGGACCAGTTCCCAACTAAATCATCCCAGCCAGGGCTTTGTCAAGCCTGACCTTAAAAATATCTAAGGAAGGAGATTCCACCACCTCCCCAGGTAACCCATTCTAGTGCTTCACCACTCTCTGAGTGAAAAAGTTTTTCCTAATATCCAACTTAAACCTCTCCCACTGCAACTTGAGACCATTACTCCTTGTTCTGTCATCTGCTGCCACTGAGAACAGTCTAGATCCATCCTCTTTGGAACGCCCTTTCAGGTAGTTGAAACCAGCTATCAAATCCCCCCTCATTTTTCTCTTCTGGCAGCTAAAACAATCCCAGTTCCTCAGCCTCTCCTCATAAGTCATATGCTCCAGCCCCTAATCTTTTTGTTGCCTTCTTCTGGACTTCTCTTCAATTTTTCCAATCCTCTTGTAGTGTGGGAACCAAAACTGGACAGTACTCTAGATGAGCCCACCATGTCAATAAGGGGAATGATCACATGCCCTACGCTCTGCTGGCAATGCCCCTACTTTACAGCCCAAAAGCTGTTAGCCTTCTTGGCAACAAGGGCACACGGACTCACATATCAGCTTTCATCCACTGTAACCCTAGGACCTTTTCTGCAGAACTGCTTCCTAGCCATTCCGCTCCTAGTCTGTACAATGAATGGGATTCTTCGTCCTAGGTGAGGACTCTGCATTGACCTTGTGAACTCATCAGGATTCTTTTGGCCAGTCCTCAATTTGTCTAGGCTCTCTGTACTCCTATCACCTCATCCTCCATCGCTTTATCTACGCACTCCTCAAGTTTAGTGTCATCCTGCAACTTACTGAGAGTGGCAGTCACGCCATCCCTCCAAGATCATTAAAATGAAGATATTGAACAAAACCGGGCCCCAGGACCGACCCTTGGGCCTCCACTAACGACTGCCAACTAGAATGGTTGCCAATTGAATCACTACCCGCGAGCCCGACATTAGCCGCTTCTCTAATCCAAAATTCTTTTAACTAGTCCAAAATCATCCACCCTACTTCTTATTGCCGGCAAGAATATTGTGGGAGGCCATAATCAAAAGCTTTGCTAAAGTCAAGGAATAACAACACACACTGCTTCCTTCATCCAGAGACCAGTTTAGCTCCTGCTAGAAGGCCAATTAGGTATAGTCAGGGCATGACTTGCCTTGGTAATGCCATGCTGACTGTTCCTGATCACTTTCTCTCCTCTAAGTGCTTCAGAATTGATTCCTGAGGAACCGCTCCATGATTTTTCCAGGAACTGGAGGTGAGGCTGACTGGTCTTTAGTTCCCTGGATCCTCTCTTCCTTTTTTTAAAGATGGGAACTACAGTAGCCTTTTCCAGTCCTCCGGGACCTCCCCCTTTACATGAGTTTTCAAAGATAATGAAATTTTTTGCAAATAAACAAGCAACCGACAAACAACGCTCTATCGGCCATACAAAGATAATTCTGAGGTGGATTCTTAGTTCATTGTCATCATATTAATGTACTACTAATACAGGTAATCTGCAGCCCCTTCTTATCATAGAAGTTAAATGGCTCAGGGCTATCCTAGGGCGTCGGGACCCGGCGACGTAAGTGCCCGGACGTGCTCCCTGGTTCCCCTCAAGGCCCTGCCCCCACTCACCCTTCCCCCAAAGGCCCCACCCCACCCCTTCCCTGCCCAGTCTCACTTCCCTCTCCTTAGCAATGCCTGCACCCTCGTTCCTTTCCCTAACCCCACCCAGCATCTCCAGACACAGCAAGCAGCTGAGACGGTGGGCGCTGGGAAGGGAGAAGATGCTGATTTGGCTGTGGCCAACGGCAAGGCAGGAGCACTGGGGGGTCGGTATAGGTTGAATAAGGGGTTTCTCTTGCCCCCTCACCCCCCATCCGCTGTCTCACCTCCCTGCCCCACCTCCTCATGAAGCGCGGGGCCCCTCAAAGCAGGGGTCTGGAGTCGGTTACCTTGATTTGCCGTACTCTGAAATGGCTTTAAACGTCGCCTGGCCAGATATCTAAGTAAATAAAATATTTATAGACAACCCCTCCCCTCATTATAGTACTGAAGAAAGGATCTGTGTTGGGGTTGTCAGTTCTGCTGATATAAACTAATGCTTGTGTGCCTGCAAAGACGTAGCACCGTGCCGCCAACTCAGCTAATCATAGAATCATAGGACTGGAAGGGACTCAGAGGGTCATCTAGTCCAGTCCCCTGCACTTGGGCAGGACATCAGTATTATCTAGACCTTTCCTGAACAGGTATGTGTCTAACCTGCTCTTAAAATCGTCAGATTGAGTTCCACACCTCCCTGGGCTAATTTTTCCAGTGCTTAACCACTCTACAGAAGTTTTCTAATGACCAACCAACCGCTTCTGCAAAATTAAGGCCATTGCTGTCTTGTCCTATCAAATCAGAGGTTAAGAAGAGCAATTCTTCTCCCTCCTCCTTGTAACAACCTTTTTGTACTGAAAACTGTTATGTCCCCTAATGGGGGAAGAAAACCCTACGTGCTTAGAATGTCTGTGGAAGTCTCTATTCAAGAATCATAGAATATCAGGGTGTGAAAGGACTCAGGGGCATAGTCCAACCCCCAGCTTCCAAAGCAGGACCAATCTGCAAACAGGTTTTACCCCAGTCCCTTGCATGAGAAGCCTGGTGGAGATACATTGCATGAAAATGAAGAAACCTAAGTCTTTAATATTCAGGGATTTTTTGGTTTTAGTTTTCATTTTGTTGTTAGTCTTTCTTAGACAAATTACTTGCATGACATTGTAATTGGAGCCCCAGTTCAGAATACTGGGGAGGAGGGTCTTATAAAGATATTACATTCCAGGAGATGCATGTAGAGAGAGAGAATAATGCCTTTGTTGCATAGTGAGGCTGAGGCCAAGTGCCTTCTGTTCTTGAGAAGGAGAAGTTATTATGCAATAAACACATGCCTGAATATATTTGTGCTTAGAACATGGTGTGTTTCACTTTTCTGGTGAAAATAAGACTTGGCGGTATTGGCAACACTGGCACTTTACAGCGCTGCAACTTTCGCGCTCAGGGGTGTGAAAAAACACCCCCCTGAGAGCTGCAAGATGCAGCGCTGTAAAGCCTCAGTGTAATCAGTGCCACAGTGCTGGGAGCGCAGCTCCCAATGCTGCAAGCTACACCCATAGAGGATGTGGTTTACGTGCTCCGACCACACTCACACTTCAAAGCACTGCCGCGGCAGCGCTTTGAAATTTCAAGTGTAGCCATACTCTTGGTAGGGTTAAATAGCACTGGACCATATGATTATTATCCTATAATGGGAAATTTGACTTTAGTGAGAAACGGAGGGTGCTTAAATAAACAATTAAGTAGTGTCTTTCTTTCTATGCATTTGTTCTTCTCCCAGTCATCATAGTATCTGACTCCCGCAAACCATAATGAGTTTATCAGCACAACACAACACCCCTATGATGCAGGGGGGTATTAATATCTCCATCCCAAAGAAAGAAGTGAGACTGAGAGATTAAGCAGCTAGCATAAAGTCTTATAGAAAGTTGGTGACAACAGATCTCCTGAGACCTACTCCAGTGCTTTTGCCACAGGCCCATCTAATTAATCTTGAGGTGCACACGCATTCTCACTCTCTGGACACACAGTTTGTCCAACAGTCAATTATTTCACTCAAGAGCTTCCAAGGATTAGAACATGTAAGAACATAGCATAGTTTAGCTATAAAACTTCTTGGAATAATGAATAGTTTGAAGTGGCATGACTGTCTGGGTCACATCGATAGCTGGCTATGTGAAGTGAGCATTGCAGGTAAAACTGCTGCTCAATAGTTTAAACTGCCAACTTCATGGTCACAAACAATAAATACCCATTTTCTTTTCTGTAATGAGTTTTTATGCAACAGTGTGAAAACTCCAGGGACTCTTGTTATCAAGAGATAATCATATTCTGGCAGTGGCACTTATCATATCCAGTAAATGTCCCAAGTATGTGGTTATCTCCTGATAACTCTGTAGCCTGTATGCTTTGTTGTTTACTTACAATGGAGAAGGTATCTGTAATCTTTGTATGTAGTTCATATTATTCATTGTGATAATGATAAAGGAATAAAGTGACCGTTTACTTGTTAGTGTCAGGCTTTGTGATTAGAAGCCCAAACATATTAAATTTGTTAATGCAGAAAAGTAAATGTATTTAAATATAATCTCTTTCCTGGTCTTATTTCAATAACTCTCAGTGTTCATATGGTTTTAACCAAGCAAAATTTAATAGGAATTCTGGAAACAAATAGATATTTTAATATCTTGTTTGTATGACCTTTTCTTCCCACAGCAAATTCAGATTGGTTCTCAAATACCTATATAGGAATCAATTGAAATTTCTGAGGCTTCCCACAATTAATCAAGTGATAATAGAGTGTCTTAACAAGGTTAAATATATGCAAAATAATGTACCGGCTTTCAATAAGAGTGGGAGAAAGACATTTTGAAACTCTATTGATGTCTTTGTGAAAAGTAACGTGGACTGAGAATGAATAGGTTATTGGACTGAAAGCGGGCAGACCAGAACTTTATTCCGGCCTCTGTCACTGCTGAATTTTTGTGACCTTGGGGAAATGACTTTACCTCTCTCTGCCTTAGTTTTCCCATCTGTTAAATGGGGATAATGATATTAGGCTAACTTTGTGCATGTCTGTGACAAAAAGTAATGCAGTATATACTTGACAATTGTTAGCAATCATTTATTGCTTGTACATATACATTATATTAAGACTGGACACCAGCTGTTCTCAAATAATTTCCACCCCCAAAAAGATTATTATAATTGAGGTTCTGATAATCCTGTGCAGTTTGATCATATGGAATTCACAGCCGGTTGCGACAGTGCGCTCAAATCCATCCCCTTGTGTGCAGCAGCTAGGGAATCTGTGGATGTTTCCTAGCTTCCAGGCAGTGGATGGGATGCCACATAAACTTGACTACATGGTTCCTGGAACTGCCTATTTCCCATATATGTGCCTGTGCTCACTGCAGCAGTCACAGGCAGCATGAGCAAGAGTCTTTCTGCTGCTGTGGAGGGTAATCCCTGTGCATCATCCCTTGAAGACTATCTAAGGATTGAGGCTCAGTGGTACTTACTTTTCCCTCTTCTTTCCTCTCCCCTCACTGAAGAATTTATCGAGGCAACTGACTGGCTCTTCCTGAAGACCTCAAGTAGCTTCATCCCACCAGCCTCAAGTTGGAGCAAGGAGGCAGTTCAGGCCAGAGGCTGCCCATAGGCAACAAAGTTAAGGTTTTGAGGCCTTCAGAAAAGGAATAAAATGGAGGAGGAGGTGTGGGCTGTGTAAACAGCACTAGCTGAAGTTCATTACCTGCTTGTAAACCTGGGTTAATATTTCAGGTTGCAGTCAAACTCTAGTCTAAATAACCTCTGATACTTAAGCACAACAGAATCTTTCCCTGATCAGGGTAAAATCAATAGAGGGGCTACGTGGCTGCATTATAGAAGATAATAGAGAACTAGATACTTCCATACTTTTTAAAGACTACCTATAGAATTCTATAGCCAGATGTAATTGACTATGATGTTATACTGTATGGTTTAAAATCTGTAGAAAGGTTATCATTTTCTATTAAATTCTTACAGGAATGTTCTGCTTTTCATCACTCATGTTCCTCTCCTCTTTTGGAGACTCCTGCTGCTTTCTCTGCAGTCCTATCCCACCCTCTTTTCTTTTCTTAAGAAAAGCAAGAAATCCTCTACTATTCCACCCCTTCAGGGATTTTCTGGTACTAACAATCATTCACTACATTTGTTAAAGGGACATCACCTAAAAAAAAAAAAATTGCTACTTGAAGCAGAAAATATATACCCTTTGGGAATTCTTAATGGGTGCACTTAGGGATAAATTCTGCAGCAAAGATTAGCAGAGATGCTGTCTGGTACACTCTCTGCCATAGACATCTTGCCAGCCAGGGAGGATCCCACAGGGCAGTCTTGGGGATTATGCAGAGTGGCATGTTTTTATGCTACTTTGAACACAAGCAGCATGTATCCTTAGCTAGTTCTTAGACTCATAGACTCATAGACTCATAGGTCAAAAGGGACCAATATGATCATCTAGTCTGACCTCCTGCACAAGGCAGGCCACAAAACCCTACCCATACACATTTATAACAACCCCTAACCCATGACTGAGTTATTGAAATCCTCAAAATTGTGATTTGAAGACCTCAAGCTGCAGAGAATCCACCAGCAAG
>NC_133785.1:27387962-27420359 GCF_003597395.2 Chelonoidis abingdonii | reverse complement strand
GGCCCTCCCTTTGAGAAGGGCAGTGGCCCTGCTAAACAACTTAACAGCCAGGGAAGGGGCGGCCACAGGAGGAGAACAAAATGGAGTATGGGGACAGCTGTAAGAAAACAAAATGGAATAGAGGGATAGCTGTAACGGACAATTGCCATGGAATGGATTAGAAAAGGCACAGCAAAACCTGCAACCAGGAAGATATGTAAAAAGGAATTAGACATGCACTTTAAAAGAAAAAGACATTAAAGGGTATTAACATTAGTAATATAGGTAGATGGGTCAGTGTGAGCTGTCAGTCCTCTTTACTCCCACTGTATGACATAGTTTTAATCCAATGTAAGACTGGTCCAAACTGTTTTGATCTGGATCCAAAATGATATTTTCCTTTAACTTTCAGATGTTCAGATATACAGAGTTTTGACTGCGACCAATCTGTAGTTGCAGAGATAGACTTGTGCATATCAATAATAGAATCATGCAAGATCCGTGAGCTCAGAGTGTCAATGTTTTCATTCCTTTGAACAATGCCCATGCACTTGCATGCTTGTGAAACAGAAGTGACCTCCCATGTCCAGTTAAATATGCTTTTGGGATGGATGGTGCATGTATGTGTTCCATTTGTGTTGTGTTTTCTAAGTTAAATATGGCTAGCTTGAAGTTAATCATTTTTTCGTCATTTGCCACAGGGCCCACCTTGAAGGGCTCCCTGTGTGGTAAACAAGGGTTAATTGTAGATAATATTATAACCTGTGCAGGTTTACATGAAGGGCCAAATTCTGCTGCCCTTACTCATGCTAAACTTCTGTTGAAGACAGACATCTGTATCCACCGGTCTATCTTAGAATATATATTGTGTTTATGACTCAGAGCTCAGTGAGAGCTTTGTATGACAAAGACCAGAAACTCTGGGTACAAATATCCTTCGCAGAGAGCTTCTAAATAAAAATGCAGTGAAACACATAATTGCTGGGGTTTGCTGAATTTATTTCATTGTTAATTTAAATACTATTTCCCTTTAAAATCTTCATGTCAGCCACTCACTTTATTATAAGTATGAAAAGTGCTGCAAACACTGCAGAACAAGTAAAGACTGAAAATACTGTGCTCAGGTACATAGAGGCATAGTGAACCTGGAGGATTTAATGGCACTGCCATGGAATTTGTCATGAACTTGTATTTAATATTTTTTAAAAAATATATAGCACTAAAATCTGATAATGTGGTTTATTCTTTAGACGTCTTTCAGTATGCAGCACATACATTAACAATTGTAACTCCATGGTACACAACCAACAATAGAATCTTAGTTCAGAGGCAGGCCCACAAGTGGAAAATATTCACATTATACACATAACATGCTTAGTTATCAGATAGGAAAATGTCATCCACTTTCTCTTTGGGCCTGTACACAGAGTAAGGCAGAATTTGTTCCCTATGAGAGACTACATCTCTGATAACATTATTATACTTGGTGGTGATATGATAGGGATCATAAGGTGAAAAATAGACTCACTGACAAAAAGTACCATACTGAGTATGTTTGTACTGTACTTGAAATACAGCATCTGTACTAACTTGTTTCTAGAGAGGATGGCAGCAAAACTTGGTAATTGTGTGAAACAAAAGCCAATTGGTACCCTGTAAAAAAGGTGGTTTCAACATGAAGAAGACTCAAATGCCTGACAGGACTTTACAGGGTAGGAGGTCTTAGCAACAAAACCAGACTGACCATCCATTTAATTGGAGCCTAAAAGATCAAAGTTTTAAGGCTTTGTCAGGGTTAAACAAAGAATACAACTTGGTTCATTTAGTAAAGTAATTCCTGAAGAGAAGCTTTGGAGATAATGCTTGTGCTTCTGATTTCTGGATGTCAGCTCAAAACCATTTTTCTCTTGATAAAAGATGTAGACATCTTAGAAAGTGAGATTAGATTCTAGACGCACGTGAAAGAGACAGATGCGGTGAAAAAGCAGGATTAAATCTGCCTAGACATTTAGAAAAAAAAATGTTACTCAATGGAAAAACATGCCCTTTCATTGGCAGAAAGTGGGTCTCATTACTTAATATGCAATGCATCAGAAGTCATCTGTTGCAGTTACAGCAGATAAAGAAGATACTGCACAGTCATTGATAGGATTTATGTTACGAGTAAATGAGACCTTATTATTTTAAGCTTCAATTCCATTATTGATTGTAACATCCTTCTAATAAATCAGGTAAAAGCCTGTATTTAAATTTCAAAGACTGCAAATTCCTTTTGTACCATAATTTCTGTGTGGCATGCATCTTTTAATGAATGTTAAAAGGATATTGTTCCTCAGATAATAGCCACTTATTCATAATTGTCCAAGTAATTCAATTGTAAGTTTGGCATATCAGGTGTTGGATGAACGTGCATTTACCAGTTGTCAACATATTGTGATGTTTTCCTGATGCCTTAAAATATGTCCTTTGTCTGCACTCCTGCTATATAGAAATCCAAGTCAAAATTTCATTATGTTGTTATTTCTATTTCCATTTCTATGGCATTGGGACTCATTATAAATATTTTTAAACAATGGAGTCAATTTATCTGCCACAGTTTCCCAATGTATACTTCCCAACCTCTCATAAGGAATTTTTCCCCAATTATGTTCTCCAATCAAACACTTGAGTGGCTTGGTTATTTGTCTATGCATCTTGAATATGACCTATATAAGAGTATGTGATTAATCTTTTTAAAGTATCCAGATATTCCTTATGGCCAGTATAGATTCCCCTCCCCATCACTTAATGAAAATCAGAAAAAATATAAAAATAATTAACTGAAAAAAATGCTAGAAGGAATTTATGGCTAATACATACACATGACACGCATGCACAATTTAAGAAAATAGAGAAAATCATAACCCTGTACTTTGGGGTACAAGCTTGGAATCATTTAAATGAAATTTTTAGGTTGGGTTTTTGGGGGGAATTTAGGCACAAAGACTCTATTCACACATATGCATGGCCAAGATTTTTAAAAGTGAATATTAATTTTGGGTGTCTCAGTGTTTGGATGCCCAATTTCACGCATGAAAGACACCTGATTTTCAGGAAGTGCTATTCATCTACTTCTGAAAACCTTAGGAATTTCTAGTTGGCCACTGTCATAAACAGATAGCTAAGGGTTAATGTTTCTTTTACCTGTAAAGGATTAACAAAGGGAACCAAACACCTGACCAGAGGACCAATCAGAAAACCGGATTTTTCAAAGTCAGGGAGGGAAGTTTTGGACTCTGGGTCTTTTTGTTTGTCTCTCAGCTATGAGAAGCTTCTTTCTTCTTCTAATCTTCTGTGTCCAACTTGTAAGTACAGGTAGAAAAACAATATAGGCTTTTATGTTGTTTTGGGTGTATTTACATGTGTGTAACTTGCTGGAATGTTTCAAATTGGATATCTTTTTGAATCAGACTGTTTATTCATATTTTCTTATAAGCAATAGCCCTGTATTGTCATCTTGATGCAGAGTTTATATTCTTATGTCTTTTTTTTTTTTTTTTTTTTATATAAAGTTTTCTTTGTAAGACTTGTTTGAGTTTTTCTCTCTGGGTAGGTTAAGGAACAAGGGGAGGGAATTCTCTTTGTGTTAGATCTACGGAGGGTAAGCTCTGCAGCACCAGGGAGTTGGTGGGAGGGGGAAGAGATAGGATCATCTCTGTTTCCTTGTATTTGGGGTTTGTCTCTTTGTGGAATAAAGGAGACATGCTTCTTGGTATTGTGATGTAAAGAGATTGCATCAATACTCTCAGGTTAGCCCAGAGAGGAAAGTCTGGGTGGGAGAGGGAGGAGGAAGGGAAGTGGTTTATTTCCCTTTGTTGGAGACTCAAAGCATCTGAGTCTTGGGGGTTCCCCAGGGAAGGTTTTGGGGGGCTCAAGTGTACCAGGCACTGATTCCTGGTTGGTGGCAGCGAGATAAGATCCAAGCTGGTAATTAAGCTTGGAGGTTCATGCTAAGCACCCAGATTTTGGACGCTAAGGTCCAGATTTGGGAAAGAGGCTTTTGATAGCCACCCAAACTCATTAGTCATTTTAGAAGATCTTGGCCATGTATATATGTGTGTGTCTGTGTAACCTAATCTAAGAAATTAATTGATATGAATAATTTTAATCTTTTATTTTAAGTATGGAGTTATGATCTCATCGTCCTAAACCAATTTTATATTTCTTCATGATGGTGTTGAGATTTTCCCTTACAATGACTTTGGGGTTGCTTGATTTTGCTAAGATAGAGTATTTTAAACCACTTAGAGTCCACATAAAATATTATTCAAAATGTATTAGGCCTATTTTGTGAAGTGACAATGCCTCCAATTGCTCCCAGTTCATGATAGCTACTTGTTAATGCGGCAAAGAATTTCAGGGATATGGATGAAGAACAAGGTTACATAAGAGAAATCCTGACAATGATCACCATATTAAGAAAAGCTTCAAAAGCTTCCTGTTTGATAAAGCCTTTCCACCATGACCAGAATGACATTCACAACATCAAACACTCCTTCACCACCACCACCCTTAAAATAAACCAGGAAAGCATAAATAAACACAAAGCTGAGTTTTCTATAACCTAAAAAGGGAGACGTGTCAGAGACTAAAATGTACTGGGGCTTCCCTACTGCTAGTTCCACAGAGAGCTCAGATACGGTGGTGATGGAGAGCAGTACAAAACTCTAAGGGATTGTCTACACGGTGCTTTAATCCACACCAGAAGGGTGTACCATTTAGCATGTGCTAACTGGCCCGTGTGAACTCTACTGGTCCACAGCAAAAGTTCCCTAGTGCATATTCATGTAGTCCTGTTTCAAACATTACTATGTTAGTGCTCACTAGGGAACTTGGAGTGCACCCCAGCAGGATTCACGTGGGGCAATGAGCATGTGACTAATGCACTATGTAGACTGGGCCTAGGACACTTGACTGATTAGATAGAGATGGCTTGTTTTCACTTTTGATGCAAAAGGTGTATCAGCACAGTTTATTGCTGGTTTTGTTCACAGCTTTCTTCATTTGTTAATCCAAAAATATAGTTGCATAATAGTTATTGGAAGTATTTTCAGAAACAGATGACAATATAAGGAAAAGACAACCTATGCTACACCTTTAATTATAATTAATATCTATCAGTTGAATTCATGCAGAAACAAGAGCCTATCCCACTTGACTAAATTCTCCCTCTGCCTCTAAAGAAGTTGCTCCAACTCAATTTTGTTTGTTCCTAAATAAATATATCACATTCAAAAATAATATGATGCTCTCATGGGAGAGTCCATTGGTAATGAATCCTACTTCATGTGGATAAATCTGTTCAGGCAAGGCATGATTAAGTCTATGATCAAGGGCCTGAGTGAGAATTTTTACAGTTAGCATTGATTAGGAAGATTGTATGATAATTTATGTATTATTCTCCATCTTTACTTGGCTGGAGAATCAAAGCGTTGAGATCAGTTCTTAAACTAAAGGGGAAGACACCAATATTACAAGCCGATTTAAAGGTGTTCAGCAGCGATGATGTGATCTGATCCATACATTACTTATAAAATTCAGCAGGAAAGCCATCCAACTCTGAACTCCTAAAAGACTGCATGGATTTTATGGCCTCCTTTATCTTCCCTGCTGATAGAGCTTCCTGTAATCCATCTCTCTGTTTGTTATTTAGCATGGGGACCAGGAGGAAGAGGCTCAAATCTGCAGGCTCAGATATATTACTTTCAGAATATATATATATATATTACAATATAAGGTCTCAAAGGTCTCTTATTTCCTCAACTGATATTTCTTCTTTAGCATTTGGAAATACTTTGTATCTGTTCCTTCTTTTCTAACCCTATTCCATAATAAACCTATACACTTCCCGGACTGCTAGTGTTTTTGTTATAATTGAAAAACCTAAATTCAGAGCTTACATTATATACCTTATTAATTCCGTATTCTGTATATGTAAACCTCATCAAAGTGGTATAATTTAGTTTGCCAGCATTCCCTTTATTTAGTTCAACTTTACCGATAAGTTTGAGAGTAAAAGACTCTGGTCCAATGTTCACTGTAATCAATGGGAAGACGCTACAAAAAGAGTAAAATACAGTCACTGCCTCAAAGGGCTAAATATGTTTTAAGTACAGTGGTCAGAAAATTTTCATTCTCCAGAAAATTTCAACATTTTGAATTTTTTCTTTCCAAATAAGAATAAAAAGCAGAATTTAACATGGAATAAAAAAATCCACACAAAATAATAATAAATATTCAAAACCACCAGATATTTGTATTTTGATGTCAGACATTGCCATATTAAATAAAATATATTAAACATAATGTGTAATCTACATATAATAAAATTAATATTAATATAATAGTCAAAACTACATAAATTAAAATGGTAAAGTCTAAATGAAAGGAGAGAGTTAAAGTCCCACAAAATGTTTACATTTTGATTAAACTGAGGTTTTGACGGAAAACCCTTCTCTGAAAATGTTTTCAACCAGCTCTCATTTTCAGTTTACCCTTCCAAGAAGCCATATTTGGCTCACCCAATGTCTGATTAAACTGTTGTATTTCTTTATTCAAAATCTTGTGAAGAAGGAGGAATTAAAACATCACTTAGGAGTTGTCTTCTGTACATTTCCTACCTATTGTTAGGTGAATTGTTTTACTTCGTTACACTTAGGGAAACCACACAGAAGTTTCACCTAAAATAAACATGGCAAACTTCAAAAAATAAAAATCTGTAATAGACTTTGCCCAGCCCCTTGCATATGGGACTTGCTACTTATATCCCCAGCTGCACACCCAGAGGAACTTGGCATCATTACAGTCTCTGTGTTCAGGTAAGCAAAAAGATTGTGGGTCCCAGGGCCGCCCAGGGGAGGGGGGGCAAGTGGGGCAATTTGCTCCAGGCCCTGGGCCCAGAAGGGGGCCCTTCAGTCGCTCCGGGTCTTTGGCAGCATTTCAACGGCTGGTCCTTCAGTGCTGCCGAAGACGCGGAGCGACTGAAGGCCCCCCCCCCCACCACTGAAATGCTGCCACTGCAGACTCAGAGCGTCGCCCAGTGAGTACAAGTTCCCCTGCTTTGCTCCAGGCCCCTTGAATCCTCTGTGTGGCCCTGGTGGGTCCAGTCCTGCAAGGTGTTGAGTACTCCAGCCCTGATTATGTGAAACACAAAAGTGTGGGTTTAATCTTAGGCATGCACGTAATCCCACTGACTTCTGGAACTTAAACACGTGCTTAAATGGGCTTTGTTGTATTGAGACCAGAGTGCTCAGCATCTACCAGAATTGAACTATCAGCACTAACACTCTCAAAGGGATCTGGGAAGGGGGCCAGGCTATGCTTCATTTCACTCCCCTTCTGCACCAGTCATTAGCTCTGATTTAAAAATCCTGTAGAATTCAATAGAAAATAATAAACTTTATTTAGTTGGTGGAGTTATTTACCCCTTACTACTCGATAGACAATCCATTAGGGAATTATATCCCTGGTATAGAATTCTATAGAAAGTTCCAGAAACCTACAGAGGAGATTTCATTCCTTGTTCAATCCTATGGGATTTTTTACTGTAATTTCTATAGAACTATTTTCATCCCTCCTAAATTCTATAAGAAAATAGTTCATGCTGTACCCCAATAAGGTGTGGTGATGTCTCTCTGTAACACTGTTTATGTAGTGATAATCACTGTGATTTCTAAGAACCTTACACATTCTGAAACCAAACCCATTAAGGATCCACCATATCTTTCTTTTCACTCCTTGGCTGGTATATGATATCCTTTCATCTTAGCGGGGGGGAAGGGTGTCAAAAAGATGGGCTTCATAGTTCAGTCTGATGATGGTGTGGCTTCTGCAGTGTTGGGCAAGCCCCCAGGAAACTGAATCCCATTTACTCTTGTGACTGATTTGTTCCATTGAAACATGCATGGGACGTTGGTAATGAGAGCTCAGATGGCTCGGCTCTAGGGTGACCAGACAGCGAATGTGAAAAATCAGGACTCGGGGGGTAGGGAGGAATAGGAGCCTATATAAGACCCCCAAAATTGGGACTGTCCCTATAAAATCGGGACCTCTGGTCATCCTACTCGGCTCAGCCAAAGGAGGGCTGTGATGTTAAGGACCCAAATGTATCACCTTTGTTTTTGAAAGGGAGCCAGTACAGAGAGCAGAGCACTAGGGCAATGGGTTCTAAGCAATCTGTGTGTGCATCCTTTCATCCCCAGCAGGGCAGTGCACTGTCACCAAGGTGAGGTAATCCTTGTAAGGTACTATTTTGCCAGTAGTTTCCTTCAATTGAGATTGGTAGCCTCCAGAGATCAACCGAGTTTAAGACCATGTACAGTAACTCCCCACTCAACGTCCTCTCGCTTAACATTGTTTCTATATTATGTTCCTGCTCAATTACAGAACATGCTCCATTTAAACTTGTGCAATGCTTTGCTATAACGTTGTTTGGCTGCCTGCTTTATCCCCAGCTGGCAGCCCCCCCACAGCGTCTCCTGCCTGCTGGCAGACCCCGCAAATCAGCACCTTCCCCCTCCCCGCCTCCTGCCCATGGCAATCGGCTGGCTTGTGGCATTCGAGAGGGAGGGGGAGGAGTGAGGACACGGCATGCAGAGTAAAGAGGGGGGGAAGAAGAGGAGGATTAAGGGTGGAGGCTTGGGGCAAGGGGTGGAGTGGGCGAGCTGAGGGTTGAGTCCCCCGCCCTTGTTGCTTGCAGAGTAGGGGAAGCTGCCGCTGCTGCTGTGCAACATGCTTCCCCTAGCCTACAGCACCTTTAGCCTCCTTGCCTGCCTCATTGGCTCCAGTGCCAATGGGCTGTGCCTGTGTGGCGTAAGGAGGGGGCATCTCCCAACTATAGTACTGTACTGTGTGGCAAAAAAATTTTTCCTTGGAACCTAATCCCCACTGTTTACGTTCATTCTTATGGGGAAATTGGATTCGCTTAACATCATTTCACTTAAAGTCGCAGTTTTCAGGAACATAACTACAACGTTAAGTGAGGAGTTACTGTACCTTAGAAGTACAGCACTCTTCCTCAGGAAGATCAGTATTTCTGAAATACATATTTCTAGCTCTGCCTTTTCCCTTGTGGTTGTGTGCTAGACACTATAAAAATGTTCAAATAACTAATATTGTATTCAGAGGGCAAAAATAAAATATCTTGAGGCAAACGAAGAGATAGATAATAATGCTGGTTCCTGAGATTACCTTATGCCCCGGCTTTGGGCTTTTGACAGCTTAGACATCTATAACCTAACATGTTTTACTCTCTGAGACATGGCAAAAAATGAAAGTGTTGCTGGATTTTCTACTTGCTCTTAATGAGCTTAACAAGTCCCCATGGGACCTTTGATATAGCAGAGAACTCTATTTTTTTAAGCTCATGTTTTTAATTTTTCATATATTTCTCCTGATAGTAGAGCAACTTTCTCCCGTTGACACAATCTTAGCTGCCTTACAAGAAGAGTATTAACATGTCATAAGGGCAATGGCTGAACTGATGGAATGTGTAGGATCCTTACCTCATTTTGGCATATTTTAGTATATTCAGTTCACAGATGAAAATAAAGCCTTTTCTGAGCAGATTGGGACTTAAAATAATAATAATTATATTATTAGGTTCTAGTTCAGATCTGTTAATTCAATTCCTTTACGATTCTATTTGGGACTGGCAAATAATGTTATGGGCACAGAAACAGAGCTGTGTAGCCTAATCAACAGATTTTTTCCCATGCTCCTTTTCTTTTCTCCCTTGAGACGTAAGAATTTGATTTTCCCTTCAGCAGATTAGCTTCTTTCTATATTTCTTCTATGTAAATACTGTATGAAAAAAATTAAGATAATTATTTCAAGGAATCATGAAACAGAAATATACCTGATCAAATCTGACAGATAAATTAGCCATATTTGTACATGCTTTCTGTGGATTCTTTTTTATGTGTATTTTTTATTTGCAATCATACAACTGTATGAAATTAGGAATTGGGTGTTACACGCATTTTAATTAATTTTGATAATTAAGATGCCTACATTTTAGTAGCTAGCCAGTGAACTATAAATCAATGACAATATTGGATCTGAAATATCTGATCTTACAGCAAATTTAAATGCAAACCTCAAAGTGCACAATTTATGCACGGGGTCAAGATTTTCTCTTGGTGGTATCTATGCAATCCTTCTGAGGCCAATATATTAGCAGAGAGGTGTACACCAGAGCCAAGGACCTTATAAAAATGAGTTGCCCAGTTTATGGCTCGAAAGGTTCTTTCCCTTTAGCAGCAGGGAATGCTGTTTTTCTACAGCAGTGGGGTGCAAGGAAACAGATGGGTCTCTTGTCTCGAAACCCCTCCTTCCAAAAGATATTTTTCCTCAGATTGGGGAAAAACTTTACCCGGCTAGCCCTACAACACTGATTCAAGGTGGAGGGCTGCCTGTCCTCGTACTCTCCCTGATGCCTTCCCTTTGTCCTCGCAGGATTGAGATTAGTGAGGGAGGGTTTAATGCCCTTAATGCACTGGTCCTGATTCTGTGTTGCTTCATGCTTTGTGTAGTTATCTGCAGCAGTGCCAAGTGAGTGCAACCTATGTGTAATCTGTTACCATTCTGATACAGTAACATTTTGTACCTCTTTGGTCTGGTGTAAACATAGAGAGCAATAGAGACTCAGATCCACTGAGTAAGGAGGCATATCCCTTTAAAATGGAGGGATTGTGTTTAGGGATTAGGACCAGTTCAAGATAAACTGGGCCCCTTTGCTAAGTGATTCAGTTGTTCTAATATCCCTTTTCTACCAATCTGTATTAATTGTATAGTCTGATAGTGGGCAAGACATATATACTAACTGCTGCTACACTAATTGGTTGGAAAGAGGAGAAGCAATAGATATTGTATCAAGAGCTAGGTAGTATGTACCTAAGAGAGTTAGGAGAAAATGTGGATGAAGGTTCCTTGTTTAAAAACAAGGACCTGAGGAACCTGTCATATTCCCCTGCCAGGACAGGAGTCAGAGAAGACATTCTGTTTTCCCCAGGGATTCAAGTTATAACTATAGGTTTCTTAGTCAGGAAATAGCAATTCTCACTCAACACCACATGGCACTGAAACAAGAATAATACAGATCCCATTGGCAACTTTGCCCTATTGGAATGGGGCACCTTGTAATAGCAGATCTGGAAGTATCGCCTAAACCAATGTTGCAGGGAATGGCAAACTGTGAGTCAAGAAATCTTGGAGGCTCTGCAGGAGGGAGCTAGGGGAGGAAATGCAGCTGCATACACAGAGCTAAATGGTTTCTAATTACTTTTTGGAAATGACTTTCTCCCAAATAGAGTCAATATTTGGGCTAGTTGAGAATCTGTTATTCTGTTCACACAATTTTAACTATTACCAATACTGGGTGAAGCCGCAAAATCAAACAGATGGCTATAGCGTGAAAATTGATCAGTTTCCCTGAAGTCTAAATTAATAAATTATCTACTCTAGCTAAGGAAGGAGCATAACCTGCAAAGGTGTGATCTATATGATGCAGTTCATACACATGGAACAAATGGAAGTCATCTGTAGGTTGAGTGATGTGCCAAAAGATTGTATAAATTGGAAGATTTGATGCTTTTAAAGCCTTGAAAGGGAATAGAAAAGAAGCTTCAGCTCATCCTGCTCTATCTAAATTCTCCAGACATTGGGTAAAGTTACAGACCTAGTAAAATGCTTCCTTTTCCAGAATCTATACTACTTGTTGATCAGATCCTCACCAGCTGTAAATTAGCATAATTCCATTGACTTGGATAGAGTTATACTGACTTACACAAGCTGATTATCTAGCTCAGTGGAGAGCAGAATCTCATAAAGACACAATTTCAGTAAATGAATAGGATGAATTAAGATTTCAGAGATCAGAATAGGAAAGTGTAAGTCTGTCTTGCTAGATTTCCAATTAATATAGTGTTCTTAATAATCTCCCTTTAATTCCCAAAGCCCCATGAATTATGTGAAAGACAAATGCCATGATCATTGGAGGAAACCATAACAGATAATACCTTAGGCCTCTGAATAGATGCACTGATCAATACTGGGTTAATTTAGTTTGTATTAAAATGTAACAAATTGCTGCATCTATGACTGGATGTCTTACATTTATGCTAAACATCAAGTTGCTTCCTGAGTTCTGCAGGAACAGAATGGAATCAATGAGTATTATTGGCATGGGTTTTATACTGCAAATACAGAAGACTGAATGGTACCCTGTGGGAGCATACATATGCAGAACAAAATATGATCTTGACTGGAACTCTGGTGCCCCAGTGCTAAAGCAAATAGAATCATCATCAATCTAGAACAGTACCTGGAAACCAATACAAAAAAATCCATGTGAAATAAAAGCAGGTAATAGCCGATATTATAAAAAGCATAAGAAAAATCCTCCAGTGCTTCATGCCTGGTTAACAAATATGTGAGAGCTGCTGAACCCTTGTGTCTCAGCAGTGCTGTGGTCTGTTCAGAAGTTGGGCTAAAACTTATCATAAAAGGTCAAGCTCTCAAATATATTGCAGAGATTTCGTCACTTCTTATTTTACTTTAGAGCTGCCTTTGAAATAAAAGGAAGATTAGTAATTAGATGAAAGCTAGCTAGTTACTTGCTAAAAAGAACTGAGGCCTTATAAAATCAGTAATTGCAGTCATCTTCAAACAAGACGGAAAGGAGCCTTGAGGAAGTGAAAGATTAACGGTGTTAGTCAGAACTGGGCCCAAAGTGTGTATACAATGTATCAAGAGCCATCAAAGTCAAGGATCAGAAAAGCAGGTGGAAGGATGAAGCTGCTGAATAGTCTTCTTAATTTCATCAGTACTTACCGGGAAGGGAAACAAGAGGGATGGGGAAAAACAAAAGTTGCCGATGGCAGTGAAACAACAACAAAAAATATATATGAAAGCTACCAGGAGGGGCACCACTTAAGAGTAATTGTGCCCTGATTCTAGTAATTTTGTAAGAGAAACTTGCATCATACTGTGGTTCTATTTATTTGTTGAACAGAATAATGAAATAAAGAGATTTTGCATAAATATATTGAGGAGTAAAATACTAGGACCGTGTTTACTTCAAAGCATTCAATCAGTCCGTAATATTAGAGAGCCCAAGAGCTCTAAGCAATTCTCCTCCTTTCCTTCTACTCCATAAAACACCATGAGAAGTAGTGGGTGGCTCTCAGCTGTTTGGTTCCCAAAATGCTATTTCATCAATTAATTAATAATTGAGTTAAATTTTCTGTCAGCTCTCAATGTAGGGAAGAAATGCAGAGTCACAATAAAAAATGAGGTCAGAGAAGATACTATAGATCCCTATCTTTGTCCATGGTTAAGTTATCTTCAGAAAGACCTGACTGATCAACCAAAAAACAGCAAACAAACTCTACACACAGGTCTTTGCTGTAACATATGTTGTTTACTGTGGCCCCAATCCTACAGACACTCACACTTCATTGTCATGTTCTTTCTCATTCATCATGTGGGCCTTTGGGGGCATGACAGACCCAGGGCTAGAATGCAAATCATGCACAGCTAGGATTGTACCAACAAAACAAATAAATACGTTATTTTAAAATGGGTTTTTAAACAAACATTGGAAGCTATATTTCTACAATGTCCATTTTTCCTCTGCCCATTTTTTATAATTGATACCAATACTGGAAATTCCTCCAGGACCTCCACCTTCTTATACATCTCTATCTGACAAAGTGGGTATTCACCCACGAAAGCTTATGCTCCAATACATCTGTTAGTCTATAAGGTGCCATGGGACTCTTTGTTGCTTCTTATACATGATATTTTAAGTCAAGAAACTCCTTAGTCCAGCTCGTAGCTTAGCTTCCCGCAAACCCGGGTCCACGTCAGTGGTGGTGTTCACAGCAGGTAGGCTGCCGGAGGAAGAGGCACTCTTGAAGCATTGGACGGTTTTACTCAAGCAGCAATCTTTCAAAAGGAAACCACTGATTCTCTGAGCAGCCCAGGCTCAGAGCTCAGCTACCCACCTCTGAGAAATAACTGGCCATCTTCAGAGTGGACGTTGAGTGCAGAAGCTGAACTAAGAGGCTCCTAATTCACTATCTTGACTTTAAAAGGTCCCATTAAAATAATGGTTGTGGTTGGGGAGAGAATGACTGAGGAGACAGACAACTGGCTACTTTCAAATCACCTCTTCCCTCCTCCCATGGCCCTAGCTCCTGTTTCTGCTCAGGTTGAAGATATCTATTCTAAGAACTAGATAGGAAAATAAATCACAATTATTAAGATGAAGAATAAGGGACCTAACCAGTGCTAATTATGCAAGCAAAACTCAAGGTAAATGCCAGAGCCCAAGATAAAGTACAAGTTCTTTTGTGGATGCATTCACTGTGACAAAAATCACAAGGTTTAAAAAAATTATTAAACCTTTCAGAAAGTAGATGTTCAGGAACATCAATATGAATATTAATGTCTCCCATAAAAGAGCTTTTGTGCCTAAAGTCCATGTTCATACAATCAGCAGAAAATTCAAAATTAATCTTTGGAGTATGATAAAAGACCAAGATAGAACGAAAGGAAAGAAGAACCTAAAGGAAAATTTAGGCACAGAAGAAATAATATCCTGCAAAAATACCTTGCACATCTGTATCCCCTTCTGAAATAGGCTGTCCTCTCTTTACCCCGATGATCAGAGACTGTATCAAAAGAGAGATCTAAAAACACCTCTTATACAAGTCGGAGCAAACCAACCCATTCTGTCACACTCCAAGGACCTGATCTGAAGTCCGCTGAAGTCAGTGAGATCCTTCATGTTAACTTCAGTGGGCTTTGAATTAGGCCATATACATCTGATTTATTTTCAAAAGCAAAGCCATAAATTATGGTGATGGTGATTCAGTACTTAGAGAATTTATATTACTATTTTAAAACAGGTTCTCTCTCCCCCCATTTTGTACTGCAAACACCGCCACCTGGTTGGGCATAAACCATTGATTGTGTACACAGATTTTCTTTGTCATGTCAACCACCCTAGCATGCTTGTGCTGCTTAAACACAATCTCAGGAGCTCCAAACAAGGTGAGATACCTCACCTGCCCCACACACCTGACAAGTTGCCATAGCCTATTCAGGGATAAATAAAAACTGAAAGGCCAGGCAGTGTGCAACAGCAGCATGATCAGGAAGTGTCCAGAGCTAGGACATCTGGGAATATGTTAACATGTGGTCCTGGAGAAGGTCCAAAAAACAGTCCTCGTGTAAATTACAGAATGTGGTAAAGAAGAATGCAGTAACAGAACACACATCTCTGATTTTCGTCTCAGCATTTCTCAGTCACAGCTCTCCAACCTGCAAATCGACCCTACTTGCAGTTTGCCAGCCCTCTCCACAAGCAGAACAGGGTCTTTCCCCTGCATCATGGGTCACTAACAGGGGTTTCCTCTCTTCATTGGCTCCGTGACAAGGGCTTGTTTTGGCTTTCCAGCACAGCAGTCAGGTCTCTTCCGGTTCCCTGGCCCTTAGACAAAGCATTAAGTAAGACAGTCCAGTGTATTCCTGCACAATACATAAGAAATTGAATGAAAATAACATTTCTTTATATTTTATTCTCATCCAAGACTTGACTAGTAAATCAGTAAGTGGGAAAAGAATAGAATAACTGGATGTGGTGGTTTGCCATTAAAGTATTGAAGTAAAAGTAGTTCAGGACCTCCGTAATCAGAACACAGAACGCAACCCACGCTAAGATTTATAGTGGGGAAAAAACAATGAACAGTACTGGAATTTTCTTCATAATCATCCTATGATTCTCAAGTATAGTAAGTGCAGTAAAGCTGTATAAATGAAATATGTCTACACTGGGCCTGATTGTCTTCTCCTATTGGTGTAAAAGAGGAGTAACTCCATTCACTCTACTGGGGTCACATTGATGCAGAACACTAAAAGAGGGAATCAGGGAGGGTGGAATTTTCATTTTTCTCCCCAGTCAAGTCCTTTGCAGTAAATGTCAGGAAGCAGAAGTTATTTATGGATGTTAAAATTATGTTAATGGAGCAAATCTTTCAGTACTCAAGGGACCACTGGGTACCATCCATCCTGAGCTGTAAACAGAAGCCAAGGAAAAGAAAGTCCATCAATGCCGACTAAAGTCAAGGAACAGGGAAAGTGGCTGTGTTCCCTGCTCCTCCACTTCATTACACCATTTGTTTGGGGTTTTGTGGGTTTAGTGAGGCATTATTGGGGTTTGAGAGCTGAGGTAGAGAACAATTGCTGTGTGTGGCATGTTTCCAAATGGAAACATCAGCTGGACAGGAACTAATGGCAGGGTCCCATCCCCCTCTGCAATGTTTCAGTCCGTACCTGAGGGATGCATTCCTTGAAAACTCTGCAAATTCAGACCCCTTGAATTTTCTGGGCACTTCCCCTCCTTCCATACAGAACACCAGTATTTGCTTAGTATTCCATTCCTTCGTTCCGTCAAGGATGTAAGGAGACCCCGTGTGGGTAACTTGGGACTTGCCAGGCTGTGTTAGTCTGCTATGTAGAGACCCAATAGCTGTGGATCAGTCTGTGTCTAATAGCCTCAGTAAATAATCACTGCAATGCCATTTGGTCCTCTCAGCTCCCTTGTGCAAGACAACACTATTAGTAGTGAACACTGCTATATGCCAGAAGACCCAGACCTTCCAAAAGTGGTAACTGCCCTTGCAATTACTTATAAGCTCAGTAGGTCTAATATGCCTAGTAGCACAGAATTATATTATTTCTAGGATTGCACGATCAGTCTATTGTAGCCCTTTAATGAGAACCGGGAAAGCGAGGTGACTGTCAATGTAAAGTCTGATGCCACACACAGAAGCAATCAGTTCTGTACCATTTAATTCAGTAATAGCCAGTAATTTACAGCGAGGCTGTATTGTTTTAACAAACAAGAATACAAATGAAATCTAGTGGCTTCTATCTGTTTGAATTTAGCAAGGTCACTGGTAATAGTTTTTTTTTTATTGTGTTTTAATTAGTTTTTTGTGTTGTGCAGGACCTGGAATGTATTGTTGGTGTGGGGAAAAGTGCAAATAAATAAAATTAATTATTTTGTTATTGGTCAATATTATTAATAGCTAAATATCAACATACATGCATGAACATCTTCTATATGTTATAGATTGCTGTAAGCTTGTAAAGATCTTTGGAACCCTTCAGGATGAAAAGTGCCATGTAAATGTAAACTATTATTAATAATAGAGGCTAGATCCTCGGCTGATGTTAACCGGCTTAGCTCCCTAGACTTCATTTTACACCAGCTGATAATCGAATCTGTTGTTGTGAAAGTAATCTAGTTATGTTATCTAAAACTCTACTCTACACTACTGCTTCTGGTGAAGCCTGAAACCAGGACCTATAGAAATGTAAAATTTGTTTTCAAAATATTATGAAAACTTACTTTTCATATTTTGAACGTCAGTAAATGTCCAGATTTGGCTGATTTTGAGTTTGCTGTAAAAGTTCAGGCCAGTTCTTAATTTATTCAAACTTGGTTAAATTCTAGTAGCCATGTTGCTTCCTCAACTATTTGAGCTCAGGTTCTCTTGTGTAAGTGATAATGATTGAAGTGCTGTGGTCATGCCTTTAACAGAAGCTAAGAAAGAGCGAAACCTTCTTCTAGGGCTAGTGAGTTGTGAAGATGTTCTGCCTACACCTCTCTAGTCAGCTGGCAATTGGAAATCAGAAACAGCTTAACAGTATGTACTGTGGGATAGATAAAGAGAGAGAGGTTTCCCAGCAAACTGAAGTTCTAATTATATACTGTTGTGAAAGTCTTATTCCAAGAGTTCTGCTCTCTTGGGGCATAGTTTTAACACTTCAAGCATGTGAGTAGTCCCATTGACCTAGAAATGTGCTGACTTGGTCAAAGTTAAGCACATTCATAAGTGTTTGCTAGACTGGGACCTTAGAAGGCCATCAGGGACCAAGTGAAGGATATGAGTCAATTGGATTGCATCTAGACCTCACTCAGAAGCTGGTTCATAGGATGGTATTGATAGTAACTTCAAAGGTGGTCTACTAGTTGAAGGAAGAGAGTTGTGCAATTGTTCTTGCTAATGGAAGTGAGGAAGAGTGAAGAGTTAAATAGCTAGAGTACGAAAAAGGTGATCACTAGACCATTCTCCAATGCTAGTAATTCTCCACAAATGGGAGAATAAAGGGTATTGTATGTTGCTATTAGGGCTGTCAAGCAATACCACGATTACTTGCACAATTAATCGCATTATTAAACAATAATAGAATACCATGTATTTAAATATTTTTGGATGTTTTCTACGTTTTCAAATATATTGATTTCAATTACAGCACAGAATATGAAGTGTACAGTGCTCATTTTATATTTATTTTTGATTACAAGTATTTGCACTGTAAAAAAACCAACAGAAATAGTATTTTTCAATTCACCTAATACAAGTATTATAGTGCAATTTCTTTATCATGAAAGTTGAACTTACGAATGTAGAATTATGTAAAAAAAACAAAAAAAAACAAAACCTGCATTCAAAAATAAAAATTCACTGTAAAATTTTAGAGCCTGTAAATCCATTCAGTCCTACTTCTTGTTAAGCCAATTTCTGAGACAAACAAGTTTGTTACATTTGCAGGAGATAATACTGCCTGGTTCTTGTTTACAATGTCACCTGAAAGTGAGAACAAGTTGTCATGTCACTGTTGTAGGCAGAATCACAAGATATTTATATGCCAGATGCACTAAAGATTCATATGTCTCTTCCTGCTTCAACCACCATTACAAGCGACATGCGTCCATGCTGATGACAGGTTCTGCTTGATAAGAATCCAAAGCAATGCAGACTGACGCATGTTCATTTTCATTCTCTGAGTCAGATGCCACGAGCACAAGGTTGATTTTGGTGGTTCAGATTCTGTTGTTCTGCACTGGAGTGTTGCTCTTTTAAGACTTCTGAAAGCATGCGCCACACCTTGTCCCTCTCAGATTTTGGAAGGCACTTCAGATTCTTAAATCTTGGGTCCAGTGCTGTAGCTATATTTAGATATCTCACATTGGTACCTTTTTTGCATTTTGTGAAATCTGCAGTGAAAGTGTTCTTAAAATGAACATCATGTGCTGGGTCACCATCCGAGACTGCTAGAACATGAAATATATGGCAGACTGTGGGTAAAACAGAGCAGGGGACGAACAGTTCTCTCCCAAGGAGTTCAGTCACAAATTTAATTAAGATTTTTTTTTTTTAACGAGCGTCATCAGCATGGAAGTATGTCCTCTGGAATGATGGCCAGAGCATGAAGGGAAGGGGCATACGAATGTTTAGCATATCTGGCATGTAAATACCTTGCATTGCTGGCTACAAAAGTATCATGTAAATGCCTGTTCTCACTTTCTGGTGACATTGTAAATGAGAAGAGGGCAGCATTATCTCCTGTAAATGTAAACAAATGTGTTTGTCTTAGCAATTGGCTGAACAAGATGTAGGACTGAGTGGATCTGTAGGCTCTGAAGTTTTATGTTGTTTTGTTTTTGAGAACAGTTATAACAAAAAACATCTACATATGTAAGTTGCACTTTCATGCCAAAGAGATTGCCCTTCAGTACTTGTATGAGATAAATTGAAAAATATTTCTTGTGTTTATCATTCTTACAGTGCAAATATTTGTAATAAAAATAATATACACTTTGATTTCAACTACGACACAGAATACAATATAAATGAAAATGTAGAAAAACATCCAAAATATCGAATACATTTCAACTGGTATTCTATTGTTTATCAGTGCAATTAAAACTGTGATTAATTAATCACGATTAATTTTTTGAGTTAATCGCATGAGTTAACCGCAATTAATCGACAGCCCTAGTTGCTATGTCATTTTGTGTATTTGTTCTGGATATCTTTTAAAAGGTTACTGTGTTCAGGAATTATCAATTGTAAGAGTAATAATAACCCAGCAAGTCTGTGGTTAGTGAAGTAAATTGTGCCACATTCTTGGGTAGCTGATGAGTTGTGGATTCACGTCAAGCTGCAAAGCCTACTTGAGTTACTTGAAACGAGCTACGTGGCCCTTTGAGATGTAATATCCACTCAGCCTTTACTCTCAATTGACTCTTAAGCAAATTGAAATAATTGAGATGTATGTACCTCTTGTGTATAGGGTCCAAGTAGATGTGCAGTGTGTTGTGTTGTGTAAGTTGCAAGTAAGGCAAAAATACAATAGTACATCATTGTTTTCTGATATATGAAACTCATGTTACTGGTTCTAGCCACTATATATTATCCCCTACAGTTTGTACAGGACCAGACCTGGTGGCGAAGCTAGGGCATTGCCATGACAATATAAATCACTGGAACTTCATTCTTTTATATGATTTTGTTCAGACCTCCCTCCTAGTTGTAACATCACAAACAGGGGGAACGGGTTTATTTTTAGGTGTGTAAGTAAATAAGACGACAAATAACTAAAATGTACCAAAACCCTCCATTTATTTTTCTTTTCTTCTTTCCTTTTGGAAGCAATAATTAAAAGCATTTTGCACTTCTTTTTATGTGAGAATCTTAAAACACATTACAAGCATTGCTTGTGATCTGTAGTAGGCCCCTGAGGTAGGAACAGTTAGTCCTGTACTTTGACTGTAAGCTCTTTGGGACAGGGACCATCTTTTTGTTCTGTGTTTGTGCAATGCCCTGATACAATGGGATCCTGGTTTCAGACTGGGGTTCTGCCGCACTACAAATTATAAATAATCATACAGACTAACACGACTGCTACTCTGAAATAAATCTCTGGAGCATGGACCATCTTGCCATTATGTGTATCAAGCTTTAGCTAATGAGCACCAAATCCCTGACTGGAGTATTAGGTGTTAATGTAATATAAATAATAAATACTAATACTTTTACTCATTTTGCAGATGGGTAAACTGAGACACAGAGAGGTTTGAGTAAGCTACATAATTCAAACAGCAAGTCCAAGCTAGACTTGAGAGTAGAGAACAGCCATGTTAACTCAAAGTGCTGTGTTCTAATCATTAAACCAAACTCTTTTCTCCATTTGACCAAACAGACAATGAATGAAGTATGTCGATTAATGATTTTTTTTTCTTGCATGCAATTATTTTGTCAAACTGGTGATTGCACAAATTCTGTTGCTTTCCAATACAATTTTGTATTAATTTGCTTTGCAGTGCTCTTTGTTACAGTAATGAAACAATGTAAGTTCCATTTGTTGGCTAAATTAGCACTGTCCAATCCTAGCATCCAGAACCAAAGACTGAGTTACCTTAGTTGAGAGATTGCCCAATTCTGGTCCACAGACAATTTGGTGGTGTCTATTAAGAGTAGGCTAGTCACCTGAAGAGTAGGCATGTCTTCCTTATTTCTAGCTGCTAAATTACATCAAAAGAAATAAAAATGTATTACATGCCTTCCCAAGTTTAGTTTCCCATGTACAGAGTTGCTGTAGTTGCCACATAGGTATTATATCATCATGAATGAGAGTGGAGGTGGTAAACAGGACAATTTCTCTAGTGGGATGTTGTTCACACTATAATAATCAGGGTGACCAGATGTCCCGATTTTATAGTGACAGTCCCGATTTTTGGGTCTTTTTCTTATATAGGCTTCTATTACCCCTGCCCCATCCCGATTTTTCACACTTGCTGTCTGGTCACCCTAATTATTAATATAATAAAAAGTTTGAGAACCCCTGACTTAGATCATAAAGTGTTGAGGTTAGCACATCAGTGATGCCTGGAAAACATGAAAGATTAAATAGATGCACTGTGCATTCTTGAGTGGAACTAATGCAATGTAGTATTGTTCAGGAAGCTAATATGTCAGGATGCTGGGCTTTTCTCTACAGTTTGTTTATGTAGGATTTGCTGCAACTGCAATACTTGCAGGGTTATGTATTTGTTCATTTTGTATGCTCAGTATAAGTTTGCTCTGGTAAAAGTTGAAGCAATACACTTGATTGAGAAAGTGTCTGCCATATGTTAAGACTGTGTGAATTTAAATCCTGTTGGGATTACAGTTTTTTTGTTTGTTTTTTTTAAACACATCTTTGTTGACTAACTTCTGACTCCCAATTGCCTTTAGCATCCTCAAATGTGCTGCATTTCCTTAAAACACTTCAGTAATTCCTTTTTGGTTGAAGAAGAAAAATACACAGTACATTGTCTGATTTTTCATTAAATTAATGTGTCCATGAAGGTAGTCACATGACTAGAGAATCTTGGCATCTGTAATTGCTACATATGAGGTGTAACTCTTCTGCAGCTGGGATTGACTGTGTGTCTGTGCTGTCATTGAAACAAGTTAGATGACAGCACAGTAGATATTGTTAGTCCCAATGGGCTAGATCATCCCCCACCATCCATATCAGAGGTTCTCAAACTGTGGTCCATGGACCAACAGTAGTCCATGAGCTCCATTTATGTGGTCTGTGGATAAGGTCCGTGCCTGGGCAGCCGCACATGAGAAAATGAAGGGCCACTCACCTAATTAGGTGTCTGGACCCTGGAGAAGACGCATATGTAAGGTGAAATGGTGGCTTTGGGGGAAGTATGTGGTAGGTGGGAGGGGGCAGTGGGGTGAGAAGACGAGGTGGGGGGGATTTGAGATGTGCAGACCTGCGGCAGCCAGAGAAAGTGGCAACTTCCCCAGCTCCAGGGCTGCAGCTGCCAGGGGAGAGACAGCCCTCCTTCTCAGCCTGAACTCTGTGGTTGCTGTGGTGGGGGAGAGACCCCCATCTTTCCAGCCCCAGCTTGGGGGCTGTTGCAATGTGGGAGAGAGGGAGACACCTCCCCTACTTTGCAGCCCCAGCTCGGGGGCTGCTGTAGCGGGTGGAGAGGGCACATCCATTGCATTAGAAAGGTAAGGCTACCGATATTAAAATATGAGTTGTGCTTTTATTTGTAGAACAAAAAAAGTTTATTATTAAAGTTTGGTTTTTTATATAGCGCTTTTATCCAAAGCGCTTTACAGTACTTAGCTAACGGTACAAACAACATTTGGAAAGATCATTAAGTGGTTCACCGAGACCCTCAGCAATTTTCAAGTGGTCCACACAAAAAAAAGTTTGAGAACCACTGATCCATGTGGTTGGAGAGGGTTCAGATCTACCTCATCTACATGGGATGATGATTTTATGCCATCACTTCCTTCCATCCCATTTCCCCATGGAATACACTCTGGATGCTCTGTACAGATGGGGAGGAGAAGGAGATAGATGAGTTGGGCTCCTTATGCAGCCCCATCTTGCCAGAAATCATAATGAAGGAGCAAGGAGGATTATGCTGATGATCTTGATGCTATGCACAGAAACCTTGGCAATAAACACACCTTAAGAGACTAAATAGACTAAAAAATGAAATAAAAAAGCCCTAGATCTTCATCCTAACTGACATGACCACACTCCCGTGCCCACACACACTTCCAAGAGTGGGACAGGGACAGGTGCTCAACAAAAAAGCCTGGAATCTTCTGCTGAAAACGTATTACCGCGGCTGGGAAGCATTGTGAAGGCACTGTGACTCCATAGAGAGACCTGCATGTTTGGAGGGGGCCGATCCCATCCCTGGCTGGGACAAAATGGTAGGAATTGAAAGAATTCTTTCTCCCTGTTAGAAACAGCCAGATATCATGTTCTCATGAGATATCCACTCTACTCTGTGCTGATTAGGCCTCAACTGGAGTATTCTGTCCAGTTCTGGGCACCACATTTCAGGAAAGGTGTGGACAAATTGGAGAAATTCCAGAAAGAAGCAACAAAAATGATGAAAGGTCTAGAAAACATGAGGGAAGATTGAAAAAAAAAAAGGGCTGTTTTGTTTGGAAAAGAGAAGACTGAGGGTGGACATGATGACTGTTTTTAAGTACATAAAAGGTTGTTACAAGGAGGAGGGAGAAGAATTGTTCTTCTTAATCTCTGAGGACAGGACAAGAAGCAATGGGCTTAAATTGCAGCAAGGGAGGTTTAGGTTGGACATTAGGAAAAACTTCCTAACTCTCAGGATGGTTAAGCGCTGGAATAAATTGCTTAGGGAGGTTGTGCAATCTCCATCATTGGAGATTTTTAAGAGCAGGTTAGACAAACCTGTCAGGAATGGTCCAGATAATACTTAGTCCTGCCATGAGTGCAGGGGACTGTGGCAGATGATCTCTTGATGTCCCTTCCAGTCCTATGATTCTATGATTCTAGGTTTGTGTGTGTTATCTAAACTAGTTAGAGGGGCTTATTCTTGTCAAAGAATGCTAAGTAAGATATTGTTGGGATTATGTTTTTATCAGTGTTGCAAACAAGGCTAATTTTTCAATGGATATCAAAATATAAACACACATGAAATGGAGAAAATGCATAAAGAATTTGAAACACAAAAAAATACGTGATACAGTGTTAGTCACATGAGCGCAACTTGTTATTTTTTTAACATTTTGTTCCTTTTGATTAATTCCTTTCCTTTTGACTTTTTTCATATTGATGTGTGATAGAGAACCATTTATCATATATATTAGATGTCTCTTTCCAACTTGGTTCTTGAATATTAACTTTAAAAATATCACCTCTTTCTACAATCAACATTTTCTTTTTCTGACATGACTGGCTTGGAACATGTTTTAAGATTTTTAATCCAATATCACCCTACTTCAAACACCATTAATTGAAGCCAGTCATTTTCCATACACTCCATTTACTGTATCTATCAATAACAACACTGGGATTTTTTCCCCTTTAATTTGACTTTAAACCCTAAAACATTTCTATGCAGGGTCAGATGCAGGGTGGACACTAATGAGAACTGTATGAATGCATGCTGCATCTTCAGTGAATGCTTTGTTGTCTATTCAGAATGGATTGAAATGTGCTCCAATTTCAGAAACACTCCACTCGTTTCATGGTGCTACATCATGAAGAACTGACAGGATTTATTGACATGGATGTGAAGATAATCCATATAGAAATTCCTGTGGTCAAGTTTACTTACCCTGAGTTCTGTTCTGAAATAGAAATGAGAAAAAGTGAGATACTTGGGCTCTGATTAAATCAACACTAGGTGAAATGGGCACATTTCCTACCCAGCTGGGATTCAGGGAAATGCTGGAAGGTTTAATAAATGGAAGAACAATTATTTGCTTATGTCCTACCTGACTGTAACACCCTTTGAGATAAAAGTGCTAGGATTTGGGAAGCCGTGATGCAGTACAGTAATGCACTGCATCTTTTAAATGAAAATTAAGAGAAATGAGAGCAAATAGATGGGGTGTCATCTTCTGGAAGCCACAGACTTTCATAAACAACTGGCTTTTATTAAAGTAAATAACAACACTCTCTCTAAACAGCGGTTCATTACTAGTTTAATTAGAAATGTAGATCTGGCATGCACCTCCAGAAGTCACCAAGTCCAGGCCCCTGCACTATGATAGGGCCAAGTAAACCTAGACTAATCCTGACAAGTGTTTGTCCAACCTGTTCTTAAAAATCTCCAATAATGGGAGGTTGGAGGCCTCCCTTGGAAGCCTATTCCAGAGTTTAACTATTCTTATAGTTAAAAAGGTGTTTTTTTCCTAATAACTAACCTAAATCTCCTTGCTGCCGATTATGCCCATTACTACTTTTCCTACATTAGATGGACATAGAGAACAATTGATCATCCTCCTCCTTACAAAAGCCTTTAACATATTTGAACTCTATCACTAGGTCTTTCCTCAATCTTCTTTTCTCTAATTTAAACATGACCAGTATTTTTAACTTTTCCTCATAGATCAGGTTTTCTAAACTTTTTATCATATTTGTTGCTCTCCTCTGGACTCTTTCCAATTTGTCCACATCTTTTCTAAAGCACCCAAACTGGGACATAGTACTCCAGCTAAGGCCTCACCAGTGCTGAGTAGAGTGGGACAGTTACCTCCTGTGCCTTACATATGACACTCCTTTAATACGTCCCAGAATGCTATTAACCCTTCACACAACTGCATCACATTGTTGACTCATAATCAATTTGTAATCCACTAGAACCTCCAGATCCTGTTCAGCAGTACTCACCATTTTGTGGTTGTACGATTTAATTTTCCTTCATAAGTTATGTACTCTGCACTTTTCTTTATTGAATTTCATCTTACTGATTTCAGACCAATTCTCCAATTTGTCAAGGTCATTTTGAATATTAAACCTGTCCTCCAAAGTGCTTTCAACCCCTCCCAGCTTGGTGTCATCTGCAAATTTTATAAGCTTATTTTCCATTGCAATATGCAAGTCATTAACGAAAATATTGAAAAGCACCAGACCTATGACTGATTCCTGCAGGACCCCATTAGATACACACTCACAGTTTGACAATGATCATTGCTGTTTGAGTATGGTCCTTTAAACAGTTGTACACCCACCTTAGAGCAATTTAATCTAGACCACATTTCCCTACTTTGCTAATTAGAGTGTCATGGGACTGTGCCAAAAGCTATACTAAAATCAAGATGTCAACAGCTTCTCTTCTGCATACTAGGCCAGTAACCCTGACAGAGAAGGAAATTAGGTTGGTTTGACATGAGATTTGTTCTTGATATGCTGGCTATTCCTTATCCTATTATCCTCTAGGTGTTTGCAAATTGATTGTTTAATAATTTATTCCAATATTTTCCAGGATATCAGATTCATGCAGAAATGGGTTATAATTCTTCAGGTCCTCCTTGTTCCCCTATATTTGCCCTATTCCAGCCCTCTGGGACTTTGCCTGTCCTCCATAAATTCTCAAATTAATTACTAATAGTTCCAAGATTTCTTCAATTAGTTCCTTAAGTACCCTGGAATGAATTTTTTCAAGCACTGCTGACTTGAATTCATCTAATTTATCTAAATATTCTTTACCCGTTTTCCCCCTGATTTGGCTTGTGTTCATTCCCCCTTGTTGTTAACATTGATTATGTGGAGCATCTGGTCACCATAAACCATTAATCTCTGTCCTTGTCTTTTTTTTATCAAACACCACTCCCTTTCTTGAATTTTCAGTGTAGAGCAGAGACATTGAATGGCTGGGTAGCATAACCGCAGCTATATCTCATTAAAAGGTGGGGGGGGGGGGCAATTTTAATTGCTAGTGAAAGGAAAGATCACCATTTGTAATATAATTCAGACTGCATATACACAAAAAATGGAATTGAGGTTAAATGCTAAGAAGGAACATCTGCCTTGTAAATACAGACCATACAAGTCTTCCAGATAACTTCAGAAATTCCACTCTGTTTTTCTTTCTGAATATGATCTCATCTAATGAAAACCATGTGCAACAGAGATGCTAGAGAGCAGTGATGCCTAATGGACAGAGTATTGTACTGGTCTTTGGGGACCACGGTTCTACTTCCAGTTCCACCAGTGGCCTGTGGGCTTACCTTGGACAAGTCACTTTAACCACTCTGTGCTTCAGTTTCTCCATCTGTAAGTAGAGGATAATGAAACTGATTTCCTTGATAAAGTGCTTTGAGACCTACCTGTAAAAGCCCTTTATGAAAGCTAGGTATGCTGTTATTTGTTAACTTCTGGGTCACTGCTGGAGTGGCCTTCCATTGCTGTAGACTTACTCACTGATGTTAGACTAATATCAACCAAGCTTTTTGTGTGTTCAGGCAAGTGTCCAGTATCAGTTGTATCAATTAGAACTGATGATTCTTTAATTAAAATAATTGTTTAAATGAATAAAAACAAAGCTTTAAGCCCTGTGGGTTCCTTCCTGAGATTCAAAATTTTTCTGATATTTATTTCCATGTATTAAGGAGGTCCTGCTGAAAACCTTAGGCTCTGGGACAAATTTTAAAACATCCACATCTAATCCAAAAATATGATTGCTAGTCCCTGCTGAACAAATCTTCATGGAAGAAATGGAACCAGTGAACCAGATACCAGGATTATAGTCCTGATGTAAATATCAGAATAGGTGGACAGTGAACTCTCTTCCTTTCCTAAAGTCCCTACCACCTCATACCTCTCAAACTTCCTCAGAAAGTCTCCTGAAATATTTGTCCCCAGCAGTAAGGAAATCAGGTTATTTCAGAACACAGGTGAAATGAACTTCAAAGTTAAGGTCAGTGCATGGAACAGTTTCTAACACCTTTTAACCAAGAGGCTTGTGAACTTGTCACTGTGGCAAACAATATCAAATGTATAGGCAGGTCCCAAACAACTTGGGTATTCGTAAATAAAAATGAATACAGATTATGGAAAACCTTCATTGAAGTAATAGCACAGCAATTTTTCTTCAGGAGCTATCACAGTTTTTAGTCTATGACCCTCTATGTGGTGTATGAAAATAGATCTCTTCATGTACCTATTATATATGAATGTTAATTGTTCGTTATTACTACTTTTATTATTAATTAATAATATGCAAAATATGGGCCTAAGCCCTGGTTCTTTATTCAGGCCAAACTTCTATTGGCCTCAGTGGGGTCAATGTGAGTTTTGTGTTAATGTATAAAATTGCAGCATCCAGATCTAACTTTGTAAATCTCCTTTGTATTTCATGTTGGCCTGATTCTGGGAGGTGCTGCTGAGCACAGTCAGCTCTCTAAAGTTGATGAGAATTGAGGGCTGCCAGCACCTCACAGGATTGAGCCCTATATGCTTCCATAGATTGAGGGTAATGCCAATGCTTTTTTTTATAATCTTTGTGAGATCTTTTTATAGACATAAATACCATGGGTCAGGAAAAGCACAGATGCAGTGATCTTATGATATTTTCCAGTATAGTCAAGTTTAATGACATTTGAAAAAGCTACCTGGACTGAGGATAAGTATGATAGGGTGACATATGGCAGACTAGATATGAGCTTACCGCCTACTGCTTCCATTCATGTTTGATCTAAGTATAGAAGGAAATCTGCCTAATGAGAATATTTGATTCCAGCTTGTTTTGCATCTTTATTTCATCTGGGAGAGACCTTCTCTTGAGCAGCGAGTGGTTCTCCCAGCTGAAAATTGGTATCTATCACATTGAGTTCAGCAAGAAGTAGGTGTTTTGAAAATACATTAATGTGCAAATAGTTATATGCATCTGTAGCACATAGGTGCATACTCTGCATCCTACTGACTTGACAGTTTAAATAAAAAAGCATGCCAATGTTGTATGAATAATATTAATTGGACAAAACACCTTTGCTGGTATTTGAATTACTATAGATGAGTTCATGTCAAGGACTTAAAGTTTTGAGGAAGCTCTTATTTTGTATCTGGATACACTGGTGTTCTGTCAAATAGTATGAATAAGCATCTGAATTTGTGTTAGCAGAGTGACTGAGAAAATAAGTAATACTGGAAAGGAAATGGATACTTTCTCTTGTGTATATATAATAGCTCACTATGTCTGATTGCATGGTTATCTGTCAGTCTCCATTGATGAACATGTGTATGTAGTAAAGGTTCATTACATTTACACTATAAGGGCCAGCTCCTCAGGTGGTAGAAATTGCATAGTTCCTCTGCTGAAAGTGGAGCTAAGCTAATTTATAGCCAGAAGGGGATCTGGCTAAAAAACTCTGTCTTGCACAGACCACTACGTAGAACAGCCCTGCAGAACATGTGGCCCACGGGCTGCGTGTGGCCTGCGTGGGCTCAATGTGTGGCCCGCGGGGTGTGAGTAGGCAAGCAGCGGGGTGGGACTTGCCAATGGCTGGCCGGCTGGCGGGTGGGCAGGGTGGCGAAGAGGCCAGTGGCAGGCTGGGGAGTGAGGATGAGCCGGCAGCAGCAGAAGGTAAGAGGCCAGTGGCGGGCAGGCAGGTGAGCTGGTGGCGAGTGGAGCAGGTGAGCCGGCAGCAGACAGGCAGGTGAGCTGGCGGNCCCCGCTCAACCAGAGGGGCGGGGCTGTGTGCTCCTGCGGAGCAGCGTATCTAGCTCTGTGTGGAGCCTCATGGTAAGGGGCCCAGGGCTGGGGAGATTGGATAAGGGGTAGGGGCAGTTAGGGGACAGGGAGCAGAGTGGGTTGGATGGGGGGTGGGATCCCGGTGGCGAGACGGTGAGGGGCTGAGGAGAGGAGCGGGTGGGGGGGGTGAGGAGGCGAGCCGAGGGGGTGAGGGGATGATGAACCGAGCGGGCGGGCAGTGACGGGGGGGCAGGTGAGCTGGCGGCATGGGAGAGGGGCTGAGGAGGTGAGCAGGTGGCGGGGGTTGAATAGGCGAGTCGGGGGGGTGAGGGGATGACGAGCCGAGTGGGAAGGCAGTGGCGGGGGAGCAGGTGAGTCGTCGGCAGGGGAGAGGGGCTGAGGAGGCGAGCTAGGGTGGGGTAGGGGGATGATGAGCCATGCAGGTGGGCAGTGGTGGGGGGCTTTATACTTGGAGTGGAGGGGTTAGGAGGTGAGCAGTGAGTTGGTGGCTGACCTGTTCTACTGATCTTGTCTCTCATAAAAATTGGTCCTTTTTGCTGCTTGTCTTGGGGCCGGGGGTTGTCCCAGTGCTGCAAAGAGGGTGTTTCAATGGGAAGGTGCTTGCTTCTAACCCCCGTGGCCATCAGTATGTTTGCTCTTCTCTAGTCAGCCCACTTGACAAGATTGATTGTCCTTTGTCTGGTTCTCATGCCCTCTCCAAGGGTTGCAGCTATCTGGAGGTGCCTGCCTTCCACGCCTTCCTTAGTCACACTTCATTCATTCAACAGGGCAATTGATTACAAAGTGGGAAGAAGATCTTATTCTACTTCTTGCAAAAAGACATTTTTCTTTTACCTTAATTATAATACTTTAGGGTCCCGCTATAACATATTACCAAGGTTCAATACGGCTGTTTCGGCAGGGCAGCGCTGGGGAAGGAGGGTTTGTTTCCATGGGGTGGGTGGTGCTGGGGGTGTGTGTTTCAGGGAGGCTGGGTGGTGCTGGGGGGAGTGTTTCAGGGGGCGAGGGGGTTGGCCCTCAGCTGTTTTCTTTGGAGTAATATGGCCCTCTCTGCTTTACAAGTTGTGCAGGCCTGATGTAGAATATGTCACTAGCTTATCAAGAAGTTAGGAAGATTCTGAGTCTGGGTGTCAGGCGACACCTTCCCTTTTTGTTTGGGCTTTCTTTCTTTTTTCCATACACTGGACTGACGTGCATGCTGGTATTCAGTTTCTTGTTTTCAGAATTTGAGGTGGGCCTGTGGGTGATTTCTTTCAACACATATCCTACCACTGATCAGAAACTCTTCTGAGCAGTGGTGCCAGGATATCACAAACTCTCAGAAGGGAAGAGCTGGAGCTTCTAGAGGGAGAGTATCAGAGGGGTAGCCATGTTAGTCTGGATCTGTAAAAGCAGCAAAGAATCCTGTGGCACCTTTTTCATTTGTGCTATTACCTAGTTGGGAAATACAAAATGACAAACGATTATAGCTGCTGTATTTCCATCCATATATATGTGAGAGGCAGATGTGTGGAACATGCTTTTTGAAGTCTTAAAAGAGCAACACTCTGATACGGAAACTAAAGAACCCAGGCCATCAAAAAAAGAAAATCAACCTTCAGCTAGTGGCATCTGACTTAGATAATGAAAATGAACATGCATCAGTCCACACTGTTTTGGACCGTTATCAAGTAGAACCCATCACCACCATGGAAGCATGTCCTGTGGAATGGTGACTGAAGCATGAAAGGACATATGAATCTTTAGTGCATCTGGCATGTAAATATCTTGCAACGCCAGCTACAACAGTGCCATTCGAGTGCCTGTTCTCACTTTCAGGTGACATTTTAAACAAGAAGCAGGCAGCATTATCTCCTGCAAATTGTAGCCAGCCTTGTTTGTCTGAATGATTGGCTGACCAAGAAGTAGGACTGAGTGGACTTGTAGGCTCTAAAGTTTTATATTGTTTTATTTTTGAATGCAGTTTTTTGTACATAATTCTACATTTGTAAGTTTAACTTTCGTGATATGAGGTGATTTGAAAAATACTATTTTTGTTTTTTACAGTGCACTTTGTATTGTGTATTGTAATTGAAATTAATATATTTGAAAATGTAGAAAACATCCCAAAATATTAAAAATAAATGGTATTCTGTTGTTGTTTAACAGCACGGTTAATCATATTCATTTTTTCAATTGTGCGATTAATCATGATTAACTTTTTAATTGCTTGACAGCCCTAATAAAAATAAAATGTGTGGTTTGACTATATAATCATAGAATATCAGAGTTGGAAGGGACCTCAGGAGGTCATGTAGTCCAACCCCCTGCTCAAAGCAAGACCAATTCCCAACTAAATCATCCCAGCCAGGGCTTTGTCAAGCCTGACCTGAAAAACCTCTAAGGAAGGAGATTCCACCACCTCCCCAGGTAACCCATTCCAGTGCTTGCTTCACCACTCCTGAGTGGAAAAAAGTTTTTTCCAATATCCAACTTAAACCTCTCCCATGCACTTGAGACCTTACTCCTTGTCTGTC
>NC_133785.1:27247090-27387841 GCF_003597395.2 Chelonoidis abingdonii | reverse complement strand
TTGTTCTGTCCTCTGCTGCCACTGAGAACAGTCTAGATCCATCCTCTTTGGAACCCCCTTTCAGGTAGTTGAAACCAGCTATCAAATCCCCCCTCATTTTTCTCTTCTGCAGACTAAACAATCCTAGTTCCCTCAGCCTCTCCTCATAAGTCATATGCTCCAGCCCCCTAATCATTTTTGTTGCCTTCTTCTGGACTCTCTTTCCAATTTTTCCACATCCTTCTTGTAGTGTGGGACCCAAAACTGGACACAGTACTCCAGATGAGGCCTCACCAATGGCGAATAGAGGGGAATGATCACATCCCTCGATCTGTTGGCAATGCTGCTACTACAGCCCAAAATGCCATTAGCCTTCTTGGCAGCAAGGGCACACTGTTGACTCATATCCAGCTTCTCGTCCACTGTAACCCATAGGTCCTTTTCTGCAGAACTGCTTCCTAGCCATTCGGTTCCTAGTCTCTAACAGTGAATGGGATTCTTCCGTCCTAAGTGCAGGACTCTGCACTTGTCCCTGTTGAACCTCATCAGGTTTCTTTTGGCCCAGTCCTCTAATTTGTCTAGGTCCCTCTGTATCCTATCCCTACCCTCCAGCGTATCTACCACTCCTCCAAGTTTAGTGTCATCTGCAAACTTGCTGAGAGTGCAGTGCACGCCATCCTCCAGATCATTAATGAAGATATTGAACAAAACCAGCCACAGGACCGACCTTTGGGGTACTCCACTTGAAGATGGCTGCCAACTAGACATGGAGCTGTTGATCACTAACCATTGAGCCCGACGATCTAGCCAGCTTTCTATTCACCTTATAGTCCAATCATCCAGCCGATACTTCTTTAACTTGCTGGAAAGAATACTGTGGGAGACTGTGTCAAAAGCTTTGCTGAATCAAGGAATAACACATCCACTGCTTTCCCCTCATCCACAGACCCAGTTATCTCCTCATAGAAGGCAATTAGGTTAGTCAGGCATGACTTGCCCTTGGTTAATCCATGCTGACTATTCCTGATCACTTTTCTCTCCTCTAAGTGCTTCAGAATTGATTCCTTGAGGACCTGCTCCATGATTTTTCCAGGGATGGATACAGATGGATAAGCACTGAGACCAAGTGTGTATGTATGTATACACACACACACACACACACACACACACACACACACACACTGTAATTATCCTTTTGTATTGCAGTAGCACCCAATACAGTAACTCCTCACTTAACGTTGTAGTTATGTTCCTGAAAAATGCAACTTTAAGTGAAAAGATGTTAAGCAAATCCAATTTTCCCATAAGATTTAATGTAAATGCGGGGGGTTAGGTTCCAAGGAAGTTTTGTGAGGGCAGACAAAAAGGCATTATATACTGTACAGAACTGTACTGTGGTGGGGAGGTGCCCCGTCTTACCCCTGGGGGAGGGGCTGGGTGTGCAGGGTCTAAGAGGGAGTTAGGGTGTAGGGCTCAGGGTGGGGGTGCGGGAGAAGGCTCAGGGCTGGGGCAGGCAGGAGGTGCAGAGCAGTTACCTGGGGCAGCTCCTATTTGGTGCAGGAGCAGCGCAGAACCGCCCCCATGGCTGCGATTCTGGGGGCCGCGATTCTGGGACCTGCCCCCCTCCCCAGCAGGCAGGACCACCTGGAATGCAGGGGCTTTAGGGGCTGCAGCTCTAAAGCCCCTTTCAGAATGCGGCCCTGCGAGCACGGGCTGGAGGACTCAGGAGGAGCAGGGACAGCCATGCAGCCAGCGGCCGGAGAGAAGCGTCGCTTTCCCCTCCAAAGCTGGCCGGAAAGCCCCTACAGCCCCTGCGTTCTGGCTGACCGTGCCTGCGGTGGGACGGGAGCAGATTAGCGGCTCGCTCCATCCCTCCCTGAAAGTCCTAAGTGCCACCAAACAGCTGTATTGTTGGCAGGGGAAGCGCTGGGAGGGAGAGAGGAAGGGAAGGGGAGGAGGCGGAGAAGAGGAACTTGTCCAGTGCTCCCTTGTAAAGTCAGCCAAATGATGTTATAAGGGAGCATTGCACAACTTTAAATGAGCATGTTCCCTAATAGAGCAGCGATGCAAGTTCGAAACAGCATCAAGTGGGAGGACGTTAAGTGAGGAGTTACTATATGCCAGGTGCTGTACAAACTCATAGAAAGTCACAGTTTCTGCCTCTAAAAGCTTTCATTTTAAAGGGGAAAGGAGAAGATTTTCAAAGGCACAAAGAGCAGTTAGGTGCCCAACTCCAGTTCAAAATCACTGATGATTGGGCATCCAGTCTCTTAAATGCTTTTGAAAATCCCGACCCCCAACACATTATCACAATGATTAGCTTACTGCACACTTGCATAATAAGACTCTAGTCTAATACATACACACACACCTTTCTTTGTAAGCTGCTTAACTTTGCTTCTTAAAGATTCTAAGCATGATATGAAAAATATATTAGTGAGTTTGCCATACACCAGAGTTCTAATAAATAGGCTTATGCCATTTTTCTTCCACTCCCTGGCTGATGTAAGAAACACGTTATTCTCCTCACTACTTTTCTTTTATCTCCCCTCTTTCTCATGTTTCTGCATTATGTTTCCCCCTTCAGTCCGTGGCAGCAGCACTAGATGCTGATTAGACGACAGTCAGTCCATCCCAAGGCAGAAATTTTAAGGTCATTTCCTCAGGTTCTTTATTGCCTGCCCTGCTCATTTCCTTGTACTTGTGTTTCAGGTTAGCCAATTATATGCAGTTATTTTTATGATACTTGCCCAGCTTTACTAGCCTTAATTTCTTTTCCTTTTCATTTCCAGTAACATAAGCTGTCTCTGTAATCTAGTCAGAGCTGCAGTTCATAAAACGAATCCCTTAAGCTGACTGTGTGAAATGAACAATCAGCCACACTCACATGCCAAAGAAAAAGAGGAGGAATTTTTATGGGAACTAAGTAAAAGCAAGTCATCATGACTGTTGTGGTGATGCCGTTGCATTACATGCTGCTGCCAAGGAGGAAGTTACCAGGATGTGTGTAAATTTTGGGCTCTCATTTCCATTTTTATACTTGGGGATCCCAAATTTTGGCTGCCTGGGCAGTGGGGAACAGAAATCTTAAAGAGAAGACTGGCCTGAGATGTGATCCCCTAAAACCAGGATTTGAAGGGTCAGGCCATTCATTTCCAACTGGGTGGGGTGTGTGGCCAGCAACCACCTAGCCCTGTTCAACAACTTTTTCTGATTTGAGGATAAACTTATTATTCTTCATCTTAGTGTTTTCTGTCTGTAGGTATTGTGCCAAATCATACAAACCTTTTAATAAATAGGAGTTTTCAGAATTTGGCCCACTATTATTTATTATTATGATTGTCTCAAAGTTGCTGCAATGGCGTTTTAGGAAAAGGAATGTAGAGAAAGATGACAAGTTCAGGAATTAAAACATAAACTTTCCTATGCTCAGCTGTTTGAGGTTCACACACCAGGCTGGTCTACACTAGGGGAGGGGATCGATCTAAGATACGCAACTTCAGCTACATGAATAATGTAGCTGAAGTCGAAGTATTTTAGATTGAATTACCTACCATCCTCACAGCGCGGAATTGATGTCCGCAGCTCCCCCTGTCGACTCCGCTACCGCTGCTCACTCTGGAGTCGACAGGAGCATGTTCAGGGATCGATATATCGCATCTAGATGAGATGCGATATATTGATCCCCGAGAAATCAATTGCTACCCACCGATATGGCGGGTAGTGAAGACGTAGCCACCGTTAAAGGTCACCATGACCAGCAAAATAAATTCCCTTGTTATTTCAAATTCAGTTCCTGGTTCTACTTTGTTAAACTCCAAATAAATACTAAATTAGTCCCTGAAAGTTACAATTCAGAGTGAAGGAACAGACCCTTATTATAGCTTTAGGAACAATAAAAAAATAAGAACATTGAATATAATTTGAGTGTAATTTAAAATGGATGTTGGAAGGCAGCACCATTCTGCTGGAAGCATCTAATTGAACTTTATCTTCTAACAGCAGAAAGATGATGATATAGAGTAGGAATAAACTTTCTTAAAAGACCTTACAGCAATGTTGAAAATGTATGAGATAAAGTGTCGATGTATAGTTTTCTTGCCTTGTTCTCTATACGGGATTGTGAGGGATGAGTGATATTTTATCATTATTTAATGAGGCCTCAGTTCCAATCCTGATATTATGATAGTTCCTACAGGTTCCAGTCAGGATTGTAGCACCGTTTTGTCATGTGCTGTACAAACACACATAGGAAGGCCCAGTCCCTGCGCCAGAGAACTTAAAATTGGTGGCCCTGAGCCTGCAAGATTCTCTGTATTAATGCAGGAGTCTGCCCACATTTACAAATCCAGGGGTTAAATTAAGACAAGATGCAATCATTGAGCTGCCTCTGCGTAGGGGGAAGTATGCTGTAGAAGTCTCTGTTTCCCCACATAACAGAGAGCTCCAAAAGGCAGCCATTTTCCCGGGGACAGAATGCCCTAGCCATGCTGTCGTACCACCCTGCCCTAAACACAAGGCTGTATCTGAATCTAGCCCTTAGTTTGCAGTTTATTGGCTTTGACATACTATACACAGAAAGCCCAGATAATAGCTAATTCATGTTTGTTGCTGCAAGGAGTCCATGATAGCTATATATCTGTAGACAGTAGACCAAAGTAAGTTGTAGGTTGAACTTTCCCTCACTCACTTGGTCAGTAGGGATTTTAGTGAGGAGAAAGCATTATAATCTCCTTGCATGGATGTCAAGTGGAAGTTGTGCTTTGCTATTTAAGTGGTTTGCCATAAGCTGGAGAGATTGGGAACCAGGCTGCGTAATCAAAGAGGCAGCAGCTTTATGAGATACCAGTTTGTCAGGTTCTCTAGATATTAGAAACGTTTTCAGAGGGACAATTTAAAGCTTGAATCTCATATATTTTTCTGGCTGGACAAAAACAATTTTAGTCCATGTAAATGAACAATTTGCATATTTGTGTACAAATGGTGATAGTCATGGATATTAAGGTCACAGAGTTTTTGTTCCCACACAAGCCAGGAGAATTGTATAAATGTGATAAGTGCCTCAGTACCACTCATGAGAATGATGACGTCCTGGTCGTTACCCTTTCACATCAAGGACAGGCACTGTAGAAGTTTAAACCTCAAAGGCTGAAACAACATAAGGAGACAACTGATTTTTATGCATACTGAATACAATAAAAGTCACTTCAGCATTACAAGGAATGAAATATACTAAATATGTGAAGGGCTTGCCTTCTAGAATTTCTTATATTGATTTATTTCAATGTATTTAAAAAGTGCACCCAGATCCCACCATCCAGTACTCTAGGCACATGTATGCTTATTATTAGACATAGCACGAATTAAGACCAACAAACTGAATCCACCAGACCCCACCAAAAACCTTCATCCTTTCCTGCCGCTCCCACCCACCTACTCATCCCTCCACCTCCCGGAAATGTCTGAGAGAATAAATGGGTCATGTAGCATGAGTTGTACACACTTTGCTGTTTAGTGCACTGACCTGGCCCATGTACAGAGACATAAGGAGAGAAAGCTCTATGCCATCTGTCCTCACCTACACAGGGGTGGCTAAGCTAGCTCTCTAGCATGTGTAGCGAGGTCTGATTTTCAAAGAACTATGACACATCTACAACTGAAGTCAACTGGAATTGTGGCTGCTCCACATTTCTAAATCCCATGAAGTGTACATAGGATACAGTAAATATATTCATGGAGTTTAAGGGAAGAAGAGACCACCAGATCAATGGCCATCAACCCCATCCAGCACTAAACCAAGCAACCAAAATAAGACCAACGTATTACAGCCCACAGGAGACAAGCCTATTGTGTGCCACAGGCAGAGAATAGGAAGGGCCATCGTGCACTAGTGCCCGAGACCCCCACAATGGCAGGGAAATAATTAAGTGAGATACACCCAGATAATCCTGACAAGTGACCTGCACCCACATGCTGCAGAGGAAGGCAAAAAACAAACAAAACACAAAAACCCAAGGTAACTGCCAATATGACCTTGAGGAAAAAATTTTCACAACCCCATATATGGTGATCAGTTTGACCCTGAGCATGTGAGCAAGAACCAGCCAGCCAAGCACCTGAGAGAGAATGCTTAGTGCCACCTCAGAGTATTGGCTCATCTCATCCAGTGTCCCATTTCCAGCCATGCCCATTCCTGATTCTTCCGAGGAAGGAAATTTGAAAACAACAACTACAACAGAGACAGAATACATTATGCAGGGTTGGGGAGGGATGAGGGCAAAGGGGCTGATATCCTGAAGCATTAGCTTGTAGGAACATAAGACGTAAACTGGATGTGAGCCCCAAGGCTGTTGAGTCCAGTCTCATACCATCACAAGAAACCCTGGTCATACACTCTGCAGTTAGCACATGGAACAACATACTTGGGTAAAGCTAAGCACGTGTGAACAGCTTTGCAGGATTTGAACCTTAGTGGCCTGATTTTCAAAAGTCCTTAGCGCCCAACAGCTCCTCTTGATTTCATTTGTCCTGCAAGTCCCATAGTAAATCAGCCAATCTATGAGAATAAATAGATAAAGTTCATTAACTGAAGTTGCAGCCTTAAATGTGCCTTTAATTTTCCCTTCAGTTGTGGCCTTTTATCCACATCTGTTAAAACTTCACAGCTGCCCTCTAGCTGATCTGAAACCAATATCTGGAAACAGCTGATGCCCTGCCTTAGCAAACCTATTGCTCCAACCTGGCAGTACAGCTAATCTTGTGCCAGAAACAGCCATTTACCAAAAAAAAAAAAAAAAAAAAGTCCAGTCATATTTAAATGTGTTTTCCTGTAGCAGCACTAGATGTTAACAGCAATAGCTGTAATGTTTTGCTGGATGGATGACACTAAAATGAGAGTCTGGGCACCTTAAAACAATTCAATTAAAATAAACAAATTGCGTTACAAATATACACACAGTGGAAGAGAGACACTCTCTCTTTAAACTCTAAACTGGAATTTGATAGTCAAATCACTGTAGGCTCTTAGAGAGCATGTTCGTATTCAGCCCACACGCTATGGTGCATTTACTGTGTATCATCAGATACATAACAGACATCTGACAGAGAATCGATTTTTACCCAGTCAGTTGATTATAGATGCTGGCTGTTGTGATTTCCAAATCTCAGAGGGTGGATTACGGTGGGATCCATGGATATATGAATCTGTTCTTGGTGCTGGGAGGATCAAACTTTGGATTCAGAGATGTTTAGAGGGGAACACTGCCAGAGGGGACTGAGGAGCAGGAGGTAGCTATGGCAGAGCAGGGAGCCAGGAATCCCACAGACACTTTAGCTGAGGGGTTGGGAAAAAGCCTTTGGTTGCATTGCATTTGGACCCCGATTCCATGTTTTCCAATTTACAACTATATTTCCAACTTAATAAGGTGGGTATGGAGAGGTGACAGACATGTTCATGAGGTACCTTACAATAGAAGTAAAGTACATGTCGCTCCACATACATATTACAAATGAAATATTTCACTGTATCCCATGTAAACATGTACACATAGGATTTGCTGCAAGTATTCCAACGTATATGAGAGATGAAATTCTAATATAAGGGAACCAAAATTGATCGCAGGCCTGACTCAGTTGACTTCAGCTAAGTTACACAAAGGATTGCACTGGCCCAAGATGTGTGTTCAAAGCTTTTATAATTTTGTTTGAGCAGACAGGAATATGAGTGCATCCTATTTTAAAGCATTTAAAGTTCTCCAGTGCCTGACAAGCTCTTTAAAGGTCAAACTAATTAAGACTAAGTTTGTTTGTTCCAATATAATGTAGATACTATTATTGGAAATTCATTGCAATGCAATATATGGCATTTTCACTTACAGTTTAAAGTTTTGCAAGCTCAATTTGGAAAGAGCAGAAATGATCCTTTTGGTTCCCTGATGTCTTACTTAAAATGACATTTTAATCCATTATAATGATTTTTTTTGTTACAATTGAAACAAGTTTCACTGTTTGTGATGTGTAACGGAGCACAATAATTAAAGTAACTATTTACATACTCTTGAAAATGGGGAGTGGATATATATAGACTGGGGCTCCATTATATTGGAAGCCATGGAAATTTTGAAGCAACTATTGTCAACAGCAGTATTTACCTTCTCTGTGTATGTTTAACATCTCATAGTTCAGGTTACTCCCTAATAGCAATATTTCCTTTTTACTTTTTTGTTTGTTTTTGTTTTTTTTAATTTCATGACATTTGGTATGAAGATATGTGAGCTCCATAGCTCTTGTCAGAACTCAACAAAATGTAGACCTACAAATTCATGACACTATCTAAATGACAAGTACATCAGTTCCTCCTTCGCTTACCTGATAGTTACTGTGCCTTCCCTCACCTATTCCATCTTTCCCAAACTAATGATACCATCACAATTATACAATAAAGAGTGTACAGGAAAATGCTTCCTGCTTTGTTGGAGAGACAATAAAGAAATGTGATGTCAGGACTAAGCAGATAAGCAAAAGAAGAAATTATGTTCAGATAGGGTTGGAACCAAAGGACCTTGACGGCAATGGAGAGTCTTCTCTCTCATTTCAGTAGGCTTTAGATCAAGCCCATAATTTTTTTTGTTTGTTTTTTTTAGAAAGTGGGTTTTGCATTCCTCCCTCCCTGCAAACAAAACCAGAATAATTAGGTTTGGTGTATAGGATGGAAAGAAGGGATCTGTCTGAGCAGACTTTGAGGTTGCAGAGCAGGCCACTCCATGACTCCAGTTCCAGTCTCCAAGTTGGAACAGTGGCTGCTGCCATGCTCCTTCCAAAGCACATGGGCTTTGAGCCCCTATAGCCAAACAATAGAGAGTTAATATTGATCTCAAGTTGCAGTGGGGGAGGTTTAGGTTGGATATTAGGAAAATTTTTCACTAGGAGGGTGGTGAAGCACTGGAATGGGTTACCTAGGGAGGTGGTGGAATCTCCTTCCTTAGAGGTTTTTAATGTCAGGCTTGACAAAGCCCTGGCTGGGATGAGTTAGTTGGGAATTGGTCCTGCTTTGAGCAGAGGGTTGGACTAGATGACTTCCTGAGGTCCCTTCCAACTCTGATATTCTATGATTCAATTATAGGTCTCCCAGTCATGTTTCAGCTTGATTCTGCCAGCCTATTTGGAGTCCTCTTCTACCCTGTAGTATGCCAGCAATGCAGAAGGCCCACTTGTGTGGTCTCTTTGCCCATATAGGACTAAAATAGCACTTCTGTGGCAAATAAGGCATCAAACAGGACCTCCATTCACCCCTCCTGAGATGGGACCTTAAAATATTATTTTCAGCTTTCTTAATTATAAAAGGTATTAAATAATTCAGCTTAGCAGTTAAATTTTCTGATTCTTTTCTTTGTAATGATGTTGCTCTGACTTCGTGTTTGAGGGCAGGCACTAAAAGATGCTTAGCCAGGAGGGAATCAGTAGCAGCAGCTAAGCAATATATGGAATGCTCCTGACCCAGACTTGGATTGCTTACAGAGCAGCTCTAGGCTGGGTTGACTTCTTTATCACCTGCTTTACACTATTTTTATGGTGTGAGAATGTAAGGATTTTTTGTTATCTAAATTCCATAAAGCGAGATGGCATTATAAAATGTAAAAACTATCAATCATCCATTTCACTGAGTTTCTAGGAAATATTAAATACTTTGGGTGTTGTCCAGATGTTCTCCTAGCTCTAGTTATGTCTGCCCTAAATATATCAACTGAAAAAGAACAGCTGTTCCTGCATTGCCGGAACTCTACTCTTTCAATGTATTGTTCAATAGTTTTCCTTCTTCGGCTAGCCTATTTTTGTGTCAGGCAAAATTGATCCCAAAACAGTTGCACAATCTTACAGTAAAAACTTCTCATCCCATACCTTTCAGGGAAAAGCATCTCTCCACATCAATGGCTATAGAACAGACGCTAACTCAGTTACTAAACAAACACAATTAGAAATAAATTAGCTGAGATGTCAAGAACAGCTGAATGTCAACACAATATCTATGGCTGAAGGTGGGGACAATAGTGAAACCCCAGCCAGTGTCCTGTCTCCCTCCTCAGGAGCACTTGGAGACCATAGCTCACTGGTACTCCACATTTTTTTACTGGTTCCTGGTTACTTCTGGTATCAAATCAAAACCCTTAATCTTAAACATTGTAGTAGTTTAGAGCTTGACTGCATCAGGGTCATAGAGACAGCTGTACTTTTCTGGGAAAATGCAGATAAGGATATAACTCTTGAGAACTAGAGATAAGGTGTTCTTGTCCAAGTGCGCTTGACTATGGAACAACCTACTGGAGGAGATAAGAGCTCAAGAGTGATTGTTATCAGGGTTTGATTTTCAGGTGTGTGGATTTTGATCAAAATCACTAGGAGCTGTGAGTGCTCAGCAGCTCTGGAAATGATACTGTCATCATTTTTTGCAAATACATTCCTGCTAAAACTGGAGAGGAAGAATTACAGTAAAGAAAGTGGCTGTCTCGAAGAGTTGTGCAAACAACATGGGCCACTCTATATGAATCTTAATGACTGTATTTGAAGCTCAGACTATATTGTGATGGGAACCTTTGATACATAGATACCGTATCACGTCATTCCCATACATGACATGACTGAGAGTTAATTTTTACTCTTTTTTAAAAAAATGATTCAACTAATTCATAAATATTGTTCCTGTCTCCTTGTTGCACTGAGATTCTGTCCAGCTATTGCTGCCAGTGCTGTCCTTCAGCATGCTGCTAAGTTGTGTCATTGCACCTTAATGCTACTTGACTACTGAGTTGATGTCTTTTATTATCACACCCTCCTTTTGAAATGCAGATGGAGAATTACATTACTAGTGTAACTAAAATAGAAAAATGTACCACGGTAATACTTGAATTCCTGATACACTATCCAGTGGTTTTACATGCAGCAGATTAAGATTTTACCCTGATAGCCTTGCTATCTGATAGGTACCAAGTGGAGTGGATTGTTCACTATCTGAGCATCTGTAATACAAATACCAAGTTGAGCCTTATGTAGAGTACATTAATAGGATGCTCAGCAGTGCCTGCCTGTCTCAGCCTCTCTTTGTCTCCCTCTTACCCACACACATGCCCTGTGGTGGCAGCATGGATGTGTTTTCGCTGTGCAGCATTACAGTTTTTTTCTTCAGCGATGTGATGTCTGCCTGGGAAATGTCAGGTTGGTGTCCTTGTTGTTCACAGTGACTTCCTTTTTGATTTTCAGAAGAGAAAGCAAGATTAGGGTTGTGCTGAAAAGTGCAGCAGAAAAACAAGTTGCAGCAAACAAAGAAATTACTCTCTATATGGTAAAAAATCTTGTAACACTTTGTTTATTGTTCTGTTTTCTGTTTTTAACAAATGCCAGGCAGGTGGAAAAATGTATTTAGTCAAAATTAGTATATCAAGAGCTGCTAAGTATGGATCTAGGATTTAGCACTGTGGTACAGTAAATAGGGCATTGGAGTGGAAGTCAGGTCATCTAGGTTCTATCCCTGACTGTGCTAGTGACATCTTGGCATCTCATTCACTGCATTGTGCCTTAGTGTCCCCACCTGCAAAGTAGGGATAATGATGTTTATCTTCCTTTGCATCTACCCTGGAGACAGATCAATTTTAAGGCGCATGGGTGTGTGTGTGTGTGTGTGTGTGTGTGTGTATATATATATATATATAACTGTAAGGTACATTGGGATCTCTTTGAGATGAAAAGCCTTATATCAGCGTATTTCTAAAATGATAAAATAACATTCACTGGCCAGGTTAATTTTACCCAGGGGTGTTTTTTTCTGAGTGTGCGGGGGATCTCTGTGAGGTTTTACAACATACTAAAGTGCTCTTATTCAGGGATTAAATGAGCAGTTTCATACTGGGAAAGTTTTCTAGTGTCGGAAATGAAAATGTTCTTTAATTAAAATGTGTAGCACAGTTCCGATGTGCAGCCATATCTTGCTAATCTCAAATATGAACTTAGAACTCCCATGGAATCTAATGTAGACAAGACTGAAGCACAAACATATATAGTATAGGAATCAGATTTTCAGAAATGCTGCGCATCCACAGGGCCTATTCGGGCCTGGATCCACTTCTGAGAACCAGGCCCTAAATGTTCTTGTTGTGTTAGTGCTCTCTGTTTACACGCTTCTAGCCAGGATACTCTCTGCCCTTCCACAACATTCACTGCTTAACATGGCAGAACGATAACTTATTAACAATACTTAGTCAGGAAAAGCTAGTCTTGGGGCTAAAGCACTGGACTAAGACTCAAAAGATCTGATTCAATTCTTAGTTCTACCAAAGACTACCTATGTGACCTTGGACAAATGACTTCATTTCTCTGTATGACAATAAGCCAGTTGTAAAATGAGAATGATAATACTTCCTTTCCCTGTCTTCTCTATTTACACTGTAAGCTATTTGGGGCAGAGATTGTTTCTTCTTTGTGTGTACACAATGCCTGCCACAATAGGCCTCCAATCTTGGTCAGATTTCTAGGCACTCCCATAAAACAACCTGAGAATGTTGATAACTTGGCATATGCACTTCAGGTAACCAAGGGATAAAAAGACCTATTCCTTTTCCCAAGTAATATGCGTTCTGTGCAGTTGAACTTAAATCTGTCTTTTACTGTATATATGGCTATAGTGCATGTTGTATAACAATAAATCATGTCAAATCTACCTATTATCTGTCTTTGAAAGGGTAGGAAGGCTTGTGGTTAGGGGGGAAGCTGTAGATGTGGTATAATCTTGACTTTAGAAAGGCTTTTGATACTCTCTTGCATGACCTTCTCATAAACAAACTAGAGAAATACAGCCTAGATGGAGCTAGTATAAGGTGGGTGCATAACTGGTTGGAAAACCGGTTCCCAGAGAATTGTTATCAGTGGTTCACAGTCAAGGTGGAAGGGCATAGTGAGTGGTGTCCTCCAGTGATTGGTGCTGCGTCCGGTTGTGTTCAATACCTTCATAAATGATTTAGATAATGGCATAGAGAGTACACTCATAAAGTTTGTTGATGATATCAAGCTGGTCGGGTTGCAAGTGCATTGGAGGATAGGATTAAAATTCAAAATGATCTGGACAAACTGGAAAAAATGGTCTAAAGTAGATAGGATGAAATTCAATAAGGACGAATGCAAATCACTCCACTTAAGAAGGGGCAATCAACTGCACACATACAAAATGAGAAATGACTGCCTAAGAAGGAGTACTACAAAAAGGGACCTGGGGGATCACAAGCTAAATATAAGTCAACAGTGTAAAACTGTTGCAAAAAAAGCGAACGTCATCCGGGGATGTATTAGCAGGAGAGTTGTAAGCAAAGACACAAGAAGTAATTCTTCTACACTACTCCACACTGATTAGGCCTCAACTGGAGTATTGTGTCCAGTTCTGGGTACCCCATTTCAGGAAAGATGTGGGCAAACTGGAGCAAGTCCAGAGGAGAGCAAAAAAAATGATTGAAAGTAAGCATGACCTATAAGGAAAGGTTGGAAAAAAAATGGGTTTGTTTAGTCTGGAGAAGAGAAGACTGAGAGGAACATTACAGTTTTCATGTACATAAAAGGTTAAGAACATAAGAAGAGCCATGGTGAGTGCGACCAATGGTCTATCTAACCCAGTATCCTGTCTTCTGACAGTGCCAGGTTTTTCAGGGGGAATGAACAGAACAGGCAATCATCCAGTGTTCCAGGAGGAGGGTTACAAGAAGGAGGCTGAAAAATTGTTCTCAGTAACCTCTGAGGATAGGACAAGAAGCAATGGGTTTAAATTGCAGCAGGAGTGGTTTAGGTTGGACACTAGGAAAAACTTCCTATTTGTCAGGTTACTTAAGCACTGAAACAAATTACCTAGAGAGGCTGTGGAATCTCCATCACTGGAGGTTTTTAAGAACAGGTTAGACAAACATGTGTCAGTAATGTTCTAGTTATTACTTACTCCTGCCTTGAGTGCAGGAGACTGGACTAGATGACCTGTTGAGCTCCCTTCCAGTCCTACACTTCTATAATCTGATATTTAAAATACGTCATAGGTAATTATGATGCAAGACTTTTTTTTAGCTTTTGAAAGAATGTAAATAAAACATAATTTGTATTACAAGAATAAGACTACTGTCAGGGTAAATGTCTTTACAGTTGCTAAGATGCTTGTTGCTAATTTATTTATATGCTCTGACAGGCATGATGAAGATGTCTGAAGGAAAAACTTATTTCTGCATATCTTATTTCCTAGTTGGTATCAACAAGACACATGAGAAGGGAATGGCAATTTACATTTACTGCATCCGTGCTACCACATTTCCTCTCAAATGATCTCTAACAACATTATATTATTACACATAAATTGTAAACTATACAGCATTGCAGGAATTACTTTGCCCAGTACAGAAATGCAGCTACCTCTGGGGTGAAGAGTGACATCTGTTGAACCGCACACAAATCCTCTCCATAATGCTTTAGGAGAGACAGGGAAGAATAGCTTATTCAACTGATATTACATGAGGAATTTAGGATGTTAGGGTGTAATTACTGAAATAGAAATTTGACTAGCACAATGGGGCTAAGACTTCTACTCTTGGGAAAAGGGGCCAGGAGATATTTAATAATGACATTTTGTCAGTATTTCAGTTTTGTCTCATCGAAAGACTTGGAAAGAGCAGAGAGTTGATTTCTTGATTCAGAGGTCCTAGTTTCCAAAACACAGTGCAGTGGAAGAGATAAGACAAACTGATTTTAAATTCTTCTGGTAATAATGAGTGAAGACTGAAATATAATAAGGGTCAGTCTCTTAAACATCTCAGTTCAGAAAAATCCACTTTTCTATTTGAATATACATTTCAGCTCTGCAGCACGGCACGGAAATAGTAAATGATATAACATAAGAAATATGATGCTGTTTAGAGGAAATGTAGATTATAAACAGATTAAATATTTAGCCGACAGAGAAAATTTCCAGGGTTAATTTCAAACTTAGCCTGGTATTTTGCCAGTCTATCTAATGCTCTCTTAGCAAGCTGAGGTTCAGCGGACACATCGCTCTCACTGGAGTTTGAGTATAATTTGAAGTTAACACTGGAGATATAGCTGAGCTTCATTACACTTTTTTTTTAAAAAAAAAAACCTGGCAGCAAAGACAATGCAGATGTAGTAATTACCAGCAATTTTCATAGATAATACAGTTAAAAAAAATCAGCTGAGCACATGAAGCAGTATAGATGTTCTTTAATTGGAGACATTGCATTTGCAGCTTTATTCATGGAGCACACATTGTCTGTTCCTAAGAATGGATGAACTTTGCTCAGCTCAGTATTTGTTCCTATTATTTTTAGTCTGAAGTTTAAATGACACAGCAGTGGAAACCTCTCATGAAAATCATTGGCATTTTACAAGAAAAAAAATCCACACTGGTGACACACTGAACCTTTTCGATTAATTTAAATTCTCTTTAGCAACAAAATGGTATATTTGATGTGCACATGTGCACTCTGCTGCACATGGACCTCATCCTTCAGTTTTCATGGAGGCTACTTCCCTTTGAAATCAACAAGAATTCAGCCCATATTAGGACTGTACAACTTGACCATCTGTTAGGTGATAGGGATAGGGACACACATATGTAAGTTGTGTATATGTATAGAGGTACAGCACTTGTGCTTCTTTTTATATGCATGTGTAGTTGCATCACATTCACAATGAAGGGAGAATACAACTCATAGGATTTTTTTAATGGTTTCTATAGGATGCCAGTTTCATAACTAGATATGAGAAAAATAAGGCAGTGGTTTAAAACTAATCTGTCAGTAGGGAAGGGTGATTTTGTCAGACGAAGGAAAAGATTAAATTATATTTAATTGGTATAGACTTTACTTGAATAGAGTCTGTCTACTAAAGAATCACTAGCTGTGTTTTCAAGCTCAAATCCTTGCGTATGTTCTATGTTCTCTATTGTGGCTTTGCTTTTATCTTTTGACTGAAAAGGCATATTATTGCTTTAATCATTTACTGTGCCAATTTAGCAATACATTAAGCATGCATTCTTTTATTTATTCATTTATTTAAATACCTATTTTAGTAGTGCATTGATACTTAGCCTTCTTCAGTGCCTAAATCACTTTTGAAATAGGGCTAAGGCTCCTAAGTCCCTAAGGGCCAGATTTTCAAAGGCATTTAGGCACCTAGAGATGCAGATAGATACCTAGTGGACTTTTTCAAACATGCTTAAGCAGGCTAGGTATCTAATTCCCATTGTCTGCAATTCACTTCAATGGTATTGAGGCAGCTAACCTGCTTTTGAGAATCCCATGAGGTACCTATCCATATCTTTCGGCTAAATACCTTTGAAAATCTGGCCCTAAATCACTTTTGAAAATTTTACACTGGATGTCCAAGTCCTGTAAATGCTTTAAAAAATCTCAGCTTTAAAGTCTAAATTCAGGCAACACAAGCTTTTATTTGAATGAAGGGCTAAGAAATTGTACATAAAATGGCAGGATGTGTGCACATGACAGTCAGATTGAATTCCTACCAGAATCTTTGCAAATGGCATCTATATCTTTTATCATATCAAATGACGCGAAGTACGGACGCGCAGTTACTAATGACCGTGTGAATTCAAAAGCTACAGACTGACCTTAGTAAATGCTATATACACATTTTGTTCAGAAGGGAACATTATTAAATCCACAGGAAAAAAAAAAGAGTAGCATAAACAGAATTGCCAGCGAAGATAAACAGTCTTTGATAAACTTACACTGTTAAATTGACCTTAAATTTGTTTCTTTGAGGATGAGATTGCTATTTCTCACACTAGGTTTTATGTTCTGTTTCTGTCTTGTAAAAAGATATAATGCTTCTGCTCAGGTCTCCTTGGCCATTGCTCTCTATTGTTCTTGATGCCTCTCCCATTATATGTGCACTGCGAGCCTCTCTAGAAGGCTCAAACAATGTGAACTGAATCAGGTTTAAAACTGGACTGTGCTAGATTAGTACCCATGTTTTAAAGCTACATAATCTTGTTTAAAATGATGGGATTAGAATGCCATTTAGAAATTCTTAGTTCACATAGTGATTTGATTTATAAAGCCGACACCAGGGTCTTTCTTAGAAGTCCGTCTTCCAAATGCATGGCCCAGTCCCCGCCCCATTGCTGAATGCTTTCTTAGATGTGCTGAGCATTATCATCTCCCATTAATGCAACAATTTTCTGTATATATAAATTATGTACAAAATAACCTATTTCATGGAACCATTTTAGATCATGCTCAATCACATGGTTAGCACAGGATAATTATTAATAACAGTTCAACTCTATTGGCCTAGTTAACTTACATTTAAAAAAGCAGATACAGATAATTAGGTATCAGTTGCCTGTTAATAGTCAACACATGCTTTTAATTGAATGACGCTCCCAAGATTGAAAAATGTTTCAAGCCTCCACTTACAAACATGCAAAATTGCACATGTACTTCCACTTTTTGCCCCAGATCATTCTCTGTAAAGTTACTCTCCCAAGCTCTGCCTGTATGAAATGCCCAAACAAATGCTATTTACAGTGAATTGTTCAGACCTTCATTATATGATTGTCCCTGGCCTTTATTGCATACTTTGCACTGCAGTGAAATACTATGGCATGTTAACATTTACATTATCATCATTAAGCTGCAGAGTTTAACATCCCTGTTAATCTAGGCTGTCAATAGCTCAGGCAGATATCACTGGTTTAAATTTGGTTAACCTAGAAAGGGTTGGAGACTTTTTAGTTTTTCAATCCACGTGCCCACCACAAAAACTACTGCTTCAGCCAATTTGGCTGTTCACTTGAATCTAAAATGTGTAAACAGTTGTGTGCGTACTTTAAAATATATATATGGCACACTGCAAGGCTTTACATTTTGAGCCTACGAAATCCAAGATAATCTTTTCCAAACAGATAAAATAAATATATACATATAAATAGATTTATGATTTTTTTTTCAAAAGCTCCTGATTGATTTAGGAGCCTAAGTCACATTTTCAAAAATGACTTAGCCCAATGTTAAGACTTAGGCACTTTTGAAAATTTGACCCCTACACAATATTCTCAAAATCCAAACAAGAACTGTTTTCTTCTCAACACCAGTTTCAATTTGTTTTAAAAAATTAATCAAACTGATTGAGGGTGCTTTTGTGAGATTTCTACAATGCCAAATTAACTCTGAACAAATAACCAGGAATTCAGCAGGCCATTTTAATTTCTAAATAATGATTCCTCGTATATTGCGTAGAATGGAAGATTTTGTTTGGAGTCTTGCCAAAACTCAGTTTTCAAATGAATCCCTTTAAATAGCATGAATTCCAAGAGGCATTATGTTTTTATGGAAAATATAGTGTTGTTCAAGCATATTTTGTGGCTTTGTAAAATACGAAGTGCCAATCAGAAGACTTAATGGCTGTTATCTGGCCTAAAACTTTAATAACAGGTGTTACTTGCAGACTTTCAATAGCTAGTCTCTGATAGAGATGGCAGCTTTATCTTTTTCAGGATTTAATTTTGGATCTCCTGGTAAAGTAGCAGTGGACATCATACTAGCATTATACAACAGTTACAATAGAAAGACTATCCTTATTTGGGGGGTAATTGGGTATCTGTCACTTATTCAAATCAAATAGCAGATATCCAGTCAAAATATGCTAAGCAGATATGAGAGTGAACTAGAGGACACAATAAGAGGGTATGGCAGGGGTAGGCAACCTATGGCACGTGTGCCAAAGGTGGCACACGAGCCAATTTTCAGTGGCACTCACACTGCGCAGATCCTGGCCACCAGTCCGGGTAGCTCTTCATTTTAATTTAATTTTAAATTGAGCTTATTAAACATTTTAAAAACCTTATTTACTTTACATACAACAATAGTTTAGTTATATATTATAGACTTAGAGAAAGAGACCTTCTAAAAACGTTAAAATGTATGACTGCACGCGAAACCTTAAATTAGAGTGAATAAATGAAGACTCAGCACACCACTTCTGAGAGGTTGCCGACCCCTAGGGTATAGAGTGGTTTAGTGCAGTCTTATGTCAAACCCTATTTTATTTTTCTCCCAGATTAAATCTACACGATAACCCCCTCTATAACCATTTATTCATAAAATCCTAGTGTCTGTTATAAAAACATTAATTATTACTCATTAGTCAGGATAAACACTGAAAATTAAAAATGGCTTTTAAAAAGAAATAGAAATTTCTCCGTATGAAAATTTTGATCTAACATGGGTTTAGTTTAGATCAGTGTTGGGCAACCTGTGGCCTGTGGGCCGCACTCAGCTCATCAGGGTAATCCACACCTCCCATTGGCCGGGACCGGTGAACCGCAGCCAATGGGAGCTGTGGGCGGCCGTGCAAATGTAAACAAACAGTCTGGCAGCCGCCTGTGGATTACTCTGAGGGGCCGCAGTTGCCCACCACTGCTTTAGACATGCTGAGCATGTCTCATTCAAGTAGATTATAAGTCTTAAAACTTACCCAAACTTTGACAATTTGTGCTGAACCTTATCTTGGTGGGCATCTGCCTCAGGGTGAATTGTTTTGGAAAATTTCAGCCAAAACAGTTTGGTGGTTTCCAAGAGTAAGGCTATGTGTTTTTAAAAAGGCCACTATCTGTGTCTTTAGACACCGAAATACTTTTAAAAATCTGGCCTATCACTTTTGAAAATGGGAATTATGCACTTTTGAAAATCCCAGCTAACGTGGTTGGGAAACCAAGATGAAGTCTGTCATTTTTCATTGTTTCCATATGTGGGCTTCACATCAGAAGTGGGTCATGAGGAAAAAATCAAGAGGAGGCTAGGGGCCAGACAGACTGGATTTTAAAATCAATCCATGAAGGGACTGCGTGTAAGACAGCAGGAAAAAGGGAGCATTGAAAAGAGGTTATGAAGCTTAATGAATCACTGAATGGCCATACAGCATTTCTGGGATATAAAAAAGAGAGATTTGTGTTGAGGATTATTATCAGCCTTAATATCCAAATTTCTGAGTGCTCGAGAAAGTCAATTTTTTTATAAATTTAACTTATGTCCTGAGATGTCATTAATGCCACCTATATTTATTTCGACAGAAATGTCGTTGTATACCATACCTCTTTTGCAAGGACAGAAAAAGGAATTAATTTTAAACCTAAAGTAGAAGTTTTAACTTTTCCTTTTGCTCAGGCTCCTACACTGTCATACATAAATCAGTGGAATATGAAAGAACTAGTAAAAGTGACTGTATCCTTCTGGGGCTATAATTTGGCCCCATGAATTATTAATTATTAGACCAGTATAGCATCAGCTCTTCGGAACTCAATATAAACGTAAAAGGCTACCTTATCAGTCATAATCTAAGAAGCAGCAGTAATGTAATTCTTACCATTTAGCACTTTGTGGTATGTTGAAAAGGAATAGGATATTAGACCATTTAAAGTTTCTGAAATGTAACACAAAGTAAGGAAGTATTTTTTCTTACCTCTGTGAAATACTGTAAGAAGAGATGAATGTGCACAGACTTCTCAAGGTTTTTGGACTTGTTCAAGTGATGAAGCTGTTTCATTTGTGAGAGAGTCTGTGGTTGAAGGAAACTGTCTGAAAATAAAGAGTTGAAGCTACTTGTATCCACAGCACTGGTAAGAAGAAAAGAAGAAATACACTATGTCTTGAAATTAGGCTAATGCAAACGAGAGTACAAAGACATCTCATACTGTAAGTACAATTTTTCTCTATAAGAAATGTAGTTCTTCTCTTCATTTTAAACATACAATATTAGAAGGGTGTGGTGTGCATTAATTTGTTTCAGTGTTATTTAATAGAGGCTTAAAATGTTGTTTCACTCTAGTACATATTGCTGTAATATTTAAACGGTCTGAAAAGAAATTAGAACTTAAAATTCTTCATTCTTTTTCCTATCACAAAATTATATTTGCATAGGACACACTTACAAAGGTATCAACATTTAAAGTGGATCTGGGTACAAATTTCAATACTCCAGTTTTTATTTGGTCAGTTGAAAACTAAAATTTAAAAATCTTTTGGAAATATCTTTTCTTCACCTATAAAGATAATCTGTAATAAATTAACAAGGAAAGTGGTTCACATGTCAAATATTATAGTATTGCCCTTTGTTTTAAATGTTCTGTTTTAATTTTAATAGAATATAGAATGGAATTAATGAGAAATTGGGTAAAGATTTTTTTAAAAAAATTACAACTCTTTAATCACCATAACAGTATAAAATGCACATATGGTGATATTATAGTGAAATTCTAATGTGAAATTTTAACAGGGACAGCTGAAAGAGTATAGCACATTGCATAGTTAGTACCATTTGTACCTTATTTTTTTAAAAAAAAAAATGCTTTCATCTGTTGATTTAAGCAATTCAGACAACATTATTAAAGGAGTAGTTCAGGGTGGTGAAGAAAATGCATATAAAATTGGTTCTCAGAAACTTAATTACTCCATATAAGATTTCAGAGGAAGTATGCAAGCTCCTACACTAATTATGGATTTTTTCATGATTACATAGAACAGTGAGTCATTTGGTATGGGATACCATACTGGGAAAAAAAGTTGAAAATAATTTGTTTTTAATCTTGTTAATTTTTTCTGACTTTCTGTTATCCCCCAACTGCCTCTGAGAGTGTAGAGTCTGAAAAAAGAACTGATTTCCTGCTGGGAAATATATGAACATTATTAACGTCCATATTTCTAAAATATCTCTATTAAAAAAGATAAATTTTCAACATAAGCAAACTTGGTAACACAGATTTTGAGTCACCATCTGTAGTCCTTAAGGCCCTGTCAGGTGCCTTGCTGCTATTTAGTATCATCTTGGAAGCCTCCCCTTCAGAAATCACTTCTTTCTGGAGTTCCATTTTCCTGCTGGAAAAGTTAAATCAACCATTCTGTGACATTATTCCTGGAACTACTGCCATTGTTTCATCATGTCAAGTAAAAAAAAAAAAAAAAAGGGGGCGGGGGGGAGCTAGTCTTTTGTAAGTCTGCATCTAAATTAAAGCTGTTCTGTAAAGTATCTATATTAGGACCACATGCAGGCAAAGATACATGGATCACACACACATGCTGCAAAGATTATGCATGCAATCTACAAGATAGAAGAGTGAATGTCTTAAATCAGACAAGAACATTGCATTAAACCAGCAGTTCTCAACTTTTCAGTGCTTTTACCTTAAAAAGACATCAGCTCCCATTTAGTCTGGATTTAGATGAGACCCCTCTCAAATTTAGCAACATTGGAAGGACAGGGTATTTGTAACTTCTGACATCCATACATGACCAGCTGGGAGATCACAAGTCCAGGCTGAGGGTCCCTGTCTTACAGAGCTTTCATTGCAAGCTGTCTGAAGATTCAGGCAGACATCACCAACTGGGTTTATGTTCAGTTCATGTTTCCAACACCCAGGTTAAGAACAACTGCATTAATTCTTGAATAATTGAGCTTGGCATGCCCTGCATGACCCCTGTGTGATCCTTGCACTTTTGCTATTGTGGGGCATATTCTGTCCTTAATCCATATGTAACCTATTCTAACTGAAATCAAATCTGTCCTACTTACTTCAATAGGAGCTGCATTTGCCACTGTCAGAGCTGACACAGAACCTCAATGCACCACTTTGGTGCGAAGGAGATTAAATTAGTTCTTTGTCCATTTATACTATGAAATGCTGCTTGTGGAATTGTGGAAGGAGAAGTTCTAAAGTTTGCTTTGTTCAGGCTGTGAAGCAGAAGATTTTCCTTTCATTACTAACTCACCACATAATTGTGCTGTGGTGAGGCACAACCTGTTAAAATAACATCTGCATTTTATTTCTGCTATAGGCAGTGGAAGAGGGTGTTTCATTAATTATAAAATCTTTCAAGGCAAGGTGCATTTGTATGCAGTGTGTTGAATAATTTAATGTGGCAAAGGTAATTAGGAATGATTTCTTCACGGAGTTAAACTTTTTTATTGTATCAATTTCCACTGTGTTAAAAAGTCTTGAGGGGCATACAATGTGTAATCTGAATATTGGGGCCTAAACAGCAGACCAGTCCTTGAGCTACCTCCAAATTAGCTGGTCTCACTTGTTCAGTTGCAGCTTATATCTCCCGTAAGCCATTTAGAACACCTTCATATTTACGTCAAAGTCAGATGAAGGAAATAAAAATGTTAAAGGAATGAGTCACTTCTTTTTTTTGTTGTTGTATACCTTTATTTCCAGTCTTTGATTATATTCCTGGTCAAACCAAAATATCTACTCTATACCTATATTTCCACTGTGTTATATCTCTGATGGCAAAACAGTCCTATTCAGCTGCTGTACAAATACTGAAGTGCTGTTGTATGCCTACAGCCATAGCATAATGCTTGCACAGGCGTGAAGCAGGCTGACCAGAGCACTTGAAGAGGGTCTGTTTCATGCCTGACATATGCCTGCAGCCATCATACTACTGTGCCTATGAAAGCATGAAACTGGCCTGCTACAGGAGCTGAACAAATCCTTCTTCATGCCCGTCTGCATTCAGCTGCCATATTCTCCTTGTGTATTTGCAATATCCCCAGCAACCCTGCAGATGAAAAGAAAGGCCCAGAGAGTCACTACCGTTGTGTCTTATTCACTCTTACTCAGAATAATAGAAGGTTCCTTCTGTCAGGCAGTTCTTTATTGTGGAGAAAATCCTGCCCTTCCATACCCACCTGAGTAACAGTGCTGAATTGAGTATATTCACACAGGGAGAAAGCTAAGGCCAAATTTGGCCGTAAGGCTAGAGGAGCATTTCAAACTCTTCTTCCTGCTTTAGTTACCTGGGTTAGTGGCTCACATAATATTTTTAGCTCTCGTGTGGGCTAAGTTAGAGTTCAAAGGTGTGTTACAGATGAAAGAAGCAAATAAATTTCTGTATTTAAAAAGGTAAGTTCAGTGTGTTCTCCACAAATCATTCTTTTTAACATTTGGATGCTTTGAAATACCCAGTCTAAATCGCATTTTCAAAACAGAAGTTACATCGATCTAATGCTGCTAAATTCGACCTAAACGTGTAGTGTAGACCAAGACTTAGAGAAATCGATTCGAAGGCCAGAAAGGGACCATTGTGATAATCTAGTCTGATCTCCTGTATAACACAGGCCATAGACTTTCCCTCAAAAAATTCCTAGTGCATATGTTTTAGAAAAACTTCCAATCTTGATTTCAAAATTGTCGATTATGAAGAATCCACCACGACCCTTGATAAATTGTTCCAATGGTTAATAACCTTCACTGTCAAAAATGTACACCTTATTCCCTGTCTGAATTTGTCTTGCTTTCACTTCCAGACTTTGGATTGTGTTATACCTTCCTCTGCTAGGTTGAAGAACCTGTTATTAAATAGTTCCCCATGTACATACTTTATAGAATATAATCAAGTCACCCCTTAACCTTCTCTTTGTTAAGCTATATATTGAGCTCTTTGACTTTATCACTGTAAGGCATGTTTTCTAATCCTTTAATCATTCTCATGGCCCTTCTCTGAACCATTTCCAGTTTATCAGCATCCTACTTGAATTGTGTGCACTAGAACTAGACACAATATTCCAGCAGCAGTCACGCCAGTGCCAAATACAGAGGTACTCTACTCCTACTCGAGATTCCCTTGTTTACTGGTACTCCTGGTACTTTTGCTATTCCTCTGCTCCTACTCTAGATGCCCCTGCTTATGCATCCCATGATCGCATTAGCTTATTTGGCTGCAGCATCCCATTGAGAGCTCATATTCAGCTAATTATCCACCATGACCCCCAAATCTTTCTCACAGTCACTGCTTCCCAGCAGGGGCAGCTCTAGGCATCTTCCGAAGCCGCGGGACCAGCACGCGCTAAGCACACACTTGGCGTGCTGGGGCCTGGAGCTGCTCCTGCTTCCCAGGACAGATTCTCCCATTCTGTAAGTATGACATACTGTGCATTCTTTGTAATTAGTCATATACATTTAGCTATATTAAAATGCATATGTTTGTGCCTGGTTTACCAAGTAAACTTCTTTGCTTTGAATCAGTGGCCTGTCCTCATCAGTGTTTACACTTCTCCTCTTCTTGTGTTATCTACAGTCTTTATCAGTGATGATTTTATGTTTTCTTCCAGGTCTTGAATAAAAATGTTAAACAGTGTAGGACCAAGAACTGACCCTTGTGGGACCCCACTGGGAACACACCCATGCAATGACGATTTCCTATTTACAGTTGCATTCTGAGACCTATAAATTAGCCAGTTTTTAAACCACGTGGTATGTGCCATGTTAATTGTATATCATTCTACTTTTTAATAAAAATGTCATGTGGTACCAAGTTTAATGCCTTACTGAAGCCCTAAGTATATTATGTCTACACTACTACCTTTATCTACTAACCTTTGTAATCTTATCAAAAAAGATATTGAATACATTTGATAGGTTATATTTTCTATAGATCCATGTTGATTTGCATTAATTACATTACCTTTCTTTAATTCTTTATTTATTGAGTCTCATATCAGCTGCCCCATTATCTCACTTAGGATTGATGTCAGGCTGACAGGCCTATAACTACCTGGGTCATCCTGTTGACCCTTTTAAAAAAAATGGCACAACGTTAGCTTTCTTCAAGTCTTCTGGATCATCTCCAGTGCTTCCAAGACTTATTGAACATCAGCCTTCATTGGTCCAGTGAGCAACTCAGTCAGCTGTTTTAAAACTCTTGGGTACAAGTTATCTGGACCTGCTGACTTAAAAATGTCCAACTTTAGTAGCTTCTGTTTAACATCCTCCAGAGATACCAGAGGAATGGAAAGAGTTTTATCATCAACTTATGATGAGACTATGTAATCTATTGTTCCCCCACATACAGAAAAGAAATATTTATTGATTTTAATCAATTAATATTTATTGCCTTTTCTGCATTATTACTGATAAATCTACCATTTCCATCAAGTAGTGGATCAATACCATTGTCAGGATTACTTTTTTCTCTAAAGACTTGGGAGCCCAAGTCTCACTGAAAGTCAATAGAATGTAGGCTCCTAACTTCTTAAGTCACATTTGGAAATGTGACTTAGTCTCCTAAACTAATTAGGCACTTTGTAAAATTGTTCCCTAAGTCTCATTGAAAGTCAGTGGGTAAAATTGTAATTTGCTAAGGCTGTGGTTGACAGACCATATTCTCTACCCTCCAAACTGTACAGGGAAATCATATCTCACCAATCTACTAGAATTCTTTGAGGTGGTCGGCTAACATGTGGACAAAGGTGACCCAGTGGATATAGTGTACTTGGACTTTCAGAAAGCCTTTGACAAGGTCCCTCACCAAAGGTTCTTAAGCAAAGTAAGCAGCCCTGGGATAGGAGGGAAAATCCTCTCGTGGATCAGTAACTGGTTAAAAGACAGGAAACAGAGGGTAGGAATAAATGATCAGTTTTCAGAAATGAGTGTGCATGTTCTGTTTGGGCATACATATAAGCACACACACAGTTTCCCTAAATGTGCCTTTGAAAATGTACATCATTGTGCGTAACTTCCCCTTTCAACAGCTGGGCATTAATGCTTGATGGACTGACCTCTCCTTCTTCTTGAATATCATTAAAATCTGTATATTTTAAAAATATATATATTTTTAGTTGGGTCCCAAACAGATTTTTCCTAGTTTTCCCTCAGTCCTCTTAAAGGTAAATTGCACATGCCTAGATAATTCCTTTACCTGTATTCAGAACTAGCCACATTGCCACAGAAAGCTCAGGAGATTTAATATTTTAATCCCTCAATAGCAATTTTGTACGGCTGCAAAATGGTAGCTAGATTCTCAATTTTTCTCAGAGGAGACAGACTTTGAATATAAAATATGTTGGAACTCCTCTCAGGGCAAAGAACATCTGCTAGGCTGTAATATAATAAGACAGAATCAGCTGAAGATGACGTCTTTGACATGTGCACCGCTTGTAAGTGCACCTGAGCAACCCCTGCATTTTTTTATACATATTGTTAAAAGGAACAGGCACACATGGCTACCAGAGTAGCAGGAGAGACAAACATCTTTCTACTACTATTCTGTCTGAACTGAATCCCCTAGTGAACTGTGGGAACAATGTGATTTATAGCCTCTCGTATTGTCTGCCCTTAAGTATAGTGGTGCCTAGTGGTTAGCCCACCCTGTCATTTTTAGAGGCCCAATATGTATATGTGTATGTTTGTCTATAAAAGGATCTCGGGGATATTCACAGAGAGGAATTGATGGAAGGATAAACAAAAATAGATCTGGGACTAGGGTTTTTGACATCTCAAGGGCTAACTTTAAAGAATTAAGGAAATTAGTTAGGGAAGTGGATTGGACTGAAGAACTTGTGGATCTAAATGCGGAGGAGGCCTGGATTCTTTAGTCGAGTGCATAATATGGGCTTGATCCAGAAAGGGGAAAAAACATAGGAGGATTGTAGACCAGATGGACGCTAATCTTCAGAGGGTGTATACAAGCAGGAAGCAAGGACGACTTGGAGAATGTGGGTGCGGAAGATTGTGAGGTCGAATGTGGATAATTTGGGGGCTAAAGCAGTAGGTTGTGGGCTTGCAAGGGATTAAAACCATGTAAAAGTTTCTATAGCCATAATAGAAGAAACAAGAAGAGAAGTTGGCGCTAACTGGGTGGAATGTAGGATTAAGTACGCGGGTCAATATCTATAGTACTTTGCCTCGCCTTTATAGGCTAATGGGAGCTAGGGGTGAGGTTGAAACGGGGATGTATGGAGGTGGGTTGAATGAGTAGAAGCCAATTGATGCTTAATGGGCAATCGGAGTGCCCTGCATCTTCATCAAGCATTTTAGGAACTGCAATGAATTGCAGCATTAGCAGAATTTTTAATGATCGGTAATAGGGGTTGTCGTAGACTTGGGATTGCTAACTGTTCTTATTTCAGAACGGAAAAGTTCCCGGTACTCTGGCCTGTTGTTTGACTCTGTAGTATGTAGTCTTGGAAATTTTGATGAGGAAAGTAGTTAGAACATTGGCTATGGTATTGGGACTTCAATGTTTAAGTGTATGCCCAACACTGATTCTCCTTCTCCGAGAAGGTGATATTTGACAAGGAAAATGCGTGATCTATTTACTCAGATTTCAGTAAGCATTGACAGTTCACATGGGGACATTATTCTTTAATTGGAAAGATGGGGATAGTAATGAATTGTAGGATGAGTAAGAATGGTCAAGGGGAGACTCACGGGTCTGTATGAGGGTGAACTGTAGCGGAGGAGAGTATGTGGGTGCCTCAGATCGTTTTGGGCATTTATTTACTTTTATTACTGACTTGGCACAAGCGGGAAAATGTGTGCTATAAGTTTGCGTGACAGCTGGGGTTCACAGGAGGACCGATATATACAGAGTCTGTGACTTGTTACTGGTGAAGTATGATAGGATGGACAGTTTAGTTGAAGTGGGCAGGTATGCCTTCGGCATTCTATAAGTTTTAATTACTTGGGGTCGTTGGAGACAGAAGGAGGGACTTGATATGGTTGATAACGTATGACTATGAGCGCCGGATTTGGCATGGAAAGAATGCAGTTTAGGATGCATTCAGGCGAGTTTTCGCTAAGGTGTTAGGAGTTTAGACTTGAAATTGATGAGTTTTTCTTTAGGTAGTTGAAGTTTGGACGCTCCAAGGGATCGTGGGGTCCGACTATTGCTTTAAGCTAGTTGATAAGTTTATGGAGGTGGTTATAGGATAGTTTAATTTTGGCGGATTGTCTTGGCATTTCAGTAGATAGTCTGTTAGTGATCTGGATGGGTGTTGGATGGGATGGATCTGAGTTAACTGCAGCGAATTCTTTCCTGAGTGGGTGGTTGAGTCTTGCTGCTCAGGTTGGCTGATCGCCTATTTGGTGGGTCGGGAAGGAATTTTATCTCTTTGGGGCAGTTGGAGGGGCCCTAGGGTTTTTCGACTTCTCTGCGTGTGGGGCATGGGTCACTTGCTGGTGGATTCTCTGCAGCTTGAAGTCTTCAAATCACAATTTGAAGACTTCAGTAACTCGGACATAGGTTAGGGGTTTGTTATAGAAGTGAATGGGTAAGGTTCTGTGGCCTGCTTTGTGCAGGAGGTCAGACTAGATGGTCATATTGGTCTCTTCTGACCTTTGAGTCTATGAGAATAAGCAGTAATTGGGAGATAATCCCATCACTGTATCTTTAAGGACTTAAAGCCAGAAGCCTTTCAGAGGAGGCAGGGCGAGGCTCAGCTCTCACCCAGACAACTGGAGATGAGCTAGCATAAGGGGAGGGTATAGACACCAGCAGGGGCCAGCTGAGGAATGAACTGGGAAAGGCCCTGCAGCTGGCTAATTCACAACCCCACTCCAAGAAGGTGAGCTAGGGATTCCTGTTGAAGGAAACAGCATTTGGAGCACAAGCCCAGCCCCTCAAAGGGGGCTGGCGGGGGCGGGGGGGGCGGTCCAGAGAGGGATAAAAGATGTTTTGATAGCATTTAGCTTTGGACGTCTAGTGAGGGGCCCCAGAGAAGTAAAAGAAGAGTGTGATTCTGTTTGACTTGTAAGGAATTTGCTGCTAACCCAAGGGGAAGCTGGGTCAATGGACCTGCTGGGGAAAACCAGCTTGGGGCCTGGCCAGTTACAGCTGGACTTGGATACCTGAGAAGGGGAATGAATGTCTGAGTAACCTGGATGGAGGACTAGACCACAGAAGACTCAGACACAGGCAGCCAACAGGAGGTGACCAAGGGTAAAATACAGCAAACTCACAGCCAGCCACAAGGGGGTGCCAGTTAAGGTGTTGCCTCTGTGCAGATGGGGCTTTCTCTGGGGTGGGACCCCATCACAATATGTATTTCAAAGTTGGAAAGCTACATTATCCTCTTAGATTTATGCTGCAGATCCCTGAAATTTTGAGTCAGTTGTACTTCAAAGGAACTAATGGCAGCCTCACCTAGGCATATCTCACTAAATCATTTCCCTGACATTGCAGAGACCTTGAACACTGGTTTACCTTTGTTGTTCTCTGCCTATGGTATACAATAGTTTAGCCTCCTGAGTGCTGTGATACTTTTCTCTAATTCTACTTGTTGAACTTGATGGGGAGGGTATGGTGGGGGCAGGGGGTGTTTATTGCCCTGTCATAGCTGGAAGTCAGACTAGATGATATGGTTGTCCCTTCTGGCCTCAGAATCTAATCCTGTTGGAGCTATTAGTTTTCCGGTATCCTCCTAAATATGTTACTCCTCAGAGAGAAATATTTTCCTTGTCTGTGATGACAACTGCATCAGAGAGTGTCACCTCCCTGTGTTGGGAGAGTTGGGTTTTCTTCAACTACTCCTATGATTCTGCTTGGGAAAAGTGGGCCTGAAAAAATTTAGTGACTTTGGAAAGAATAATGTATGCTATCTGGCCTTTTTAGATACATAAACAATAGCGAACTAAAGCAGTGTTTATGCATCTTTCATTTGAACCAGACATCTGAATGCAAATTGGAGAATTCAGAAACACTGAGTAGATTTATAAAATAGTCTGGAGGACTTTGGGTGCAGAAGACAAAGGTTGGATCATGTTCATCCAAGAATGGTGCTCTCTTTATTAGTGAAAATTACAACACTGAGAACTAATTTAGTGACCGTTTCATAAGTCCATATGTAAGAGAGAAAGCAGAGATTGTCCTCGCATAAAGGGAGGTATTTGAAGCTTTTGTGTAGTTTTGGCATGTCATACACCCAATTCTCAGCTGTTGGATGCCACTTCATTTCAGTTTTCCTCCACCCGACGTGCTCAAAGGCAGGGCTATAATAGTGGCAATAGAGGAGAGAGTGCAGCTAGACTCTGCACCTCATGGAACAGGGTTGAATTTCAAATTGGGATGTGTTTCTGTATACTTTTCTACAATGTTAAATTATTGGCCTTGCTGGTTGTAAATATTACATTTGAAGAAGAGACCTTGCAGACTCTGGCTGTTTTTTATTCTGCTGAGACATTCCTTTAGCGTACAGCAGCCTAAACCATCAAATACAGCACAACAAAACATTGAAACGGCAATGTGCAAATGTTTAAAGGTTTGCTAGTTTGGCTTGAACATGCATCCAGAAGTTTCGACTCCAGTTTTTTGCAAAGCCTTATTGGGAAAGGGGCAGACCAGCTTGTGAAAACAGCTGTTCTGACAAGCTCCCCATTGATCTTTAAGGCCTCCCCAGCTGACGGCGGCTGGAAGCATTCATTCAACAGGTCCTAAGAATAGATGTGCTATCAGGATCCCAGAGCTACAGTTGCCCTTGCTCACTTCTTCCTAACCTCTGTTGAACGTGGTTTGGTCCAGAGTGAAAGAGAACACTCTGATCTACCTCACTATAGACAGCAACAAAAACTCCCCTACTCCTATCAAGGCAGAGCTGTTCTAAGTGTAGTGGAGTGAACTGCACCAGCTTATGTGTTCCAATGGGTCACAATTGTAATATAAATATGAAATAATAGTAAGTGGAAATAACAATCAACATATTTCAGCATTTAAAATGGTAGAAATACTAATACTGTGAACAGGTAATCTGACAGATATGTAGCATTCCTAACAGGGTGCCCTTGGTAATAATTCCAGCCCATAAATAAGATCCTAGACATCTGGCTAAGTGTTAGGACTTGGAAAAGGTGAGGGGAATACAAATCCAAAGAGTTAGGCATCTAAAGTAGATTTTTTTTCCCCCAAGCAGATTATTCCACAGTGAAATACATCTCTAAAGGAAGACACTAAAAATAATTGTGCTTTGATAGTTTTTAGATCTCACAAATTAAATCCATTTAGAACATCTTAGCTTTTCCCCATACAAAATTACACAGCAGAAAACTGTCTTAGTCCATGTTCCGAGAAGTAGAGAGAAATATGTACTTTATGGGCCTAAGAACGTTATGGAAATGCATATTGCTGGAATGGAAGTACATAAGAAAATGGATGGCTATTATCCAGCTGTAACTTCCACTATTTAAATGCAAACAAAACAGGAAAATGAAATGCAATTTTTAGTTTAATCTACTTTCATGAGTCTTCTGGGAAGCCCAGAAGTATCTGAAAAGAGCCTCTGGGACCTGCTGGGTTTAAATATGGATTTTGAAGTCTGTTCAGTAATAAGTGGTATGCTACATTTGGTCTAAAAATGAAGCTTAGCAAGTGACATCTGTGTTTAAATGAATATACAGGCAGCACATTGGGAGTGGGGGGACAAGGAAGGGAATATGCTAAATTAACTGTTCACTTTAGTGATGTATTAACCCTTTCTGTTGCCCAGAGTTCAGATTAAATTTATCCTTGGCCCAATCCATTCTGAAAACAGCAAGTTAAGTATAAGTATTTAACTTTACACCCACTGTAGGTTGCTTAAGTAAAGCTACTGTGGTAGAAACAATTAAAATATACAACCAAATGCATTGGACATTGATCAAATTATCAGAGATCATCCAGGAGGGCACAGTGAAACGCAATCAAGGTGAATTGCAATGAAAGTGGTATATAATTGTCCTGCCAACAAAGTAACTTCTAAGGAAAGAGATTTAATAACAGATACTTTATGCTATGGAAAATCATTCTTCCAAATGTCGAGTATGGTATATGAAGTGTGGTATGTAACTGACCCTTGATGCAATACTAAATGCTTTTCTAATCACAAATAACTTCCGTTCTAAGAACAGAAGAGTATGAAATGGAGTCTGAAGTTAATATTTTCTATAATTTTAAGCACTAGATTGGCCTGGGACATCTCTGCATTGATGTCCTTAGAGTTACATTTCCCTTGAGACCAATTGCAAAGGTTCACAAGGTTGTTTTTATTTTCCTTGATGCCTTTTTTAATGAGGTCTCCTAGTAAACAGCACGCATTATGCTTTCCTGTTGTATTCCCGTCTGCCGCCTTCAAACATTTACTACTAATACATCTGGGAAATGATTTATAAATTAAATATTAGGAAAATGTATTTTTAAAAATAGTAGTAGTATGGAGGTGTAAGTTATAATTCTCATCTGGGGGGGAAATCATGCCAGCCATTTGCTAATGGAAGTACAGAGAAAGTCGCTGTTAAAGGACTGTCATGGTTTTATGTAATAAATAGTGCTAATAGGTGGAGAGGATTTTTAGTACATATTTGGACCTGTGGTTCATTTTAATTAAATGTGGATATGAGAGCTAATTTTTGTTTAGAGCGACCCATGGATAATTAGGAATGAAGCTAGCATAAAGGACTGAAATTTAATGTTACAACAACTTAGCATTTAGGTGATACTTTATCATCCGTATAAAGACACAGATCTAGTAAAATCTCCTCCTTCCACAGCTAAAGTATAACATTGGCGAGGGTGGAGAGAGGGACAAACGTGTGCACAGGCAGACACACCCTATCTGAGACATTTTCATGTAAGTCTCTGTTGTTGTCTCCTGTTTGAATTTAGAGTAACATTATGATACTTTGCAAGTACATCATTTCCATTTTCTGAGAAGCTTAAGTTAATCTTTTCCTTGGTATCCTACAAGTTAGCAACTAAGCAGGTGCCCTGATATTTACAATGTTGAGGCCCCTCAGCTCCACCTACTCCGACTAATGGGAGTTGTCAGTCTTCATTATCTCTGAAGATCAGACCACATATTTAGTTTGATGCCTAAATATGGATGTAGGTGGAAAATTTGTCATTAATTAACCTTTCTAAATGCTGCTGCATGTCAGCGTTGTCGTTCTCCAAAGATTCCACGTGTTCAGGAGTCTCACTGCTGACTCTTAGTGCTTAAGCACGTGACTGAGAGAATTCACGAAAGGGCAGCAGGACAAATAGCATTCCAGGTCACCTACTGTCCACTGCTCTGGACACTATAAATCCCAGCCCTGGAATGGTCCAACCAGCTGCTTCTTGATTGGGCTGCCTCTTCAGTCTCCAACTCTTCTAGATTGCAGAGACATCTTCTGAGGTATTCTTTACCCTCCATTACCGGCTAGTTGGGTTTAATATGCTTGTATGCTAGTGTGTGCTTAACGTTCAATCACAAGAAGACAAAGAGAGCCAAGACAGTGCAGTATTCAGGCTTCTATTCCTTCCTCCACATGTGCTATCCTTTCCATGAAGCACTTCCTGAAAGAGTTCTCCAAGTTCCTAGACTTCACACTATGCGTACATGCACTACAATGCCTTCTATGGGAAAGCCGTCTATCATAACACTCAGATTCCTGGTCTGATCTCTCCTGGTTCCCACTCACTTTCTTGCCCCTTCCTGTTAAGGAACTCATCCCTATCCCAGGTCTTATGCTTTGTAGCCCCCAGTAAGGCTGCCCCCTCTTTCTTTTATTGCCCTCTTTCCCCCCTCTTGGGTTTCCCTCTTTCCCTGCCCCAGGATTAGGGATTTAGCAGTTATTCCCCATTTCCTAGACAGTATATCCCCCTGACCCCCGATTCTTCCAGTGCTTCAGGGTGTGATGTCACCTATTGAAGTGGTTCTATGAGCAGGTACTGCTCTCCTAATTCATCTCAATGCATCTTGGTCCGCAACGTATTACTTCAGCATACTCTGATCCAATACCCAGTGAAAGACTCCCATTGGTTTCAGTGGCAATTGGGTCAGACCCTATATATCACTGAAACCACGTAGTCTGGAATCTCTGCTTACATTCGGGGCTCACCTCTCTCTTCTACTCAGCCTTCTGTGCATCAGTGGATATGTTGTTGTTTTTCACTATATACGGTTCTTAAGGAAGTTCGCTGTTGTATGTGGTTTGACTTTGCGTTTTTTTCCTGATGTTTTTCTTAAGTTGTCTTCAGTTCAAACCTCTAAACTCCCTCTGATTCCTTCCATTTCTCCGTTGGTTTTTACGTGCTTTTGCAAGGGGATGAAATCAGTTCAATCAGTCATATTAATGACATGGAGAGTCTATTAGAAAATTTAAAGAGGTATCCAGAGGGCTTTATATCGGTCTGTTCTTTTCTATTAGTTGCATATTTTTGGTGATGCATCGTTATACATTTACCCTCTGTTTGATACAAGATGCTTTTCTAAGTTATAAAGTATTGTACAAAAATGTGGGAGCTCCGATCATGTGATATATTACAGTACTTTGACCATTTTGATCATGTATATCTTAACTGGTTCATCCCATTCATCTGGCATATTTACAGCTATACTACCCTGTGATGAAAACAGTAGGTTGGCTAGCTAATCAGGATGCAAAATCTCAAAAAGGTCAAAATGAAACAGCATAGTGCCGTAATTCACATAATATAATAGGTACTACATTTTTATGAGCGCAGACTATTACCATAACATTAATCCATTCAAAGCAAAAAGAATTGCAGTAAGGAGGATTAACAATGTAGATTTAACCAAATCAAGTTGTCTCCCACAGATGTTGTCCAGGGAAGAATAAGAAGATTGAATAGCTCTGATAAATCTCGTGTGTCTTTTTTTTTACTGCAACTATATTGAAAACATAAGAGGTCCATAATTAAACCAGACTAATAGCAGTCTTTACATTATGAGGAGAACAGAATGTTAAAACATTCACAAGACAAAAATTGGAATAATGGCACTATAACGCAAAACTATTTTCTTCTTATAAAAATCTTTAAATTACACCACACGAGTAAAGACAATGGTGTGAAATTCATGTAACCCTTCCACATCAGGGAATGAAAACAGAAAATTATATCAAATTAAATTCTTCCTTCTTGCCAGTTTTAAGATTGTAATCCTCTATATTCATCCTCTCAAACCAAGTTTGAAGGGTCTTTAGTTCTGCTATTTTTCATATCCTCTCTTATCCCATTGTGAACAGTATAACTGATTTCAAAGATGATTTTCTGCGGAGGTTAAAACAAGAAGGTTTCATCCTATCCATTCTGTGATGCAGATATTATTATCAGGGGAATAAGTGGACTAGTCTTCTTGAGGTTAGCCTTTCTTCTTAATTTTTGGAGTGAAAAACGATTCATATCAAATTTTCAAATGGCAAATATTTTCCCATCTGAGAAGTAATGAACAGTGCATGTGTGAATGTGGATGTGTATTAGAGGGCTATTATAGTTGTTTGTAGGGGTATTTACATTAGAAGGCCAATAGTTTATTTTTTAACATAGTCTGTTTAATTGAGTGGCAGGTTCTATCCGTTTAATTCCATTGGTTTAGTTGGAATTTTGCCAGTGTAAAACTAGAGTAACCCAATGGTGAATCAGTGGAGTTTTGATTGATTTACACTTGCATAAGTGGGATCATAGTCAGTCACCAAGAGTTTATAGTCACCGCAGCATGTGCTATTATCACTTTAAGATGTTCAATTGACTTCACGCATCTGTGGCTAATTTGCTTGCTACTTTTCTCCCAAAGACTTCAGAAAGATATAGTTGATCTATTGCATTTGTTCTCACTGTGTGGTTTGTTTCTTGACAAATTTTGTTAGACTTGAGGATTCTCAGATCTTCCTTGTTCAGTAATATTTAGTATTTGTTGCTGCTTGAACACTGATTTTAATTTTACCAAAATAAGTACAGTAAAGTGTTTTCATATTATTATTTATTACCAACTCTCATGTTAGCAATGGGGGTTTATTTCCTGTGCGTGGCATAATTAATTTTGTATGTTAATTTGGAGACCTCTTTGTCAGTTATTCATAGTTCGTTGGTGATGGGGAACATTTCAGTATGTGCTTGCATTATGATTTAGAATGAAAAAAAGAAAAGGAGTACTTGTGGCACCTTAAAGACTAACAAATTTAAGGTGCCGCAAGTACTCCTGTTCTTTTTGCGGATACAGACTAACACAGCTACTACTCTGAAACCTGTCAGAATGAATTAACTGTTTCTTAGTATTTATTGCAATCCATTTAAGTGGAATATAAGGCTCCTTTTTGCCCTTGACAGCATCAGTGGCATAATCAGAAAGAGTTTCACCACGCATTTTGGCAGATCTCTATGTATGTGTGAGAGACTACCTCAAACAAAAGGTAGACAACATTTTAATCTCTGATTTTCATGAATCTGTGTTCATGGATTTGGCCATCGATCTAACTTTTATTCTGCACTTTTGGTAAATGAGGATACTGTTTAACTTAAGAGCATAAGTACAGATTTTTCCTCTGTGTGGGGGAAAAACTCTATTAAGGGAAAAGAAATTCTGTGAAATCCTCCTCAAAGAGTTTCCACCAGATCATACAATTGTCCGTCTATATCTCCCTGTCTGCTTTCTATGAAGTGGGCAGAGTTTGGACTCAATGAACCCGAAGAGACCAGGGCTAGCTGTGTACAGATGTCATGGTAACCTGCAGCTCTTTTACCCCCTAACAGAGTGAATGTCCCTCAAAGCTGCCTCCATTTCTTTCACTACCACCCAGGTCCCCTGCCAACACACAGAGGGCTGTATTAGTTTATAGACTTGGGTTGTATCAGTGCTTCTGTGAATTCCCTGTTGGTTTCTGGGGTGATGAATGACATGCATTGCACTCTTATTCAATAGCCCCGTGGCAAACTCCTTCTCACATATAGACCCAGGACTCTGTGGAGGCCTCTCCATGGGATGCAGGATGAAGAGTATGATTGTTCAGAGGAAGCTAACTCCCCTCGCTCCCTACACACACACACACCTTCTGCCTCCTAGCCAGCAATCTACTGGATTTTCATCTCCTTTGTCTAAAGGCAGATTGGACAAATCCAGTCCAGAATACACTTCAGCCAGGTTTGCTCTGTCCCAGAGGGAAAAATGTTCAATACATGAAATTCACTTATTATTCTGTCTCTGAAATTCTCTGGAGAGTGTTTCAAATCTACACAGCAACTGTCCTGAGCAGAACTGGGCAGCTCCTGGAAAAGTGTCCCTGACTCTTCATTTTAATACTTAAATAAATTAACTTCAGTTGTATTTCTGTCCATTTCATATGTGCTTTCTGAAAATATTCTCATGAATGGGGTTAATGGCAAGAATGTTCTGCAAACATTCCGTGACTGTGAAGTGAGCACTGAAGACTATTCCTGGAAAGCAACACAAAAATCCTGAGTGTTTATCCAGGTAATCTTATACTGAGAGTTTTACATATCCAATCCGGGAACAGAAACATTGCATCTTACCTATGGGTCTAATCAAAACTAACCAACACACTGCAATTCAAATATTGAATACTCACAGTCATGCATACTGCTCATGAATAGTCTGTAGACCACAGAGAATATGCGCTAAATGATTTAAATATTGAAGAAATCTGAGAAAATCATAAGATATTTGTGGACAATTTGCAAACAAAATTATGAAATTCGGCTAATAAATTGTTCAATCTCAGTAATTTGCACAGTATGTGAGAATTATTCTATATCTGGCCGAAAATTAGATGTCAGATTTTTGTTGAAAGATGCCTAAAATCTAATTTAGATAGATAGCTATATTGACTACTTTCTTACTTAAGCAAGAGCATAATGTTGTTCCAGCAAAAATCAGGAATAAATCTTAGTTAATTCATTGGCTCCATAATCCTGACATAAGGGGCCTCAGACAGTGTAAATTTGCATAGTTCCATTGACTGTCATATCAGTGGAGCTATGCTGATTTACGCTAGCTGAGGATCTTGCCCACAAGTTTAGAAGGTAATTTAGGAAGAATTTTAGGCATATCCCTTTTTCGAGATCTGCTGTTGTAGACATGTCTGATGCGTGGATCGAGAGATCTCTCCGCTTTTGTGAGCTTAGCAGAATACTTGAGGGATCAGCAGTTGTTTTGCATGCCCCTACAAAGCAAAAGGCCATTCCACACTCTGGACATCAATAAGGTGGAACAGCAGGCAGCCCTAATCCCTTAACACTGGTATGTTTCAATTATTGAAAACCTAGGTCCTTGATTTGTGAGCGCTGAGCCCTTTGATTTCACTGAGTATTGGAGGATGCACCACACCTTGTAGGACCAATTCCTAAAGGAGAATTTATGAAGTGTGAATAGAGACAATAATCAGCCATTTAGAGGAGAGGGAAATCACTAGAATGGCTATTTAATCATACATCATGTTGTCAAATATACTTTGCCTTATCACATTTCATGCTAGAGCATTGACTCTTCTGATTTCCGATCCTTAACCTTCTCAGTGTGACTGACCATGCCAAGAGCAAACATATTTGTACTGGTATTGATTGTGTTGGTTTGTAAAGGCTCCTTAATGTTCTACCCAAAGCAAAATAGCATTATTTGAATGAAGGGAGCAGCATAGTTTGTGCCTCTGTTATATATGATTGCAATTTATACTTCAGTTTTGCAGTAGCATGCAGTACTACGCAATTTAATCAACATATACTCAGATATACTGGGCATTTACACTATTACTATATTTGTCAGACTCATTGGAAATTGTCTCATTGGCTTCAAGGTTCTTCAATAAAGCAAAAATATACATACATAATTCACAGAGAATTAAGTGTGTTCATTTTCTTTCTATTTTTGACAGTATTTTTAGTTCAATACTGACTGAAGGAGGAAAGAGAACCCCTAAATTAATTTTACTTGATTTTCGTTAAAGACCAGGACTGGACATCAGGATGCTTGGGTTCTGTTGCTGGCTCTGCCAAAGACTTCCTGTGCAAGGCAAGTGAATTAATCTTGATTTTTCCATCTGTAAAAGCAGGATAATGATATGTACCTCACTGGGGCAGGGGTTTCACAACATGAAATGGGCACCAGACACATACTGTAGAATAGGAAGAAGGCTGCACTATGCAAAGGGGTGTTACAGAGAGAGGAGGAAGTGAGAGGGCCAGATTCTTCCACCATTACTCAGTGAATAGTCCAAGGGGATTTACGAGGCCTTACATTGCAATAGTTTTTCAATCTATAGCCAATGATTTCCAAAATTTCAGGGAATGTTCTAGGCATCAATGGGCAGAACCATATCGGTTTTGGTGAAAATCAGAAGGAAAAAAAGGGTGGGAGGATGTGTGGGAGACACATTGCTATCAGCTTCAACCACCTCGGAAACTAGAGCAGCCATTAACACATTCTAGCAAAACAATAATCCTCATTTTAGCTCTGCTCTCCCTCCCAATACAATGTAAAAATGCTGATATCCTGAAAGAGAGAGAAAAATAATAACAGTGGGGGAAATAGGGAGGCATGGGATAAGGAAGGAGACAAACTGGGGGTGAACTCAGAATCCCTGGCATAGGAGGAGAATGGGGGGAAGAGGTGAATAAGGGACATCCCGAACCTTTAGGATGGAGGGCGGGGCACTCAGAACTCCCAACAGAAGGTGGAATAGGGAACATGGAGGAAGGAAGACATGGGAGCACACACGGCCCCTGGTATTAGAGGAGAATGGGGGACACATAGATATACCTGATGGGAGAAATGAGGGGCACACAGAACCCCTTGTTAGAAGAGGGCAGAATGCTGAGGAAGAGAATGTGGCACCCCTACAACCCTATAGGGAAGGGAGCAGAATGAGGGACCTGGCATGGAGCAAGACGGAGGACACACAGAACCCCTGGCATTAAGGAAGGAAGGTGAGGCATTGCTGGAAACCCTGATGGGGAGATGGGAGCATGGCGCAGAGGGACCTTTTTGGGAAGAATGGAGAGATGCAAGGACCCTCGGGGGCTTGTTATCTGCTCAGCCTACAGAAGCTATGAAGTGTGTGACGCCCTTGTTGTTGTTGTTGTTGTGAATTCAGATACTACTCAGCATGAGAAAGGGAAGCAGAATCTGGCCAAAAAAGTTAACAGGACATTTGTGAACCTTATAAATTTTACATCATTCAGTTCTAGCTGTGAGGATGGTTCCTTTATTATCCAAACATGCTAACGTACATCTCTAATAATTAGTGTTGACATGGAGAAGGGAAGGAAACAACAGCTTGGAAGCAAGCCCTCAAACCATTCATTTCCTCAGATTCCTCTAACCAAAAAGCTGCAAGAGGCTTCTTAAACAGCAGGCGCTCAGCCTAAAGGCATTGAGTCTGGCAGGGCTACTGACACAGGGAGATAAAAAAAAAAATGAGAGGAACAGACACAGCTGTAGCAATTGCTTTAGGTTATCTATGCCAATCACTTCACAGGAGTATTTGTATCTGCAGCACCCAGTGCGGAGGATCAGATGCATCTCCTGCTGTGAGACGTCTATGCCTGTGTTCTGTGTTAGAGTTCCAAAGTAATTTGCTGTCTACTGATCAGAAAGGAAGAATATGCACCTAGGATTTACTCATCTTCTGATTGTGCCATTACCAAAGTACCAGTTCTCTAGACCTTTCCAGCTATAAGCCATATTCAGTCCTCACTTTAAACTTTGTGACTTCACTGAAATGATAGAGCTTCACTGGAGGATAAGTAGGGGCAGATGCTGGCTCTGTGCTGAAAGCCATACTGCAGCAGAAGACAACATCAGTATAATGTGAGTGTTTGCCGTTCAGTTGAGCACCGTGCTCTGTGTCCATCACCTACAATGGTGGCTTTAGTATAAGAGGTGAAAGGGCAAAACACCTGCTGTAGACGTCTGATGTTAGCCCAGGTGGCTGCTCAGAAATGTGAGTGATTTGGATAGTCTACCTAAATTTACCTGCGGAAATATACTCTACCTAAAACTTACTTGAGGAAATATGTAAGTATATGCTCCTACTGTATTTAAAATAAACTTTAAACATTTTTTGGTAATAAACTCCACCATGTACAATAACTAAATGATTCAGGCAAGATAAACATTACCACTTGCAGGGGAGTTTCTTCCTGGCATCTCATTTGTAACTGAATTTTAAAGCCTTTTTATATTTAAAAGGTTATTTTGATGAGGGTTTTTTTTTCCTTCAGATATACTAATTTTGCAAAACAGATTCCTTCTAAGGGCAGTCAAGTGTCAAATGCAAAGTTATGGATGGTGCCAGCTGCATTAGGAAGCAGACACTCCATTTATTCATTATAGCTGTGAAAGCTTAGATGAGCAAACATCCAGTGCCGTTTTGTGTACCTGTCACTTTAGTGCTTTTAATGAACATTGATCATGTTCATCCAGACATATGTTTGAATAAAGCAAATAGGCAGCAGTTTCTGAAAACACTGCATGAACTTTTCTTTTAGCATAATATTTCAGAGAGCCCTTAAGAAGTACCTGGAAACATGTTCCCTTTTTTTCAATGGAGCATAGGCAAATATAAATCTCAGTAAAATGCTTCCCTCTTAAGTAAATAAATAAATGATCCTCTACAGAATGAGAAATAGATTAACACAAATTACTTCACTCTTCTTGCTAAAATTCATCAAAAAGTTTATTTTGCGATTCATTTGTACACTATGAGGATGGATTTTAATCCCCATGGAATCACTTTATAGAGCAGCTTGCTGGGAAACCAATAAGTTAAAACAAAAAACCTAGAACTACCCTTATAAATTCACATTGGTGCAAACATTACATAATATCCTCTTGAATTATTATTATTTTGCTTGAGTTTGAGAATCTGAACTTCATGTTGGTAATTCCTTTCTTTCTGGTTCTGCTTACAAGAAACGCTCCCTAACAGTGTTCATATATGTGAGGGTTCTGTAGTTTTAGGCAAAAATGTCTACCCGTTCACTTATTTCATATCATGTTTTGTCACATAGGAATTCCACTCTTCAACATTGGACAGTCATAGTTTGTTTCTAGGTGGTAGGTGTTTATTTGGTATATTTCACAAATCCACAAATCTCAGGTATATTTGTCCTGAGATTTGTGGATCTATAGATTGTCTACTGCCCTGGGCCCCAAAAAGTTGGAGACAGATGTGGAAATGTAGAACTACTCAATAAAACTATTTGCAGACAAAGCGAACAAACGGACTTATATTAGAGTGGGTGCCTACTGACTACTCCAAATTACTACCGAAAATTATTTCTCTTCCAGTGGACTATAGCTGGAAATCAGTCAGTCATCCAGTCAATTCTTCAATCTCTCTGGCCCATTATAAACAAAGAAACAGCATCTTCTGAGTATCAGCTTTGTTTGCTGATATTCCAGAATAAAGGACAGAAATGACATGTATAAAAGAAGAAGGATAAAGAAAACAATAAATTTTTATTGGCAGGTTTGATTATTTGCCCTTGCATGAAAATAATAATTTCTTCTGCAATTGACCCATAAAAGCTTAGTTGAAATGCCGTAGATAAGTATTCAGAGGGTAGATGTGTTGAACATTACTGTTGTGATAGTGCAATAAGTTTTGCTGGTATTTAAATTTAAGGCTGGTCTTCCATTACAAACACAGAGTTGAACCCCTACTCTGAGATCACCAGAAGTAAACCAGCCCTGACCCCACTTATTTCTGGAAAGTTTAAGGTAAATTGGATGAAGTATTTGGGAGATACTGAACTTCAGAGTGACATATCTTGCTATACATTCTCCTAAATCTTCTTATTTTACTTGACAGACCTCCAAATGGCCCGGGCGTGCCAATAGTATTTTAATCCATTTTGCTTGGCAAAGACCACTGCGTTGTCTAGCTGTAGTGGGTTTCTCTATGTAATTATTTAATTAACAGCAGGTTGCACAGAAGTACCATGCATGCCTTAGGAATGCTGCATAGTGTGGCTGTTCCAAAATAGGACTTAGGAAGTAAAATGATTAAGGACCTATGATGGAGATATTTACGGTACTTTAGGAAGCCTGTAATCAGCAAAAAGAAGTTTCCTAAACCACATGTGCCCAGAAGATGAGCCACTTCAGTGGAGACCACATAGATGAAAGGAATGAGTATAGGGACTGAGGGTGGCAGAGGCAGATCAGCAGTGACAGCTTTTCAAAAACCTACCTTTAAATGTTATTTAGGGGCTGATCTTGTGAGTTGCTGAGCAGGACTGGGCCCTTAGAATTCACAGCAACCCTTTGATGTAGATAACTACCCTTCTATAATTGGGTACACAGAGACAGAGAGACTAAGGGACTCTGCATTCCCCTCATTTTCAATGCTTTCTCCTTTTTTATTTTCTTTTCAAAGTATAACTTTGAATTTCCTACATTTGAAGAAATGTTGAAGCAATATTTCTGAAACTGTGTAGCTGAACTCCCTATTTCTATAGATATTGAAGACTGATTGATCCCAGTCTACCCTACAATTGCTTCTGTTTTAACTACAGCTGATGCAGAATTTTCCATTTACTTTTTTTTTTTTTAGCAGAAAATGCAGTTGATGCAAAAATCAAAATTGATAGATTGATTTATTTTACCGTTGGGAAAAATGTAGTACAATATTTCATTTTGGGTCAGGTCAAACTTGGTGAACAGTCCCCCAAAATTTCCATAAGTCTAAGCCCATACTATCTTTTTTGCAGTTACACATTACACTTTTGGGGTTCTGTAGGAAAGATACATAAATATTAATTCTCCAGAGGACTGCCATCAGAATTGATGGAACAACAAAAAGTTTTAATGATCAATTAGATATGAATCTAAGAGTTTGGATTTGTACACAAAGTATGTTAAAATGTATGCATAACTCTTAGGTGTAGAAATTAGTATAGAAATCTCACAAAAATAGGCTGTTTTGAGATTTCTAATAATTTTAGATTCTGACCAGTTTGAAAGTATCTTTTTCATTTACAGGTTCTACTTCTGTTCCCAAATGAAACCAGGATATTGACACGTGTGAGTAATAAAAGCAAATGTTAAACAATTTAAAATAAATAAAATTTGGTTGGGATTTGTTGGACTATAGAAATTTTCACAGTGGAAAGTCAGATGATCCTCTTAATTAGCTAACCTCTTGCTGACAGCAGCTAATGCTGAATTTTTAGCCTGATAGAGTGAGTCAATTTAGTAACTGTAAGTAATTGATCTGATGAATTTTGGCATTTTTGTTTGAAGAAATTATTTGACACAGATTTTTTTTCATTATTTTAAACTGTGCTGTAGAGAGTCGACCAGCAAATAATTTATTCAGTGAAAATCCCTGTCAATTTTTCAATACATTTTATGAGAATAAATATTTTTAACGGTCTTCCAAAGGCCAGCACTCTGCTTTTAAATGGTTCATAATGATACTGATATAAAATTTGATAGCCAATATTCTTTTCCAAGTAATTTGTCAGAAGGATTCCTTTTAATTTAAATAGCTTTTCTCCTTAATCCTCATGTATTCTACTTTCTACTGATACCTAATATTTATGCTCAGATATACTGTCAGAGCACTGACTTTCTGGCTTGTCATCTCTAATAGGGAAAAAAGAGTAACTAGACTGCTTCTCAGAATAAGAATGCTTAATTGACCAGCCACATGTTTGTTCATTCCAGGATTCACTTGAGCATAGCACAAGATGATTTCAAATGAAATGGAACCCACTGTTTCACAAAATATTGTGGAAACTCAATATTCTGCTTTTTGCATGGTAGATAGTGCCTCTATAAAAGCATGTTATAATTTGGGGAATCTGTCTATGTACAGCTTGTGAATTCCAGCTTGATTTTATGAACTCTCTGTATCCTTATGTGTTATGACTATAGCATGCTGTGCTCTGCCTCATACTGCTTGTGCTTTGGAGACAGGAAAGTGGTGCCTACATGTCTGCCTATGAATAGGTCTGACCTTAAAGACGATCAGCACCTGAGTAGTTCTGGCCAGGGAAAATAAAAAATAGCTAGGGCTATGGCTGCACTGTCACGGTAAATCAACCTACGCTATGCAACTCCAGCTATGTGAATAACGTAGCTGGAGTCAACGTACCTTCGGTCGAGTTACCATGGGGTCTACAATGCAGGGGGACAACGGGAGAAAATCTCCTGTTGACTTACGTTTCTCTTCTCGTCAGGGTAGAATGCTAGGGTCGACTGAAGAGCAATCTGTAGTAGATTTGATGGGTCTTTAGTAGACCGCTAAATCAACTGCCGGTAGATCGATCTCAGAGCATTGATTCCTGCTGTAGTGTAGACCTGCCCTAAGGGAATAACTGAATCCTAGGTGAAACCAGTTTTCTCCAACTTGTGTGTGTGTGTGTGTGTAAGTGTTAATGCTTGTGTTTAAAAACTCAGAGAGACTAAAAGCAACTGGAGCATCTGGAGGAGTCTGCACTACTCACAAGGCATAGCTAGTTGGAATGTCGGAGTGTGCCTATAGACAGAGCGGTAGTGTTTGGACTCTGCTCTGTCTCAGGAAGCTTAGAGCACATGGCTCCAGTGTTGGGACCTGAACGCTGTAGCCTGGTGAGCATCCTGAGCGAGGAGCTCAGCTATGGCTGTGAAAGAGTCCTGCAAATTAATGTCTCCATACTCATGAAAAAGAATCAGATTTTCACAGTTTCATGAAAAAGCCAAAGGATTATTTTTGGCAGTGCAGTTGGTTTGTGTGTGACTGACACATTTTGCTGAAACAAAAGGTAATTTCTACAGGCTGAAAAGTTGTGCTTTGTTGTTGGTGGTTTTTGTGTGTTTTTGTTTTGTTAGAGGAACTTTGAAAAAAATAAAAAGTGGCAAAACTTGCAGTGAGTATGGGATTTCTTTTTCTGGGTGTAAATATCATTATGATTTCAGGGTTTTATCCTCTTGGCAGAATTTTGGAATTTCATCATGAAAAGATTGATTTGAAATTGCCAATACTTCATCCTGGTTCAATGCATAATTATTTGCAAAAACAGGATTTTGTCAAAATGTCGGGAGGATTTTTTTTTTTTTACAAGTGAACAACTGTAAAACAAAACTGTAGGTTGGAACAGCTTTAGTGTCCATCCTTGAGTTGATGCAATTTGCTTAAAGTAAGCCAACATTTCATGCACTGGTCCTAAAACAGTGTATGTTGGCTATCACTCAGATAGCGGTTGTTAGTAGCATGGCATGTTCCTGTGGCTGCCATTATTTTAGTATATAATATGGAAATATTTTAGTATGTAATACAGGGATCTTGTCAGTTGATGGACTCTTCTAATGTCATGGAGACATGGGTAACCTTCAGAGCTTATCAACATTGAGCATAGCAATGTATCTTTCTTTCTTTGTGTAGTTGGTGCCATTAATCTCTACAACGTATTCTGACCTACTAAGTACATCAGGAAAAAATCATTTCTAGTGCTGACTTCTGTAGTAGGTTGAAATGCAAAGTTTTTAAATGAAGGAAAACACTTCAAAGTAACTGTGCTGTATCCTGTGTGTATAAAGGAGGCCCAACCAACAAAGATGGGATCACTCAGAGAATTTATAGCTGCCTCAGTGTCATTTTCCTGATGGTGATATTTTACTTTAACATGTTCTCTCTTCCAAACACTTCAGTCTTGTTTTAATAACTTAATATATTCCCCTTTCCATTGAAATAAGTGCAGTGTATGGCCTCTGGTAGAACTTTATGCACAACTTCTATGAATTGCTTGCATGAGCACTTTATTCCTTTGCAAACAATGACAAGTCTAAACTCCTCTGATGCCCATTTTTCTCTTTCCTATTGTAGTTCTTCCAAATTAAGAGCTGGTCTTTTCAGAAATTTTATTTAACAGGGGGTATGAAAGCCATTATTTATAGTGACATTATACAAACAAGAGAGGCAGTAGAAGATGGATGCTCTTTGTATTCAGTACTAATGGAACTGATTAGCATTTTTTGTCATAGTGGAAGACCCCATAGGACTTGGATTGACTGTAGCTGTGTTGTTTTGTATTCTGTTTCTCTGTAGTTTCAAATTATTCCAATTGTTATAGTGAAAGACAGAAAGGAATATTAAACATAGATAAATGGAAGTCAAGTCACAGAGTGTTCAACACTGGCAGTCCCTTTTACAGTCATGTTGTTATATGAAATAAAGGTATATATTCTATCCTGCTTCTCAAATTTCCCTATGTAGTTGGAGGAGAGGGCGATCAGTTAGTGATAAAGATAGCTTATGGCAGTAGGTTGATGAGACTGTCAAGTCAAGTCAGAAAGCAATAAAGCACACAAAAATATTAAAATATTTTGATTCTTAGTGGGCTCTACTTCTGATCTTTAGTTTCTGCTGCCTGAGGCTCTCATCTCATCTACAGGCTAGAGAGAAGACTCTGAGATCCCGCTGATACTCTTTAACACAATATACCCTTTCTCAAGAACTTACATAATGTGTATGTTAAATCTTTAAAATCTTTTTTGACTACAGAGGGAAAGGGGTAAGAATAACAACAAGAGCCTCAAATAAAGTAACTTCTCTAATCAAGTAAAACTATATTGAAAATTAAAATAATGTATACTAATAATGAAGATGCTATAGGTATCCAGTTGATAAGCTTCTGGTCAGCCAGTTAAGATGGAAATGTTTCAGGTCACACAATCTGCTCATCCAACATTCATTAGCATTTACAGCCAATGAGAGATCCTCTGTGTGGCTTTGAAAGAGTCACATGGAGAGACTGAAAAGCAAGCTAAGGAGAAATGTATAACATTTTAAAATTTTGTCTCTTAGTGACTAATAAAGTATGAAGAGATCCTCAAAACCAAGTAATGCTCTCAGTGTATGAAAAATAAATCATAACCTGTCTCACCAAAACCATGAATTTGAGCTCTTCTCTGGAGGACGGTTGTGTCCTATTTTTAATATCCTATCACATGCCCCTTAGTGACACACTGTTGCTTGTAGGAAGAGTTCAAGAAAAAATGGAAAGATTTACCTTCTCTAAAATTATCTTGCAAGATTCAGACTCCTGGAATTTAGCTCCTTAGTGTGAGATGACCAGAACTCCCCTAGCTTTGAAGGTTTGTGAACTATGAGGTGCAAGATGGAGCTCAAGCTAGTCACATGCCATCCCATCCCTTGCCAAATGTAAATGCTGCCCTCTGAATGTTTTACTCAGTTCCTTTCCTTGTTCAGGAAGTGAAACTCCCAGAAACAAAATACAATTCAAGATAATTAACATACAACCGAAAATATGACTTCAAAGAGTTAAAAAAAGGTGCTGGAGAAAAATACCTCCAAGAGAGAGAAGATCAAAACACTGAGAGGAGACGGGTGAATGGATGAGAATTCTGCACGGTGAGATGGTTGAAAGACTGCACTCAGAGTAGTTATTAATGGTTCACTCTCTAACTGGGAGGACATATCAAGAGGGCTTCCTCAGGGGTCTTTCCTTGGTCCAGCACTATTCAATAATATGCTTGCAAAATTTGCAGATGACAACACCCTGGAAGGGCTTGCAAGCATTATGGAGGACTGTATTAGAATTCAAATGATTTTGATAAATCATAGAATTGGTTTGAAATCAGTAAGATGAAATTCAATAACGACAAATGCAAAGTGCAAAGAAGGAAAGAATCAAATACACAACTACAAAATAGGGAATAACTGGCTAAGCAGTAATACTTGAGAAAATGATCTGGGAGTTACAGTGAATTACAAAATGAAAGAGTCAATAGTGTAGTGCAGTTGCAAAAAAGGCATGTGTCATCCTGGTGTGTATTAACAGGAATGTCATATGTCAGACATGGATGGTAATTGTTCTGCTTTATTAGGCCCTGGCGGGATCTCAGGTGGAGTACAATCTCCAATTCTGGGCACCATGCTTTAAGAAGAATGTGAACAAACTGACAGAATCGAGAGGGGACTAACAGCCAAATATGAAATGTCTTAGCTAGGTAGGGTAGCCTTGGGAAAGATGAATGTCCTCCCAAAGTTGTTGTTTTTGTTTCAGTGCATCCCTATTGGTATCCCTGACATTACATTAAAATTCATATGGAAACAGAAAAGACAAAGGGTGAGTTCTAAAGGTTCTGTATAAGCCTACGAAGTGGCAGTTGGCTAGCTTTTCCTAATGTGACCTTCTTATTTTGTATCACAATTAAAAGATGTGGTCAGTTGGGTTAACAATAAACCATCCAAACATTACATAAAACTCAAAGAAGACTGGAGCCCAAATATAGCTATTTATAGCAATTGTTAGGTTAAAAAGAAATTTAGGTCACCAAAAATAAAATTAAAAAAATCACCTGTTCATCCAGACCACTTTAGCAGCTTCGGGGACATTTTTAATTCCTGTCACTGAGGCCTTCTCCCTTAACTACTTCCATTCATAATCAGGAATTTAGCTCTAGACAATAGCCAAGTGACTATTAGCTTTTGATAAGAGCTGAGCTTATTCAATTTGGATAGCTGTTTCTGGGTCCTGATTTGAAATCATACCAAGATATCTATAATAATGTACATAATAGAAAGAGCCCATATTTTCAATATTTATAAGTCCAACATTTTATCGTGAAATCTGGATAGACAACTGCTCTGCCAACACCTTTAATGACATCTGAGGAGTTGACCTGGGCAAGCTGGAAAAAAAAGGTTTAATTTGTAAGATAATATACCATTTTGACTGAAAAAAGATATTGACAGGAAAGCAACCCAAATGAAAAGATGGGAGAGGGATTTGGACAAAGAAATTGATCCAGGGCAGTGGATCTCAAAATGAGAAAGAAGATATACATCTTCAAATTGTGTAGCTCACAAAGAAAATGTTTATAAATTACCACGTAGAAGATATTTGACTCCAGTTAACAGCCATCATATTTTTGCTACTAGGGATGCACTCTGTTGGAGCGATTGCAGGGAAAGCCACTTGCACATGTAGTGGCCATGTCCAGGAATTAGACTGTTTTGGGCAGACATTATTAAAGAGAATATTTTATAACAAAATGCCAGCTTCAGAGACAGTCCCCACACTACTTACTTCTTGTGTCAGCAAGGATCGGCATTTTAATAGGACAACTTAATTCATTTTTTTTTATAGTTAGCAGCAAGATTTTGTATTTCATATTATTTGAAAAATGTGACTTCTCCTCCTATGGAGCTCTGGCATAATAAAATATGGACTGTCCTTGTAATGGAAAAGCTTTCGTACAAAGTATGTGTACACACGCAGACACGCGTGCATCAAAAAGAGGTTAGGTGTTTAAAAACTCGATCACCCTCTTTAGCATACTCAGAGGAAGAGGATGCTCCAGCCAACAAGCCAGAATCTTTAGAAAGGTTTTTTGAGTATAAACCTGATCTTGAATAAGTAAGGTATGATATAGTTAAAGTTTTGTTGTAACTGTTTTAATAAAAGGGGAAGGAGGGTTGTTGTTTTAAAGAGGTTCAGAAAAATGTCCTATGAGGGAAGGTTTGAAAGAACTGGGCATGTTTAGTCCAGAGAGGAGAAAGAGAATCCCATTTGTACTGTATTGTTCTCTCCTCTCTCTCTTTTTTTAACTAGAAAATATTACAGCGATTTCACCAGAGGTAAAGTTGGAAATTATTTTTTAAAAAGTAAATAAAATAAGTAGGTGATAGTTATGATCAGAGAATTAGCTTTAGTGTCCACAAGGCATGATTGAAGTCATAGTGAGTTCTCAAATATATTTTCATTTAGAAGCTATATTGCTTTTCTTATAAAGTACTGCTTTAACCTTTCAATCAATTTATCTTTAACATTTCATCTAGAGGTAATTCTGAATTTGTTTTGCAGGTCAGACTATAGCAATAGCTTTCTTTTTGTACTCGAAAGAATACCAGACAGACCAACTTTGTATTACCTTATTCAGTTTCATATTATGGTTCTGACAATGTATTAGGGCTAAGAAGGAAAACTCCTGACAACTTTTCACTAGAGATTTCCCAAGATGCTGCTTTTGTTTTGATCCATGTCCCCATATGTATCTACAAAATAATCTTGTTCCACACATAAAAGGAACCAACAGTAATAATATGTTTTAAACTTAGCAGAGACTCAGTAGGTGGCACTCTTCCCTTTGAGTCAGTAATGTACCATTGACGCAGAAAGGTGTTAGTTGGCACAATGTTTCTTGAGGTGCCAGCTTCTGGATCCGATAAGGTGTCAAACTGGGGAAAGGTTGTGGATCCTTCCCTCCCCCAAGCAAAACATTGATCCAGCTTTTTTCAAAACGTTTTTTCTTCAAATAGTAGCAGTCAGATGTGTGTATATGCTACAACTGTCTATTTCCTTCCTGCCCTGACACTCACTTATCCAAGAGCCTACCCATGAGTCACACACAGAGTCCTTAATCTGTGTCTGCACCCACATGTCAGCCTGAATGGGTCCAGTTGCAGGACTGGGGCCTTTTTTATATGGGTTCATCCCAGGATCTGGGTCTGGACAAATTTAAGTTTTTGTTAACTGTATAGAATCTCCCTTCCTTCCTTCCCCCATTAATTTCACGTAAGTAAAATACTATTCATCTATTGCCTTGCACTTGCATAATGTTGCTCTGTGCTGTTAATCAGTGGCTGTCTCCCATCTAAGAGATGGCTACATTTGGGTATCCCCTCAAAGGAGTGATATAAGGAGGGTTCCCTCCCACATAATGTCCAGCATGGAAGAGGGGGAAACAACACTTTCTCCTTCCCAACTTTCACCCTCTTTTCTCCAACCTTGGAGGGGAAAGGAGGAAGGTTGTGAGGGTACTGGGGGAGAAAGCTTTCAAGCTGTTAAGTGCAGCTCAACATTCTCCTGTCTTCCCCATTGACCTACTGCCCGCTGATAGACTGAGCCAGGAGGGAGCAGCTGATATTGCAGTAATGTCATTATGCTGGATAGGCAGGTGGCTGTCCTCTGAAGCCACAGCTCCCTTTCTACATTCTTCCTTCTGCCGATTGTGAGTGCAGCTGGGGCAGGTAGAAGGCTGAGTTGGCCTTGGAGGAGAGACCAACCCTTCCCAGCAGCTCCAGCTTCTCCTCCTCCTTTCCACCTTCTGAAGGAGGTTCAGGATTGGAACTGAAGGATGTGCACAGGTTTGTGGGGGGCTGGGACAATAAGGGTTCAAGCACAGGCTGAGGGGAGGCAAAGATAGCCACAGACTCAAGGATGTAGGCAAGGTGGAAGGAATGAGGGAGAAACCCTGGGGAGGAAGGATGTTGCAGGGAGCACAGGCTACAGAGGGAGACCTGGGAAAATGAGGATGTTTGGGAAAAAGGGAGGAGAAAGTTGGAATTTGGAAGAAGCAGTGAGGTGAGCAATGTTTGATTAGCAAGACAGTTTTAATGGTGGGGACGGAACATGTTCTGCTGGGGCCGCCTGTGATGGGCTTCAATTACTGAGCATCTGTATCCCCTTCCCTTTTCTCCCTCCCACCCACCACAATGAACTTTGCTGGTAAAATTTGGTCACTGGTGATTCCTGTAAACATAGAATCAGATTATGCCCTCAGATAAATCTGTACAGCCTTGATCACTTCAATAGGGTTGAGACCATTTAAGTGAGAGCAGAACTTGGACCACCATAGGTAAATCAGTTTGAAAGTTTTGCAACACCCTGGGGTACTCTGGATCAAAGGCATTACATACAGTATATGTGCGGTATTAGTCCCATAATTAGTCTGAAATGTGCCAATTTGCTAGAGGCTAGCAAGGAGGCGACTTTCTTAGAATACTTGTTTTCAGCCAGACTGTGTTATCTGTGTTTAGTGGATCACAGTGGTCCAGAATAGCACAACATACTCCCTCTGCTTCCCCTCAGATACTCACATTTAGAAGTAAATTTCTGAATCTTATAAGACAATTCATATATTTTTACCCCAAAATGAGCTTCAAAAGCTAAATCTCAGCAAAAGTTGAAACAGGCATCTAAAGTGCATGATTCAGTAATGTTTCTGTTTTAACATTTTCTGCCACTCAGTTATTGAAGCAATTTATTTAACAAATGTATAAAATACAGCTGGGAAGACTAACTGTAAAAGCAAACAGCCAGTCCCTGCTCCTCCAAAGGAAAGAAAACATTGTTTGAGGGATTTGTCCATTCACTGTAATTGGTACACTGACTCCCTCCCAGTTACAAGTGACCCAGCCAGTAGAGAGTAGGAAATGGTGCAAGAAATGGATATTATAGTCTAATTTGTCACCCAAAGTCTACAGTGTCTCTTAGTCTATTCAGGCTGCTTGTGTTTCTTCCACCCACTCATGGCCATCCATCCTCATCTCTTTGGTTGTCTTCCCCCTGTTAACCACAGTAGTGTGGCTGCCCTCTCAATAGTGTGGTAACACTAACTTCCTTCAGGGTCATTCAACCTCTCTATAAGTCTCAACCAAATCTCCTGAAACAGAGAATGCAATAACCAGGCAAGCTCAGCACTAGAATTAGAGAGGGCAAGAATCCTCACTGAGCTCTTTGGAAAGTTCTAGATGTAGCACAAAATATTTTGGATGCTTTCCCTTTAAATACCTAGATAGACTTTTAAAATTATTATTATTTTAAATAAAGTTTTGTTTAGCAGAGGAATTTATAGAGGATCCCAGATTCTGATCTCAGTTACAGGTGTAAATCTGGAATAACTGCCTTGAAATCTCTGGTGTAAATCCCAAGCAGTTGAGACTAGAATCTGGCCCAGAAAGGTTTTTCTCACTAAACTGAGAAGTTTGTATCTTAAAATATAAATGCAAGCAATAAGGCTGAAGGCTCCTTTTTGGTCATTATATTATAGCCTTGTGGGGTCCTTTAGTCTCGGCTTTCTGTCTTTGGAGTCTCCTCTTTCTGCTTCCACGGACTCCCTAAATTCCACCCTCTTGTCTTTCCTACTACAGACACAGTGTTTCATCTGACAAGTCTTTTCCTGACACCCTCTTATGCACTCTAACCTAATGCCTCTGCTATTTCAGTGTTTCTGTTCCCACCACTTCTGGAACTGGCTGCTAGAAACACTTCTCATGCTCCTTTCGCTGCTTCCTCCCCTTCTTTTTCCTGTGACACCATTTAACCAGCCTACAACAATTTGGCTGGCTGAGTAGGTACAGGGAGCTAAGGGAACTGTCACTCAAACTCTCACTTTCCCTTGCCAGCCAGTCTTAAAAGGAAAATATTATAAATAGAAACTGAACTTCATAATATTCAGTTCTGTTGAGAAATTTTGAACCAACAATATTGAAGTGTTTTTTAAATTCCCCAGAGCAAGTTCTTCCCATCCTTTGTAAGAATCAGTGTTGAAAAACAAACAAAAAATCCATCTGCTAATGGAGATTTTCCTTTGTAGTATGCCTGTCAGCAAAATGGATTGCTTGGAGAAAATAACACTGTCTGAATATTTCTCTTTAGCTGAAAAAAAACCAGTCTTTAGGGTTTGTTGCTTAAAAATGAAAAGCTGTCATGCAACTATCTACTGACACTGGCCACTGTCCAAAGAGAGGATACTGAACTATATGGATCATGGGTCTGACCCACTCTGGTTGCTCTGATGTTCTTAGGTACTTTCCCTAAAATGATGTAGAAAAACAGAGTACAGAATGTTTCCCTTTGTGAATTGATACTTCCTGTTGTGCATTGTCTTTTGCTTGGTCACCTTTTGAAAAGGAAGTGAAGGGAAAATACATAAATTAAGAATCAGTACATATTCTTGAACATACAAACTGAATGCTTAAAACAAGTTTTGTTTTGTTTTTTAAACCCAAGCAACCAAAACTCTACAAATTCACTAGAGATGACTGAACTAATCCTGAAAAATGTAGCTGTCCCCTACCTTTTCTTCGTCCACCCTATAAATTCCTGGGATTTTGCTCCCCCCCCACCCCCCAATTCTGGAAACAAACTTGAGCCGAAGTTTTCAGATGTTTGGCTTTTTCTTTTCTCCCCACTGAAGGGTTCCAGCCTGAATTAAATCCAGAAGTGATAAAATAATATGGGAAGCTTTTTCATAATATTTTATCCAGGACTGTGATGTGTATTTGATAACACCTTCAAGAAAAGGACTTGTGGTACGGGTGACATTTTTATCTTCAGTTGTGCCAAATGTTGCCCTCCTAAAACAAAGGAAGAATGTTATATAGATCTATGGGCAGAATGTGGCCCTGTGTTGATATTCTGAGAGGCTTCTGGTATGTGGACAGTGTTACGTTCATGCAAAGCCCACGGGATCTTTATAGAGGAAGCTAAATACACAGCATTTATTGAGAATACAACAGTTAGCATATGCTTTTTAGTCACACACACACACATACACGCACATATAGTCCTGCCAGTGATGTTCATAGTTACCAGGCTGTTGTAGCTCGAGTCAATCTAATAGCCAGTTAGATTGAGCATGAGTGTGAAGCTGGGCTCTTGTCGGTCACGATCCAATGCTCCTGGAGTGTGGCAAGACGAACCCAAAGTTGCATGGCCAAGCACCCTGTTCCTATAGTTTTTTTTTTCTCTGTTGAAGTCTATGAATTTTGCTGCGTCAGTTTGACTGGTTACTTCTTAATTGGTGTAAACCTTCCAATACACCTCTGAGAGGGTCATCCTGTCCTTTGTTCTGATTTAATCAATTGTCCTTAGGGGTGCCAGCCTTCACCTCAAACTCATCAATCTGCCATTCGTTATAGATAGGCGTTGATCATTCTCTGATGTCCTTTAAATCTCTTTACTCCTTCTTCCCTGACTCTGGCTATAACAATGGGCTTCACACCTTATCTTTTTCTGATGCATATATTCCTCATTCACACACACAGATGGAGAATACAAACAGTAGTATTTTATATTGAGCAAAAAGGCATTGCAAATTAAACCTTGCAGAGTTTTACAATCAATAACCAAGACAATTTACATTGAGACCCAGGCCTTCAATGTTTCTCTAATCTACTTAACATAGACACAATAGAGAATCCAGTCTCTTACTAACTGTCTTAAAACAAAGAGTTAAAGAGGGCCCAATTTGTAATGCATATGGGAAAACAGAATTTCATAGTCCCAGAGGGTCATTTCTTTCTGCTATTCAAAAAAGATGGCTAGCAGGATGAAATCAAATCATACATTTAATACTTGTGAGACATTATAAAATCCTGCTCATACAACAGTACCAATTATGTATGTTAGGCCAAATGTGCTGCTGATGTCAGCAAGGGCAATCGACTGAAGTTGGAGCTATGGCTGCTTGTATTGTGGACGTGCTCCACATAAACTTTATCTGATGCACACAGTTAAATAAACATACTTTACCCAATCACACATAATATCTGCATAAAAATTCACTCACTCACAAACTGTTACTGGTAATAATTAGAGCTGCGCACCTTGTTTTTTTTGCTTTACAAGGATCTGTGCAAACATTCCTTTAAGTCTCAATCCACATAGCTGAGCTTAGCCTCCCACACCTCTGGTCATCCTGTTGGGTATAGTTTGACACACTCAGGCCAATATTCACATTTATTAATTCAAAACTTTATTTGAACCAAAAGCGTTTTTGCAATTAACTGCTATTGAAGCAGTAACAGATACACAGAACAAAAAGAGAATGATCAATTAACTTCTCCTGGGGCTTCGGAGGTTCATGATGGATGTCTCCTACAATACTCCACCTACCCACATGCATTCTAGTATATATGTGTAGATCCAAATTACATATTCATTAGCTCTCTTCTAATTGGCATTAAGCATTCTATATCTTCCAATTCATATCAGGAATGTACACAAACTTAGACATTAACTGTTTCATTGGTTAATTATCACTGGTCATACATAAACCATATATTAAAGAGAAAAGTAGATGAAGTCATATTTTTATTGAATGGGGTGAAAGAGACAAGTTTTAGAGGGCTCTTCTTCAGGCCTGGGAAATGTTCTCAGAGTGTCACAGCTAAATAAAGGCAGAACTGAAGGTTTAACATAAGTAGCTGACACCATGGAATGTGGGAGTGGTGCTCCAAATTGTAGAGGAGGCAGGTATTTGTGTGTGAGGGCTGTGGCTGTGTTTAAGGATTACTGGATTTAAAGACAATATTGCCTGAGTTCATTCCCTCAGCTGTCTCTTGTGCTGCACCATGAAAATGCAAATAACATGGTTTTGATGTGGAGGCATCTCTTGGCCAAGGTTCACCAGTGCTCGGTCCAGGTTTGTAATATCTATCAAACCTTTCATCCAGCATGATCCAGATTTCATGCATTGCAGTCAAACCAAAAGCAGGTGAATGTTAGCAGCTTTCACTGAGAAAATTTCTCACACCTCTAACCATAATTCAGAAAAGCAGAGACGCTTGAATCAAACATTTGAACACTCAGTTTGAACTAGAATTTAACATCTGATTTCAAAGTAGCAAATGTGCTTTCCATAAAAAATCCTTTCATGTTCACACTCCACTTTAGCTACAAACAGAATCTTTCTATGGCTTTTGAACCAGAAATCATCTTCCCCTTTCTTCTGTATAGTTTGTCCCTGTCTTTGGTTCCAAAATATCGTATAATACACATAACATATGTGTAAAAATTAGATTTTTTCCCCCCTTGCTGACTCAGGCAGAAAACATAATAATATGACCTGTAAAAGATTTTATTTTGTTCATGCACAGTGTTCTCTGGATTTTTTTTTCTTTTTTAAAAAGAACATGGGTATCCCCTTAAACTGACACTTCTCCTAAAGGTCTGTTTGTCTTCATGCCAATTATTCTTTTATTCCCTTTCTGCTTCCTTTCACTAGAATTCAGCAAATGCACATCTTCCAGCACATTATTCTTATAGTTCATACCTTCATCCTCAGTTTCTTTGAACTTATTCAGTATCTGATGTTGAACTTTTTCGCTGAATGTGAAACATCCTCTGCTATAAATAAATAGGGCATAGTTATCCTTAGAGCTAATACCTGTACTGGTAATATAAGCATGTGTTCTGTGTCTTTTCATTAATGAAGTACATGAGGATCTGTAGTTTCCTTTTTAAGCAAGACAATTCTTATATTTCTTTTTGGGCTCTAAAAAGCAGCAAATAACCCTTGCTCTCCTGTTAAAATGGATACTTATTTGGAGAGCTTCTTAGCCTATACCATCAGAGGCATCAGATATATGGGTATTAGGAGTGTTAACCAGGGGTGAAAGTAACTTAAAGGACTTGTCGGTACTCCAGAATCCTGAGGAGGGGTGTGGCCTCCACCGGAAGAGATGGAGCCTTTAAATCCCCAGGCCCTTTAAATCAGGATTTAAAGGGCCCGGGGGTAGGGCTGTGGTAGCAGCATCTGGGAGCCCCAAGCCCTTTAAATCACCCCCCGAGCTCCTAGCTGCAGAGGTGGCTGAGAGCCCTGGGGTTCGGGGGAAATTCAAATGGGGTGATTTAAAAGGCCCAGGGTGGTAGAGGCAGCAGGAGCTCTGAACCTTTTCAACAGTCACCAGAGCCCTGCTGCTGCTACCCCAGGGCTCCGGGGACAATTTAAAGGGCCTGGTCTCTTTAAATAGCCCCTGGAGCCTGCCGGAGCCTTGGGGTAGCAGCGGGAGGACTCTGGTGGCTATTGAAAGGGTTCAGAGCTCCCGCTGCCTCTACCACCCCGGGCCCTTTAAATAGCCACAGGAGCCCTGCTGCTGGAGCCCTGGGCTAGCGGCTGTGAGACTCGAGTGGTGATTTAAAGGGCCCAGGGCTCCAGCCCTTTAAATTGCTGCCTCAGGAAGCCAGTCCACCCTGGTATGACTCACCAGCTTTTGCCGGCAGGGGTAGAAGGTTTGTAGAAATTTTGATGGTGCCCAGAACCTGCCCCTGCCCAAACTCTGCTCCACCAAACTCCACCCCGCACCTGCCCAAGGCTCTGGGGGAGAGTTTGGAGAGGCGAGGAGGGCTGGGGTGCAGGCCCCTTGGCTGGGGCAGGGGACTGGGGTGCAGGGTGCAGGCTCTGGGAGGGAGTTTGGGGATGGGAGGGAGTGTGGAGGGAGGGGGTGCAGGTTCTGGGAGGGAGTTTGGGGATAAGAGGGTGTGTGGAGGGAGGGGGTACAGGGGTGAGGGCTGGGGATGAGGGGTTTGGGGTGTGGGAGGGAACTCAGGGCTGAGGCAGAGGGTTAGGGTGCAGGGGGATGAGGGCTCTGGCTGGGGCTGGAGATGAGGGGTTTGGGGTGTTGGAGAGGCTTAGGGCTAGGACAGAGGTTTGGGATGTGAGGGGATGAGGGTCTGGCTGGGGTTGTAGGCTCTGGGGTGGGACAGGGCTGGGGATGAGTTTGGGGTATAGGCAGGCTGCCCTGGGATTGGAGCCAGAGAGAAGGACTCCCCCCAGCCCTCTCCCTCCTGGCAGCAGCGAGCTCTGGGGTAGGGACCGCTTTCTCCCCCCCGGCAGCACACTCACCCCCCACTGTCACTGCACGTGGTCCTAGGGCCCTTCTCAGGTCCAGGAATCCCCCTCGCCTCCCCTGTGGTGGGTGCCATGCCAGGGGGGGCTGCCATCACGTGTGCGCCTCCTCCCCTGCTGCTGCCCCTCACTGTAGCCTCACTGGGGCTGCCCCTTGCACAGTGTGGGGCAAGAGCTGTGACTATGGGCAGGGAGGCGGCTGTACTGGTGAAGGGTCCCACCAGAAAATGAAAGGGTCTGAAGGGGAAGGGCAGCCTGCCCTGGCAATAGTGGAGGGAGGCACTAGGACCCTGTGACGGCAGTTAATGCAGGCAGGGTGCTCCAAGACCCAGGGAGGTGCATGGGGGCACACTCAGGGGAGGCGTGTGGGAGTAGCAGGGGGGAGACCTGGCCCTGAACATTCATGTAGCCGGGCCCCCGGACCCTCAATGTTGCTGGAGCCAGGAGGAGGAGTCAGCGAGGGAAAGAATGCTCCATTTTCTTGCGGGTAGCTACTGCACCTTTTCTTACCAGTCCTTCGTACCCGCCTGTATTGACTTACTTTCACCTCTGGTGTTAACAGAAATTTTCCAACAGCTACAGCAGCAGCAGGCTTCTTAGCCTCTTTAGTCTGAGGCACTGATGAATGGTTTAAAGCAAGCAGGAGACTAAATGAGGAGCCTAGCCACCGTGCTGGTGGATTGTATATGTGCCAGTGATGACTTGGGGGAAGGAAAGTCATTCAAAGGGATAGAGGGTGAAGCTGCATATGACATTGCCTAAAACACCCACTAAAGTCAGCCAGAGTACATACACTGCAATTTTGTATGTGCAACTGCATTTATTTATTTTTCATGGTCTCAAAGATGGGGACTTTTTTTAATATAGCTAATTGGGTACCTGTTGTATCTGGGGGACTGATGGAGCAACTACCCATATGACCTTTTGTTCTGCTTTCTAAGGGATGGTCTACACTACGAGGGAAAATCGATCTTAGATACGCAACTTCAGCTACGTGAATAACGTAGCTGAAGTCGAATATCTAAGATCGGATTACTCACCCGTCCTCACCGCGCAGGATCGATGTCCGCGGCTCCCCCTGTCGATTCCGCAACTCCGTTGGGGTTGGTGGAGTTCCGGAATCGATATAAGCGTGCTCGGGGATCAATATATCGCGTTTAGATGAGACGCAATATATCGATCCCTGAGCAATCGATTGTAACCCGCTGATATGGCGGGTAGTGTAGACGTAGCCTAAGTAATAAGGAAGTTACTATGGACAGAGTTGGTTTAAACAATAGCCACTGCATAATTTATTCACTTAAGTTAAATATGTTAAATAAATATATTTCACTTTTTTTATTTTTCACCCCACTTACATCTCTATGGAAATAATGTGTGCATATTAATTATTGTAAATAGAAAAATCATTAAAATTTTCACATCAAATATTTGTGTTTTTGCCATTATTTTCAGATTAGGACTGCCACTGTGCTGGTGGATTGTATATGTGTATAGATTCTTGCCAGTGTTGTTTGAGGCGAAGGAAGATTATTCAAAGGAATAGAGGGTGGAGCCGCATATAGACTTGTGGTTGGAGTAACCTCTAGCATGGTTTGGATATAGCTTGGATCTCAGAATAGAATCCCTGTCGATACTAAGCGGAGAAATGAAGCTAGAATCAGACAAGCTACAATTTTGTTTGCATACAATCATAGTTAGCACAGTTTTAGCCGTAGTACAGAATGAGAGGAAAAGGTGCAGAGAGTTAAGTAAAGAATCTGTACTTGATCTACAATAATTTTTGGTTTTCAAACTACTTTTTGGTCTTTTCTGCCTTCCAAAGAAATTGCAATAAAAACAGTCATAAATGAAATCTTCCATCTCCTGGAAGCTATTCTAAAATAATCTTTGTAATTTGTTTTGTCATTTTGAATAAACCCTAGTGGGGGAGAGACGTTATTTAAATACACAATAACGTTTACTGCTCAAACTAAGAAAACTAAATAAAACCCTTTGTTCACATCTGCAGGGAGAGCACATTAGAGACAGAAATAAACTGCAAATATCATTTGACAATCCTATCAGCACAAGCCCAATCCAAGTAGTTAACATACTTTTTTAAAAAAATATTTTTCCTGAACAAGCAGAAAGTTGTCTCAACTGTCTTATAAAATCTCTGTGCTGTTTTTTCCTCTTCAGTTAGACCATACCTCCCTTTTAGATTACTGATTTGAATCCAGCTGAGAGGTTGGCACAAAAATCTGTTACCACCTAAAGACTGTTCAGAGTCCTGTATGATATATGCTTTTTTTTTCCCTTTAAAGATTTTTACATTTCATATTGGCACTGATCACCCTTTTTGTTGTTTTCTAGATAAAGCAGCTGCTTCAGAGCTGAAAGAAAATATGGTAGCCTTAACCTAATAGCATTTCTGGTAATTTTTAGTCCCCACAGTTAAAATTATTCTGAGGACCCCAAAACAGAAGAGAGCCACAGCCAGGAGTTTCAATCAGTCCAGAAAGGCCATCCATGGATGGCTTACTAGATTATGAATAATATGAATTTCAGGAAAAATCTGTGAGAAACTCTGACCCGTAAAGAACAATTTACTCTTACAAGTTTATTACCACAACAAAAAAGAGCCAGACACCTTCCCCATCTGAATCAGATGAATGTTTTTGACTCCCCCTTGGAATGTATCTATAATTGGCAGAACTGACTGGAAACCAGAATTTTCTTTCAGTGGGAATTTTTTTTTTAAAGTTACAAAATGAAATAAAAAAAAATGAAACTTTGCAATTTCCCGTGGAATAGGAGTTCAAAAAGGTCATTCAGAAAAGGTGCTTGTTTAAGTTTTGACCTTTTTTAACAAGGTTCTGAATCTAGAAAAAGTTATAGTTAGGCTTGGAAGAATTAGAATTCTTTACCTGTAAATGTCACTAAACATCAGTTTTGCCAACCCACACAAATTGACAAAAGTATTCCATTTATGGTCATTGAAATTTACAAATAGGCAATATAAGAAAATGCTATTTGAGAACTTATTAGAGTTTGATTTAGGGATATTTACTTTGTACGTTCTGACATGTGACCATGACAATTTATCTTTTAACAGTTATAAACCTTTAACTTTTTAAATCTCAGCATCTGTCATTAAATAATTATCTCACGGCCATGAAAATTTAAATTGATAAAAATCAAAAAAGCTTAAAACTCATAATTTTGTGCACTGTGACTTTATATTGATAAAAATTAAAAAATGCTTAAACTAAACATTGATATTATCTGTTGAAATTATAACAAAATAAAAACTGAATTCTGCCAAGCCTACTTATAATAATGCTTTGTTTCACTTTTGACCTTTTCAAAAAGGGTCTGAGGCTTTTCAGGCTACCCGGAGCGATGGCAGATGGCTGAACAGCTTTGGAGCCTGGAACGGTTGGCTGCCCAGAAGTCCACCAGGCAGGTTGCCAAGTAGCAGGGGAGCCATAGAGTCAGGAATGATTTTCCAACAGAAAATTTAAATTCTCTGTCAAAATTTAAAATTTTCACATGGAAAATTTTGATTTTGTAGAAAGTGAGATTTACCTCAGAAAATCATTCCAATGGAAAATTCCTGACCAGTTCTAGGAACTGGTGATTCTCTTCTGTTTGTTTACAGGCTTTTCTCTGGCTCTCATCTCAATATTAGCTCTACCACTGAGTCTAAGAGCTTGGCTGACTGAACTAGAGTAGCAATATATTAAAAAAAAAAAAATCCAGATTAAAACACTGTATGTAACTCACTCACGTTGTTTGTGGCTGTGATGCTATCCAGATGAAAACAAATTTATGAGTGCACTTCATTTTGCTGACAGTGGCAAGAGACATACTATAAGAACACTACTATACACTATTGCTGTGTTAGGTAGTTGTTATCAGGTAATTGTTTGGCTTTTGTTTGCCATAGGGATTGCCAGTTATTGTGAGGTAAATTCAGTCAAGACTGCATTTATTGCCATAGTAGAAAGCACAATGCAGTTTGCAAAACAGGACTTTATAGACGCCTGGCACTGCAAAACCAACTTCTTTGTTATTCCATATCTCAGAACAACTGATGCATTATAATGTACCTGGAAGTACCCAAATGCACTTTAGAGATTATTCTTCCATCAACTGCAAGCATCCTTAGCTCTAGGAAGAATTATCTCATTAGAAATGCAACATTGCCAATCAGAAATGTGTAGTAGATACTAATTTTCAAGTGATGGCTCCTTACTTTATTCATTCCCTTGCTGTGATGCATTTGGCATCAGTGCAGGCTGACACAGCTAGTCCCTCCTCTGTCAGTGAGAAAGGTCCCAGCTAATGGGAATGAGCTATGTAACCCTTTTTCCCACCCCTGAAGATCAACCCCTCCCTCTTCTGACCAGGTTCAGAATGTGTACTGAAAGGTGACTCACGGCTTTGTGTCTGCTAGTATTGTATATTCTTTGTTAGCAGTCCTTTATTTTCAGATTTCAGAGTAACAGCCATGTAAGTCTGTATCTGCAAAAAGAACAGGAGTACTTGTGGCACTTTAGAGACTAACACATTTATGCTCAAATAAATTTGTTAGTCTCTAAGGTGCCACACATACACCTGTTCTTTATTTTCAGCTCTTTTACCAATCCTTATTCAGACCTGGAGCAAACAAGGAAAAGCCAGTACTGTTCCACTTGATAGTTTCCTTTCACAGGGAGGAGATTTTCTTACAGGATCATTCCTTGCTATGACTAGGTTTCACTGATGCCCTTGTCCTTTGGTAATGGTGAAGCATCCTCAGTTAATTTTTTTTGTGGCCTAACCTAAGAGCCTGATCCAAAGCCCTTTTGACTCAACAGAAAGTTTCTCATTAATTTTAGTGAAGTTTTGGCCTGAGATTATTACAGTTCTGGATCATCTGGATCTGTTGTAGTACATAGGAAGAACAGGCCCTTTGGAAGGCACCAAAATCTCTATTGTCCTTGTCATAAATAGATAGCTAAGGGTTAATGTTTCTTTTACCTGTAAAGGGTTAACAAAGGGAACCAAACACCTGACCAGAGGACCAGTCAGGAAACTGGATTTTTTAAAAAAGTGCAGGAAGGGATTTTGGACTCTGAGTCTTGTTTGTCTCTCAGAACAATGAGAAGTTTCTTTCTTCTTCTACTTCTTTTTCCAACTTGTAAGTAAAAGTGAAAAACAATATAGGCTTTATGTTGTTTGGGTGATTTACATGTGTGTAACTTGCTGGAGTGTTTCAATGGATATCTTTTTGACTCAGACTGTTATTCATGTTTTTCTTATAAAGCCAATAGCCCTGTATTCGTATCTTGTTACAAGAGAATATGTTATGTCTTTTTCTTTCTTCTTTATATAAAGCTTCTTTTTAAAACCCTGTTTGAGTATTTTCTCTGGTAAGGAAAAGAAGACAGGGGAGGGGGAAAACACTACGCTCTGGTTTAATCTGCTCTAGTGTCCCAGGGCGGGAAAGAAGCTCGGGGAGGAGAATAGAAATCTCTTTGTTCTTTATTGGGTTTATCTCTTTGTGGAATAAAACGGAGACATGCTTCTGGTATTGTGATTAAGAAGATTGCATAAAATATCTCAGTAGCCCAGAGAGGAAGTTGGGTGAGAAGCAGGGAAGGACGTGCGTTATTTCCCTATTGTTTGTAGAGCTCAGATTCTGGTCTTGGGTCTCAGGGAAGGTTTTGGGAAGACCAGAGGGGGCCAAAACCCTGGAAATTTTGGATGATGGCAGCGAGATCAGATCTAAGCTGGTAAATTGAGCTTAGAGGGGTTCATGCTAGGCACCCAGATTTTTGGACGCTAAGGTCCAGATTTGGGAAGATGCTTATGATAGTCCTCTAAGTCACATTTGGTTGTCACCTGTCTACCTGAAGAGCAGAAGATTACCAATAACTTTTTGAAGATGTTGCACTTAAAAATTTGTCTCTTTTACCAGTAGAAGTTGGTCCAAGCAGCAGAAGAAATACCCATTAGCTTTCAAAAATGGAATTGCATCACAGAAGAAAATGACCAAAGAAGTAACTGTACTTTTAAGATGCCTTGGTTGGATAATAGGTTGGTAATGAGATATGAAATATTGCAACATTGCAACGCATATTGTTTGCTTTTGTCCAGCTTACCAAGCGAGCCGGACTACTCTTTGTCAGTGACCTGACCTCTTCGTTAGTTACCTCTGCCCCCATTTTATTGTTATAGATAAACTTTATCAGTGGTGATTTCATGTTTTCTTCCAGATCATTCAAAACATGTTAAATAACATGGGGCCAAGAACTGATCTCAGCAAGACCCCACTAAAAATGCACCTATTTAATGGTGATTCTTGGTTTACAGTTATGATTTGAGATCTATCAGTTAGGCAGATTTTAATTTATGTAATGGATAGCATGTTAATTTTATACTGTTCTAATTTTTTAATCAAAATGTCCTGTGGTACCTAGTCAACTGCCTTCTAAAAGTCTATTACATCAACACTATTACCTTTATCAACCAAACTTATAATCTTATCAACAGAAGATATCAAGTTAGTTTGACAGGATATATTTTTCAAAAACTAACATTGGCAGTAATTTTATTACTCTCCTTTAATTCTTTATTAATCAAGTCCCATAACTGCCACTCCATTCTTTGACTGATATCAGACTGACAAGCATATAATTATCTGGTTTGGCATGTTAATACTTTTTAAATATTGGCACAACATTTGCTTTCTTCCAGTCTTCTTGAACTTTCCTGGTTTTTCAAGACTTATTAATGGTACAGTGAGTTCCTCAGCCAAATCTTTTAAAACTCGTGGATGCAAGTTATCTGGACCCGCTGGTTTAAAAATATCTAACTTTAATAGCCACTGTTTAATATCTTTCTGTGATACTAGAGAAATGGAAAGAATTTTATTATCACAATATGATGAGACTATATAATCTGATTTTTTTCCCTCCAAACACAGACCAGAAATATTTAGTGAACTTATTCTGCTTTTTAATAATGCTTTTTCTGCATTATTGATCATTTTACTGTTTAATGTCAATTTGACTCAAAATTAAACATTTTGTTTCTATTCAATACAATGAATTGACACATTTCAATTCAGCAATGTTATAACATTTTGTTCAAATTGAAATGTCAAAACAAAATGTTGAAATTTCCAAATTGAATTTTTTTTAACTTTTCATTTTGATATTTTGATTTTTCATCTTGAATCAGCACACAGACGCATGCAGACACACACACACAAAGTTTAAATACCTGAATATACTAAAGGATGGACATTCTGATTTTTCACTCAGCTCTACTGAATAAATGTCTGCGTCTTCACAACTGCCACAGTTGATATCCTTTTTGGCAGAGGGGCACGGCTGAACATATATAGGGAAAAAGAAAAAGATAATGGAGTAATAAAAAGCGTACTATGACTAATTCTCTCCACCTCTAGTCAAAATGTGTGCATGTAAGTTTATGGGAGAGAGGGAGTTGAATTAAGTTGAAAAAAGTATATGTGGGTTAAGTTTAAGTAAGGTAAAAGAATGAATAAGAAATTATAGTGACACTGCTAGGATCTTCCTCTGAAAGACAGCTCAGTTTACTATCAGTAGATCCTGTTATCTGGTGATTACAGGGAGAAACTACCATACTGGGTGGGGAAAGGGGAGGAATACCAGCCTCAGAACTCCAGAATACCAGCTTCGGAAAGAACTTTGGCCCCAAAGGATTTGGATATGGCCAGGGACCAGGTGCCCTTGTTCATGCTCAGTGAAGGAGTCAAATCCAAGACTGATTATGATTCAACAAGACTCTTCCTCTGCAACAAGGCCAGGGCTGGCTCCAGGCACCAGCAAAAGAAGCAGGTGCCTGGGGTGAACAATAAGAAGGGGCAGCACATCCTTGTCTTCGGCAGCAGCTCAAGCGCTCCGCTTTAGTCTTCCACAGCAATTTGGCAGCAGGTCCTTCGCTCTGTCTCTTCCTCTTTGGCAGCACTTCGGTGGCAGCTCAATGTTTTGTTTTGTTTAGTTTTTCCTTCGCCACTTGAGGTAGCAAAAAAGCTGGAGCCGGCCCTGAGCAAGGCACAGCTTACGTGTTACTAGTTACTGTGAAACTGACACTAGTGTATTATAATATTGCTTATGTTGAACTTTTACCAAATACTAAATCACTACATATTTCTCTATTTTTCTTGTGCACCACATGTTAATGAATACTATATTAGCACTGTCATTCCACTTCAATAAAGCTTTGGGGGACAGGGAAAGAGTTTATGCAACACAGGGAGTTTATGGACACGGAAAGAGTTTATGGAAGAGAGACAGAAGTAGAGAGAGGTTTAAAATCTGAAGCAGGGGGAGCAGATGAAAGAGAGAAACAAGCACTAGGCTTGCAGCAAAGTCAAGTAAGTAGTAATTTGTTCTAGAACAAAAGTGATACATGTAAAAAATGAAGATAGACTCTAGAAGTATATTTAGAAATGGTCCATAAAAATAGCTGTGGACTATCCTGGCTTCTTGTTCTTTTATATGCTAATAATAACCATAACATTATGGTCAAAGCATGGAAATAATTAAGTAAGAAAGAGAAATAATTGGCTTCATAATTTCTCTCTTAATACTGTTCATTAGGAAAACAGGGTAGGGAAACAAATGAACTTACATTTGGAATTTGGTTAAATAATCAATAATATTTATAGCAACAATAAAGGAAAATACTGGAGTAAGGGAATTAAAGTGACCTTGAGTCCAGGTACATTATTACTGTATAGGTATTGTTTGACTTTAATTTTTATTAATGTAGATAATGGCTTACACGGCCTTATGTCCGCATTACTAGAGCTCTAAAATTTAATTAGGTTTTTAGAGCAGCCGTTAATGTCTTCTCTAGGATTATATAATTCCGTGGCAATACCAGCAAACTTCATCCGTTTCATTTCATTGTGCTTGGAAAAGAAGCAGAAATGAGGTACTTTGTCTGAAGTACTTATCCTGGATTCTTGAGCCTTTCTTGTAAATAAGTAAATAAATATGGCCACAGTGATAGCTTGTTATCCTTGTGACACAGTTTGAATGTGGTGTGTAAAGCATGGAAGGCAAAAGGTCTTATTAAAAGAAAGTATTTTAAAGGATGTTTTCAGAATTAGGATTTGTTCCCCCCTTCCTTTTTAAATTCACATTTTAGGGCCTGATCCAAAGTCCATTGAAATCAATGGAAACACACCCACTGACTTCAGTTGACTTTGTATTGCAGCCCATATGTAACCCATGCCTGCTCGGTGTGGTGCTCTGTCCCCCTCTAGTGGCACCTAGACCATCTAGAGATTCAAGAGTCTGCTGCAGCCTTAGCTGAGAGGCATATGGCTCATGCAGTAGAGGCTCAAACATTAAGCTTCAGAGGTCCCTAGTTTGATCCCAACCTGCCAGAACTCTGGGTCTATCAGTGTTACACATATACAACAAAAATAAACACAAGTTCCCTTAGGTAGTTGTTTACTCTGCTAAAGCAGTGTGGGTACAACCACCCAACCCTGCACTCATTCCTGTAGGATCATGGATCATCAGTATAGTAGGCATATGTGTCCTTAGTATATTCTCAAATTAGGAATTGCTTGCACCCTTGCCCTTTCAACTTTAGGCCCACTTTTAGAATGCCTTTTGGTAGCTCCTATCATGGTCAGCCTGAAGAACTGCTCCTGCCAATAGGTGGGACTAGCATTGAGTTGGAAAATATCCACCACCCTCTTCCTTGCCACTAGATGATAAACTTCTGGGCTTAACAATTGATGGACAACTGTTAATCTTATTTTATAGTGTTAATTTCCATTATAAAATAAAAGGGTGCTAGATTATTCTCCTGCACTGCTGCATAGCATAACACCCATTTTGTAATGCATTGTAGAACTTTTAAAGTAAGGGTTACAGGTTAAGTTGAAAAACATAACAGATTTTAAACTGGTTTTACATTTTCAAAACTTTCTGCAATATGGGCAGGGAACTTTGCAGTGTCTAAATTGCAAGGTTAATCTATGTTGTCACAGACTTTTCCCCCTCAACTCCTACTGACTGGAGGTGAGACAAGGATGAGAGTGTTGCAATTTTGGGAAGCAAAAGGAGGGCATCTTTCAGTTCCTAATCAACTACATTTTTAAATCTTATCTCCAAGTGAGTTTTCTTAACAGCTACTATCAAACAAATCTGCCTGACCCTACAGAGTTCATCCGGTTATGGCACTGAAATCAGTGTAAACACAAAGGATCGTGGAAAGGTGCCACCCTAATTTAGTTCAGAATAAGTAGGAGTAATCATTGTAGCTGTATAGATAATACCAGTAATGTCACTACTTACTTGATGACTACACTGTGTTAACCACAGAGTAAACCGCTGGTAGTAGTTTGGCACATGGCTGATTTTGATGTCCAAAGATATCACCAAAACATGCACAGCTACTAGACAAGAAAATGATGCATATCATAAATGAGCAACGTATGAGTGAAAAATGAACCAATTTATATGTGGTTTCATCTATTTTAGTTCCTGTGGGGAAAATGTATTATTTAGACTGGACTTAGCATGTGCACAGAGCATTCTCATTGAGATATTGAATGTGATCTAACTATTTTTGCATTTGTCATGGCATCATTCATATGACCACATCTTGTCTTTTCTACACAGATATGAAATAAAATTAGCTGGGTGAGAATAATGCACTAATTTCAGAAACTTTGGCCCAAATTATGTCCACAGGTAACCACATAAATCTTCTGCTGAAATTAATGGTCACTCCTGCATATGCTGTCACCTAGATAGAGCTGAACAAATAAGTTACAGTGAATAATTCATTTATTTAATTTAATCTTTTTCCGTTTGTCAGTTGTTCACAAGCAGCTTATTGTTTTGTCTTATTTATTTATTATTCAAAACTTTTTTGCTGAGTAACTTTAGCAAACAATTCTGTCTGTAGATTGTTTGCGAGTAGTTTGTTGTGATTATTCCTTATTTCCATAATGCATATCACTGTTCTAAAAACAAGCTAACACTGCTTTATTGGGTTACCTTTAAAAGGATGAGAGAGTTTATTTTAAACATTTTATTTATAATCTCACTTTGATTAATCAGCCCAGACTGAAGATATTTCTTTTACTAAACTTTTTCTAGAAAGCAGTTAAGAAGTCCAGAAAAGAGGAGGGAGGAAGGAGCAGTTACTGCAGTTTTTCATCACTTTCCTTCAAACAGAAAACTATACCTGGTATTTATTCTAGTTTACTGTAACATGTCTGTAAACTTTTCCCCCAGTTTATAAATGATTAACATCTAGTCCAGGAAAGAAATATATCATTGTAAACTGGTGTAGCGGGGGCTGCTTTTTTCTTTTTTTATATGCTATGAATTTCATTTGGTTAAAACCGCTTATACGGATTAAGTCAATAGCTGTTCATTTCCAATTAATACAAAAAGTTGTGAAGAAATAGTCTATTTTGCTGAGTAAATGCAATGGGGAAAACTGGAATGAAGATTAGGCATCTAATACCAGTAAAAACTTTTGACCAGATGCTGGAGGGATTGTGTAGAAAGGGGAAAAAATTATTCCTGGTCCCAAACAAATTAAAAATGACTAAGGTAAATTACTAAATTTACATATATTTTATTAAAAGGTTGATATGTAATCTACATGCATGCTCCTTTTGATTGGTATCTTAAGCTTTCATTTACATTTTAATGCACTACTATGTATAATTCCATATAAGACCATAGAGTTAGAAAAACTTTCAAAGAAAATATGGTGCATTTGAATATTATATGATACATAATTCTGTAAAAGATCATGTGGTTAAACAATCCCTGATCATTGGGAAAGCCAATGGAGCGTGTTTTTCCCAAGCTCCTAGCAACAGGGTTTCTGCCATTAGGCTCTCGGTGCTTAATGGGATTAGCTGCTTTTCTTTCTTCTTCTCTCAGCTGTTTTTCATATATATAAAAAATTTCTTGGACAACTCTGAAAGTAAGTTTTCATTTTTTGACCACATTTCTCACAAGATGTAGAGCAGCTGCTCTCTGTCCATATTTTCCCCCTCACTTTGCGACCATCATATATTAATTTAAAATCCCATTATAATTGTAGTAACTGAATAAAATAATATTTCCCTCTGGAAAGAGAAGGAAGTTGCATGATATATATACAAATGTCTTATTTATTTCTTTGTCATTAAATTAAATAATTGCACAGTCTCATTTAGAATTGTACTAATTGCTTAAGAGGAAATGAGGAAAATCAAATGAAATATATACTTCCCATGTATTCTTCACTTACTATGCCTTTTTTGCAGATATTCATCATTTCAGATTTTACCAGCAGTTTTGTGCAATTATTTAATAATTTTTTTAAAAAGATGTTCTAATTGCAGAAAGAACATATTTTCCTCTGAAAAAAGGAGAAAAAGGCATGGGATCTATATTTATTAATTTATATGATTACAGTAAGGATAAACTAAATACATTTTAAAATTTCCCTCCCCCCAAAAAATTGCTGAATGGCGACATAATGCACATGTGGCCAAAAATGAAACATAGGGTACATTTACACTGCAGATGTCAAGTGCCTCCTAGCACAGATAGACAGACTGCACTATTTCCACTCAGACTAATGTGATAAAAATACCGGTGTAGCTGGGATAGCATTGACAGCAGCTCGGGCTAACAACCCAAATGTGTACCCCGGGCCCATGCGGGTACTCGGGTGCCTAGCCTTAGCACAAACCCACCTGGATCCTCTAGGTACGAACTTGAACAGTTATCTAGAGCTGCCACCTGTGCTGTTGTAACCCCCACACCTCCTGGGTGTGATGTCCTGTCCCATCTAGTGGCACCGAGACAACTTAGAGAGAGAGAGATAAAATGAGTCTGGTCTACAACGTTAGCTAAGAGGCAGTTGGCTTTTAGCTCATGCAGTAGAGGCTCATTCACTAAGCTTCAGAAGTCCCAGGTTCAGTCGCACCCAGAAACAACCGGGGTCTGATGGCATTACACTGTCATAAGCTGTTAAAAAATACATGATGAGGAAGGGTAGAGAGTTATTACTACTTTGCATATTTACTTAAAGACAGCCTAGAAAAAAGTAATATCACCCACCCAAGGTGACTTCGGACTTATCTTTAGACAGTGTAAGTGCTGCAGTAAGTGCTTAGAACTTCATTGGTATTAGAACAATATATTAGAAGATGTGTAGAGCTGGCCCTTAGCTGCTGTTATGCCCCTTCTAATGAGGAAAATTAAACAGAGAGGGAAGGAGGGCATTTTTCAGGTTTGTAAGTTCTTGTCAGCTTAGTTCTTCATTGTGTCATAGTAATTATCAAGAGTAGATATTAACTAGAAAAAAGTTGCAGCGTAAAAATGGATGTTAACAGATCAAAAGATTGGCTGTGTTAGGTAAAGAAATTATTACAAGTGACAGTGAGCTAATTCCTGGAACAATTTTCCAGTATAAAATAATCTACTAATTTGTAATTATATGATTAACTCACCAAGAACAAAATCAATCACGTCAAAACCATCAAATAATGTATCAACTCGCTACAAGTTTTGCCACAGTGCCTTGAGTATTGTGGAACCTCCACTGTTGCTTTCCATTAATTCTCCTTTTCAATTCAATGCTGAAGATTAAGATGCAAATTCAGAGGGCAACAGCTCCATTGTTTGATATTAGAACTAAATGGGAAAGGGGCAAGGGAAAATGTACCATCATGTTAAAAATCACTTCTAAGCTTTGAAAGCGAAAGGTTAAGGCCATGTTCAGTGAAGGGTGTCCATGTACTGTGGCTACAGTTTGGAGCTAAAAGAAGATTATACAACTTGAAAGGCAGGTGAACGAGAGTTGGTAGTAAACACAGGAGGTGCAGTTGGTCATGTTACAAATGCGAAGATAAGGGTAATAGGACTCAGAACCCTGAGGGGAAGCTGAGAAGGCGGCAAGAATGGGACTGAAATTTTTCCTACTGAGTCAAGAAGCTCCCTGATTCCCTCACTACTGTTCTGCACCACTAGAAGATAAACACACACAACAATCAGAGCATAATGTAAAAAAAGGCTAGCAGTTGTCATGTTTGGAGTAGTGCTCTGCAGAAATCTTGAACTAATTAGAAACTTCTTTCCCTGTAAAAATACAGTCTTTAAAGGACTAAACCCCCACCCGCAAAAACTGGATTTCACTTGAGTCAGAATATTACTGTTATTGCTATAATACTGTAATTAGACATACTGTAAGTCATTTAGAAATAGAAAGCCAGACAGATTCGAGTGCACTTTGCCATCAATATCTAAGAGCATTGGCTAAATAACTAAATGTTAGATGCAGAGACAAAAATAAAACCTGTAAATACGGCATGGAAACAAAAAATCATTGTACAATTAAGTATATTTAGCAGACTGTAAAGCGTGTGGGTTCATATTCTTCTACTCAAGGAAAAAGTATGTAGCTTCATGTGCTGAATACAGTGAACAATGGAGTGTGCTAGACAAATTGTTCAGAAAACACCATGCTAATGACCATAACACACCTTTAAGCAGGGGAGGGGGGAATTTGATTGGCTGGCCAAATTAAGGGAACAGCGGTTTATAGCTGGGTGGGGGGAAAGAGAGGAAAACTGCTGCAAAAGAGGAGAAGGGGACAGCGTGATGACGCTGACTCAGCCCCTGAGAACCGGATGGGTGGAAGGGTTTAAAAGGGACATCACAGCTCTGTGCATAAAGCCTCCTTTTACACGGAGCAGGCTGAGGCGGCACCTGCCCTCCTTCTCCTTTAGGTGGTGAAATACCAGGTTTGGTCAAGACCTGCTGTGGGCATTGCATTAGGTGCCCCTTTTTAGAAGAGCTGGGAAGGAATTTCTCCCTTACCACCAGATTGGCATAGGTGGAGTTGGGGTTTTTTTGCCTCCCCCCCAGCGGGTTTCAGGAAGGGCTCTGTTCATGCATGGCATAAAGGGCAGTAGAGGCTGTATGTCACAACTCATTATATAAGTATGTGGCAGATGCCCAGTGCAGGTACTCCATAGGAAAGGTATACAGTGACCGGATAAATGGCTTGGAAAAGGACTTCAAAAGGAGGTGTTCATTAAAGGAACGGAACCGGGGGGGTGGGATGTCAGGGACTCCTATGATTAGTACAGCATGGAGCCAACCCCCCCTTGCTTATAGCCCATCAGCCTACGGGGCAGGGTGTGGATGGTAACATCGCAGCAATGGATTGGCTGAGAGGACCTGGATGGAAAGAAAGGGAGAGCTGGTGGGTAATTATGGAATGAACATAGGGTTATCTGCACTGTACACTTTTATCTGCCAGGTGGTCCCAGACATCTAATAATAATGTTGTGGCCTGATTAAACCGATATTAAATGTCTTCTGTCAAGAAGTTCAGAATCATAAAGGCTAAGACACAAAATGAGTTACACCTAAGCAAGGGACATACAAGGCAATAAGAACAGGTTCTTTAAATCCATTAGCAGCAAGAGAGAAAAATGAAAGAAAGTGTTGGTCCTCTATTTAGCAAGGAAAGCTAATAAGTGATGAGATCAAAAAGGTTGAGGTGTTTAATCCTATTTGCTTCAGTCTGCACTAAAAAGGTTAATTATCGCCAAATACTCAACACAGTTAATATTATCGACAAGGGAGAAGGATTGAAAGCCAAAATAGAGCAAGAACAGGTTAAAGACTATTTTGATTAATTAGATATATTCAAGTTGGCAGGGCTTGATGAGGTTCATCCTAGGGTACTTAAGGAACTAGCTGAAACAATCTTGGTGCTGTTAGCAATTATATTTGAGAACTCATAGAGGACGGGTGAAGTTCCAGAGGACTGGAAAAGGGTGAACATAGTATCTATCTTTGAAAATGGAAACAAAGAGTACCCAGGGAATTATAGACCACTCAGTCAAACTTGGATATCTGGAAAGATACTGAAAAAATGATTTAAAAAATCAATTTGTAAACACCTAGAGGATAATAGGATTATAAGGAATATCCAACATAAATTTGTCAAGAATAAATCATGCCAAACCAACCTAATTTCCTTCTTAGACATGGTTTACTGGATGGGGGAATGTAATAGAGGTGATATATCTTGATTTTAGTAAGGATTTTGGCATGGTCCCCCATGATGTTCTCATAAGCAAAGTAGGGAAATGTGGTCTAGATAAAATTACAATAAAGTGGGTATACAAATTGTAGAAAGATCGTACTCAAAGAGCAGTTATCAGTGGTTCACTGTCCAACTGGGAATGCATATCTAATGGGATCCCGCAGGAGTGAGTCCTGAGTCCGGTACTATTCAATGTTTTCATTAATGACTTGGGTAATGGATGGAGAGAATGCTTATAACATTTGTAGATGACACCAACCTGGGAGCACTTGTGTAGGACAGGATTAGAATTCAAAATAACCTTGAAAAATTGGAGAATTGGTCTGAATTCAACAAGATGAAATTCAGTAAAGACAAGTATAAAATACTTTACTTAGGAAGGAAAAATCAAATGCACAACTACAAAATATAGCATCACTGGCTAGGTTCGTAGTAATGCTTAAAAGGATCTGGGGGTTATAGTGGATCACAAATTGAATATGAGCCAAAAATATGATGCCTCTGCAAAAAAGACTAATATCATTCTAGGATGTATTAACAGGACTGTTGTATTTAAGACACTGGAGGTAATTGTCTTACTCTGCTTGGCACTGGTGAGACCACAACTGGAGTACTGTATTCAAGTCTGAACACCACACTTTAGGAAAGATGTGGTCAAATTGGAAAGAGTCCAGAGGAGAGCAACAAAAATGATAAAAGGTTTAGAAAAGCATGACCTATGAGGAAAGGTTAAAAAAACTGGGCATGTTTAGTCTTGAGAAAAGAAGACTGAAGTGGGGACTGGATAAGTCTTCCAATATGTTAAGGACTGCTATAAAAAGAACCGTGATCAAATGTTCTGCATGTTCACTGAAAGCAGGACAAGAAGTGACGGGCTTAATCAGCAGTAAACCAGATTTAGTTTAGATATTAGGAAAAAACTTTCCAATGATATGGATAGTTAAGCATCAGAATAGGTTTCCAAGGGAGGTTGTGGAATCATCATCATTGAAGGTTTTTAACAAATATGTTGGACAAACACCTGTGGTCTAGGCCTCAGCACAGAGGATGAATCTTGATGACCTCTTGAGATTCCTTCTAACCCTCATTTCTATGATTGTGTGATTAGGAAAAACTGTATTAAATGGCTTAAATGTCCAAAGTTCTATGGGAGAAGTGAAACAAAATCCTGAGATTGCTTTGAAATTGTTACAATAGTCTGTGACCAGCCATTATTCATTTAGGAATTAAATGATGCAACAGTAGACAACCTCATTATTCAAAATAGAAACAAAACTACTACTACTATGCACGTTAAAGAAGTCATCTTGTATTTTCAAACACTTCTAAATTTTGTAATACGATACTGTGAGATAGAAAGTGTCTGTCTTCCTTCCTCATTTTCACTCTCTGAATGTTCTGTGAAAGCAGCTTAACTTTACCATCTATGTTACTTCAGAATAAGGTATTCTTCCAATGAATCTGATTCACTTTTTAGGAAAGCTTCCCTTCAGAGACTCTGTTATAGGTTTGAGGTCTAAATCAAAATTACTTTAAATTCAAAGATCTCTTATCTGTAATTTGCAGACCCCTTAAAACCATGGTTGATGCAAAAGGGTTTTTTCTAGTCTGTATTTAATAGAGCGGAGTTAATAATTCATAATTTCATAATGTATTTTATTAATTTTGCCTCTTTTTCCTGGAATGTCCTCAAAGGATCTAACAATTATCTCTAATGTATTTGTTGTCTGAATTTATTCAATGATGTTTTTCTTTTGTGAATATCATGTGCAGTTTGGCTTGCCTTTTCAGCTGTATTGCTTTGTTTTAATTGTGTTTCTATTCTCTTGTGAAGGCTTGCAGGAACTGAATTTAAAATTTGCTTCTGATGAGTATTTTAAGTTTGTAAGTTTAGCATGCACTTTCTGTGAGCATTCTTGCTAGTAATATCAATTGCACACAACATATATGGAAAAGGGGTGCGGACACTGCTGAGTTGAGTTTTGTTTAAACATTCAAATCTATATTGCAGCAAATGTTATACACTATTGGCACATCTGTATTATTTAAATGAAACCAAGCCAAGAGAACCCCAGTAATCAGGGCCAGTGCAAGGATGTTTCGCACCCTAGGTGAAACTTCCACCTTGCGCCCCCCCATGCCCCCGCCCTGAGGCACATCCCTGTCTCCCGTGGCAGCTCCTCACCCTCTGCCCTGAGACACCACCCCCGCCCCAGCTCACCCCTGCTTCGCACACGAGCACTCCAAGCACGCCGTCGCTGTTTCTCTTCTCCCGCCTCTCAGGCTTGCAGTGCCAATGACCTTAGGCACTGCAAGCCTACGAGGTGGGAGAAGTGAAGCAGCCACAGCATGCTCGGGGAGGAGGCAGAGCAGGGGTGAGCTGGGGCAGGGAGTTCCCCTTTGTGCCGCCCCCACCCCCTTACTTGCTGCAGGCGGCCCTCCCCGCACTCCCCAGCCCCAGCTCCCTCTGCCAAAATGCCGGCGGCGACCGGGGCAGCCAAAGATCCGGCCTCCACGGTCGCTGACGAAGAAAATGGCACCCCCCAAATCCCAGTGCCCTAGGCGACTGCCTAGGTCGCCTAAATGGTTGCACCAGCCCTGCCAGTAACACTCAAAATATTAAGAAAAGAAGATCTTGCTCTACATACATGGAGCTCTTTGACTTTCTGAGCTGGAGAAGAAAAAATACCTGAAGAGTTTTGCAGTTGCAAACAGAAGCTTTACATGGTCTCCCTGACACCAGGTTTCCTTGGTGAACAGCTGCTGGATTGTGATAGTTATAGACTATATATTAACATTTAGTTCTATGATCATAACACTCAAATAATCTAGTGAGGCCTCTCTGTTCTCTTGGAAAGACCCTTTGTCCCCTTTTCATTCGTGCCTTTGATATATTTTCTTCCTGCCAACAGAGGAGATTTATATCAGTTAAACATATTTTTTTAAAAGCTAGGAACTAAAATGATGCTTACTGTATACCTAAGCAGCCCTACAGTCTTGGGGGTTTTTTTGGTTTTTTTTTCCCTTCTTCCCTCCATTGCCCTTCCCTCTTAGCTCCATTGCTCTCTTTGTCTTATCATGCTTGGATTGTAAACTGTTTGGGTAGGAAGCAGGTCTTTGCTTGCTGTGTAAAGTGCTAGACTTGTCTGTTGTGCTATATTCAAATGTTAAAAGAATAATAATATTTAATATGTAATCTGTGTCCTAGCACAAGTTTGGAGTTGTGGACGATACTGAGAACTTTCCAACTGTTCTTGTGTTTGCACCAGAAAGCAAGAACATTTACCTCACTATCTCAAATATTTGAGAGTTCTCAAAGTGCTCAAAGTAAAACAAAATCTCCGTAGTTATCATTTTAAGTGCTCTGGAACCATGCAATACTGGTCATGTATTGTTTTTGTTTTTGTTTTTATCTGTTTTGTGGAAATTTTTTTCTTAAACTAGTTATAAAAAAAAACAAACATTTTTTGCACACGTTTTAAACTTCTGTTGTGACCTGAAATCAAGTTTGGTGATTCCTAGGCCACCTACCAGCAACCGATGCTTTCTTTACCTTCTGCTGTCATCACTCGTTTTCCTTATGGCCATGTTCTCTTGTGGCAGTTAATACTCTATCTCTCAGCACAACCCTAACTTTTTCTCTGCCACCACTCTCACTTTGAGGGCACATTCACGTATGAAAATTCTTTTGAACTGATTAATCATGTCTTTTAACTCACAAAGCCCTCACAGAATTTTAGAAATGAGTTAGAACAATCACTTATTCTGATATGTATTTACAAAGTAAATACATGGGTCACTACAAAAACTGATTTCCCCATTCTAATTTTCCCCTACTGTTACTCACACCTTCTTGTCAGTTGTTTTAAATGGACCACCCTGTTTACATTGGCCTCATTACCACTCCAAAAATGATTTTTCCTCCCTTGGTATTCTACTGTTGAGAATAGCCACTTACACTTTAATTGATTTGTCTCGTTAGCACTGACCCTCCACTTGGTAAGGCAACTCATATCTTTTCATGTACTGTGTATATATACCTGCCTACTGTATTTTTTTTCTACTCCATGCATCTGACGAGTGGGTTAAATACAAATCACTTACTCACCAAGTACCTTTTTCCACAAACCAGAGGTTAAGACTAGCCATGCTGCATGCACACGGACAATGGTAGTAGTTGCAGAACACCAAACATTGATCACCACCAGCAGACATAGAAAAGCTATTGCCATCTCTGTCAATACCAAGTATACTAAACAGGTTGATATCTTGATGTCATCAGATTCAGCACACTGTGTTGTCATCACAACTGCAACATTACACGCCATCTCTGTTGCTAAGTGATAGCTATATTTACACATAAGTGCTAAGCATACAGGGAGAGGGGCAGAGAAAGTGACTTCCATTTCCTTGTACTTTAAAGGGAAAATCTGGTTCCAGGCACCTAAGCCTAGCAGTTGGACTGGGCTCTGGAGAATTCTGTAGGTGTAACTTGGAAGGATCCTCTCCAAATTTATGATGGAGTGGAGCCTCTCTAGTGTTATGAGGATTAGAGAAGCCACCATAGCTTCTGTGACATCACCTCCATGTAAGGGTCTGCATAGTGTCAGAGCCACCTGCCCAGCTCCAGTCCAAAGCCTATCTCAATATAGGCATGCAGAAATCGCTTGCGGAGCTCGGATCTGTGCTGCACAGAGGTGAGCTCTTGAACTCCTACTCCTCTCAGTGAAGCAGAACTTCAGTGGTCGAACTGCCCTTTCCCACATGCTGAAGAGGAACAGAATTTGGAGCCAGGGATAGTACATGGATGGTTTGAGGCAGAAGTGAAAGCAAGCCATAATATAAGAATATCTGTAGAAGTTTAGAATTTTCATCCACAATTCATAGCTAGTATAAAATACTGCTGGACTTCATGTCTTCATGGAGACCACCAAAATTCATAGTGACCTTATTTACAAAACTAAACATTCTGAAAGGGTTTGGAAATATATGTCATAGTCTCAAAAATCTGAGTGGGTATGAAATGTGTCAGACTGGGTTTTTTGATGATGTACTCATTTTCTCTATTCTTTTTTTCCCTTTACTGGAATTCATGAAGTCCTAGTATGCTCTGGCTGAAATCAAACTACACAGACATGTTGTTCTGGGAATAGATAGCTCTTACCCAACTGATGAAAATCTAACCATACAAGTTGCTAATAAGCTATGTCCTCCCCGGTGGCAGGTGCATTGAAATGTGCAGTGTTCTAACAAATAATTTAATGACATGCTATATACTGTTGTATGCATATATTTGTTCAATTAAAAGTTCAGCTCATAGGCAGTGGAGTTACAGCAAGGCTGAATTTGGCCCAAGGATTGAGTGCATGCTTTTCATTATGTGGAAGTTATTTCTTTTAAAAGAAATGGATTAATGAAATAGAATGAAAAAACTATATATGGATTTAAAGTTTCATGGCTTCATCAAGTGTAAAGATATTAATTGGCCATTATCTTTTCTCCACCTCTGATGAGCTGTATATAGTGGTCATTTGGAGTGGACATGCTAGTGAAATTTGCATGCAATTTGCACATTACTTTTTAAAGAATTACTTTTCTCTGCTAAGACAGTACCCATAAATATTAGTGATTTCTTTTACGGTGGTCAGGGACAAAAGGACGTCTAATGACTTTCTTGTGATAATGAAGATCTTTACATTATTTTGCATAGTTAAAGGTATTTCTTGGCTGGCCGTTTTCATTAGTACCTTATATACATTAATGCAAATGAAACAGTGGCTATTAGAATAAATTCCTGGGTGAAGGATTATCTTACTGTTTTGCTATATTAAATTGCCCCAGCACACTGCCAATTGCCAGTGAATTTTATCAAATTGGACCTGGTTAGTATTTTAAGGTTGCTTTTGGGTTTTATTCTTAGCCATATTTGATTTGAATAACCTTTTTTTTAGAGTAACACACTTTCTTGCAGCTAAAGCAGCTAAGAGGTGTCAGCACTAGATTTTCCCTTTAAGTATCAAATCTGATAAATGGATATCCCATGGTTAGGAAAATTACATACACTTAATACCTGAGGCAAGTGAGTTGCAATCTCAGCAAAAGCTTAAATGATAACCCTGCTCCTTGTAGATGCAAAAGGAAGTATTAACACTTTCCTAGCAGCATTCATGGTAAGGAATTATCGTCATCTCCTTCGTATATTCATGGGGAATATACCAAAACAAAAACAAAAACAAAAACAAAAAAAACATGGCTGGTGACTTTTAACAGAATGTTACAGTAATATATATTTTAAAAATAAATAATGTACCTATAACCTTATTAATCCCTGCACATATTCATAGAGAATTTGAAAATTGGAAATACTCAAGTTTTAGAGGTTTTTGATTATATTAATTAGTTGTATACCTTACCCGCACACCTACATAATCTGTTACACTAGTTGCATTAATACTGGCTTCAGAATGCCATATCCAGGACAGATGACATCTTTCAAAGTAATGGCTATGGCATTTCCACTGACACCTTTATTTGAACTGCTGTGTAAAGGTCCTACACAATAGTAAGGTTATGTTATGTCTGAAGCTCTATATGCCCAGGATGGGAACATGTAAGATCTCATCAGCAAAGCCTGTTTAGTAGTTGGATGGGAGATCTCTGTGGAACTCTTGAGATTCTCTATGAACTGCCGTTGGTGATTTTGCTGCTAGTCTTTTCTCTGAGTCAGGACCGTGCCAAAAATGTCTGATCTGGTGTTGGGGGCCACAGTGCGGTTAAAGCTATCCTCTTTCAAATGAGGCAGAAAAGTGAGTTTATATCACCTGTGGTCATTAAAGTTCTTGTGACACTTTTAGTATTAGTAAGTATGGTTGTGATCCTGCAAAGACTAGCACATGTTCTTACCTGTACCTGCTACAACTAATTACATTGACCTCAATCTGACTAGTCACAGTACTTAAAGTTAAACATGTGTTATCCATTGCGGGATTGGGGCCCAAGCTAACCTCAATCTCTTAGGCAAAATTCAGTTTCAGTAACTACATGGTACTTACTAAATTCGCTTTATGATTCAGATACGGTAGTGTTCACTTGTCGTTCTAAATCCTTGAGTAATGATTCTGTCAAATACCAATGCAGAGCTTGCCACATTTTAATGGTGAGTGGGAGTCCTTTGTAGTTTGTAAAGACTTTACTATCCTATGCCCTGAGACTCTAAATAAATGTTGTTTTAATTAAGAGCTTGAGCATAAAGGGGAAAAAAAAGAAATTCTCATTGTAAGTGGCAACCTACAGTAGAAGACAATAAAAAGTCAATATCTGTCAGCAGTCTTCATAAATATTTTTTCTAATCTAAGCATAGGGGAAAACTGTTGTATCTTCCAAACACTATTTGGTAATCACTGAAAAATACAGTGGCTGCAATTAAACTGGCAATGTTAATAAATATTTTGTTTATTTTAATCATTTTTTCGTGCAATGAAGTCTCGTAGTCTGTAAAAGTAGATGCATACAATTAGAAAAGCAATGTTCAGGCACATAATTTGCATACGGCTGGGATGAGGATCTGTGCGAAGGCCCATTCACAAATATGCAAAGGAATGTCAATTGAAAACTGAGTTCATTTAGGATATAACATCTAAAGAAGAACAGACACATTTTTAAGGAAGAATGAACAGAGACTGGGTGAAGAGCAAGTTGTTTCCTGTTCACACTAAAGTCGTTGTCAGAAGGATAAATTAACATTAAGGTATTTCCTGTTCAGTACACACCTTAAGAACGTAGAATATCTCTCCTAAATCATAGGAATTACTGTAGTGGAACATGCTACTATGATCCTTTTCAATATTTAGCATTTCAGTTGGCTGTCTAAACTTCTTTTCTCCTATTACAGGCAACAGCCTTGCCGATCTGAGAGGCAGAGATATATATTCATAATATAGAGTCAGCTCTGTACTGAGTAGTGATAAATGTCCAGGGTATTGCAGGTCAGCACCCTGTTGTACGAGGAATCAGTAATGCAGAGTATATTTTTAATTTGCTTTACTTACAAATTGCCTGTCCCTGGAGCAGAGGTGGTCAAACACCATGGAAATTTCTTCTTTCCAAAACTGTAGCCCAACAACAATGCCCACTTCTCAGGGAGAAAATCTGCCTCAAGAATTAACTCTACTCAGGCCTTGTGTACATTACACAATTAAGTTGACTTAAGTTAGGTTGACACCACCTAAGTAATTACTGCGGTGGTTCATGTCCACACTATGCCCCCTCTGTCGATGGTGTGCATCCTCACCAGGAGTGCTTCCATCGACTTAACTGTGTGGGGCATTGTGTGGCACTAACAACTGGAGCCCCCCAACCCTAGGGCCAACAGCCCAAGTTATCAGTCTTTCACGGGCTCTCAGCTGGAGCAGCACTTCTCTGAGGCTGACAGCTGGAGCTGAGAGCCCCATGTGGGGTGGGCTGCCCGCCCTGCATTGGTGGAGCTTCAACTGTTAGCCCCGCATGGGACTGACAGCCAGCAAGCAATGTAAGTAATGCACAGTCTACACAGATACTGTATCACCCTAAGTACGTCGACCAAAGCACTACGCCTCTCATGGAGGTGGTTATTAGGCTGGTGTAGTGGGAAACTTATACTGGCATGAGCAACCTTCTAATGTAGACACATACAGAGTTAGGTCAACGTAAGCTGCCTTACGTCAACCTACCTTTCTAGTGTAAACAAAGCCTTAGACAGATCGAGCCAAGAGTATATTCCTCTGCTGCTTGTCACAACTTGCCCTACCCCAAAGAACCTGCAGCAACAAAATTAACAGTACATTGTTGCTTGCAAGCAAAACAAAACAAATGTGCACACATGCACCAAAACTTGTAAGACCATGCACAAGAGTGCCATCTGGTGAGTACTTCAACAACAGTATTACTTCCTTTTGTTCTGCTTATGACCAGGCTTGATATTAAATTTGAAAATTGTAGCAAGAGTATAGGCTATAACAGATGTTTTTTGGACAACAGATGCGTAATAACATGTTAACTTGAAAGTCTTCAGCATTGACTCTCCAGCCCATATATGGGAGATTTGAAAATGCAAATCTCTTTTATAGTATTTATTTTTCTATTGCAGCAGCATGTAAGTAGGCTTGGAATCATTACATTTTTATTGCTAAATGTTGGTAAACATTGATTTCACTGTACGCATACAAACTGATGAAAAGTATTTCCATCAAAGATCACTGAAATGTACAGATAGGAAAAGTAAGAAAAATGCTGCTGAGAGCTTATTAGAATTGGATGTAAGGGCATTTACTTTGTGTATTTTGACATGTGACGCTGGCAATTTGTGTTTTAATGATGATCAGCCTTTCACTATTTGAATCTTAATGTCTATTGTCATTAAATAATTATTGTCTTATTTCCCACAGCTATTGAAATTCAAAAAAAAAAAACTAAAAAAATTCTCATGATTTTGTGGAACTGTGAAAATTTAAATTGATAAAAATTGAAAAAGTTTTTAAATATTGATATTGTCTGTTGAAATTATAAAATAAAATAAATTGAGTTCTGCCAACCCTAACATAAGGAACCCAAGCAGGGATCATGGCCTCATTTTTTATTAGGCGGTGTACAAATAACTAACATAAATGTGAACCCTGCCCTATAGACCTCACGGAGTATTTTGCCTGTGTAAATAGTGCATCTACAGAAGAACAGACCTTAAGAGTAAGCTGTTCTCAGAAGACACTTCAACCAAGGCATGTAATACAACTGCGTTTCATCCCAAAGTACTCAAAATAAACTTGTCCTTTACATCTCAACAGTTTCAGGAATTATAAATTGCTACATATGGAATAAATTCTATTAATAAATTTGTAATAGGAAGGGAAAGGAAACAAAGAAAATGGTTCACAGATAAACTTTTAAGTTCAGCCTTTATAATTTTAATATTGATCAGTTCCCATCTGCCATTGATTTACCATAAGATCATGGGCAAATCACTTAGACACACTATGCCTTAGTTTCCTTGTTTGTTAAATGTTATGACATCACCTATTGGGTTCTATTTCCTGTTCTGCTATCAACTTCCTACATAACCTATCTTGAGTTTTTTTCCACATCTGAAAGGTGAACTTATACACTCTCCTTCTAGGCTACTGGGGGTGGGGGGCTTTTCTGAGAAATGTAATAGAAGGAATAATTTTACCAGGTCACATGGTTTCACTTTTGAACAGGATCCCAGTCTGGTTGAGAGACTGATAACATTGACCATAATCTGAGGGTTTTTAATATCAGTGTTTCTATTGACAGAGGACCCTGTCTAGTTTTCAGATAATTGCAATTTCTTAAATAATTTACTATTCTTGCCCTTGAAACCCTTCTCCACTGACCAGTGTCAAAAGGCTGTGCTACCCAACGGCTCTAAGATGCATTGTTCCCTCTAGAGTAGCTGCTGGGTTGCTGAAATACCACATTACACCCAAATCAGGAATGTGGCTATATATATATATAGTATAGCACAGAGTAAAGAATGTTGTGAATGTAGCAGTTTGAAAATCCTAAACTTTTGGTAGGTAGGATGCTTATAAAACTTCACCTTCCTCAAAATTTGGGTTCTCAGTTTGGCCTTCAGTTTTGAAGAAACAATGGTGATACAGTTTTTCCTCTGATTTCCAATAAAGTAGGGAGAGACGGAACAGTGCGATGTGTAGTAAACTTTGTCGATTTGATAAATTAATTACAATAATCCACCTACAAATCTGGATCGCTTTTTCCATTTTATAATTTGAAAACTTTTGTTTGAAGGCGTTGTGTTCAGTTTATTGCTCAAAACTTTTATCATTTGAAAGTGACTCAGTACATCAGTTCACATTTTGTTATGGACAAGGTCAAAAACATCAAGTGTGCAAGTACTTTGTAATTGGCTGTCTGTTGTAAACACCAGGGGACTCAATCTATTACATGCACCTCAGTGCACTAAACCAACACTACATGAAGTCATCAGAGCATTGAATAGGTTTGCTAATCTCTCATAGTAATTAATGCAGGTGTTCCTGCTCATATAAAATGGACATTCATCATATGATGGGCTTTAAAAAAAATCACTAAAAGCATTCAATAATCAAACACATCTTGAACCTTCATCAGACATTAAGGAAAATAAATTTAAAGAAGAAAAATCTCTAAAATGGAAATTCTGATCAATAGTAATGTTTCTCTGGCCCATAAAAAATTACTGTAGATAAACATCATGGAGTTGTTTTTTTTTCACATTAACTATTATAACTCCAGTTGATATTCATAGAAGGTACATGTGCAAGGATAGAAAAAGAGACATTTCTGAGCCTGTTCCAAACCACCTTTTGAAGACAGTGAAAATTTTTGGTGCACAAGGAATGTAGGATCAAGTCCAATGTACTGTCTATTTAAAATGTTAAGGTTATTTTACACAAAATAACAAAAAAATAGGGAATTCAAAGTTAAGACTGACACCGTTCTTATGAGGTTGAGGGTGTGGGAAGGGCAAAAAGCACAAAATTATGGTCTAAAGAATGATTGATAGCCTTCAGTTTGATTTCTCCCTGCATCCCTCCCCCCCATGTTTGAAACATGGGACTATTGTCTCATTGTTTCCTTGTGCTCCCTCTTTTATCTTTCTATATTTGCCTCTTGTCTCATGTCTTACTTTTAGATTGTAAGTTCTCTGGGGGCAGGGACAGTCTTTTTTGCTACGAATTTGCATAGTGCCATGGGCCATGACTGGGGCTCCTACTTACTACTGTGGTACAAATAATTAATAACAATAATACTAAATGGTGACTGCAGTGGACATTGCATTTCTCTCTTATCTAGCTATAGTATTTCTAAATTCCTGGTACATAAACTAATTCTAATGTATGTTGTTTTATGTCAAAACTAATTTCTTATTTTTATACATATTTCAATTAGCAATACATGATTTTGACATGTTTATTTTAAATGAATATTATTTAAATCTAATATTTTATAGCTAAAGCATGATAATCAGCTTATCAATAATTATTTATATCATGAACCATAGTGTCAGCAGAATTATCATATGTTATACATATTCCACTGTTTACAGGTTATTTCTACACTCCATAAAAAGATCTATTGTATTTACTCAGCTACTGCAGATTTTCCTAAAATTAAAACATCTATATCCCATTACCAATCACTAAATCATCTGACACCTCATTTAAAGGTGCCAAAGTACTTAGTCACTGTTTAATTTTAACCTTGACATTTGGACTAAATACCAGTCTTTCCTGTTTTAAAATTCAAATCACTGCTGATCTATATATTTTGTTCTGTATCATTAATTACAGCCATATTAAAAATATCAAAAAGTTCATAGTATTAGGTAACCGCAACAACAACAACAACAAAATAATATGTATGAGTGTGATAGGGTGCTGCTACAGAAGCCCTTAATCAGCTTCTGCCACTCCAGCCCCAGTCCAGAAGAATGGATTGGGACTGGGTGAACTGCCCTATGGTTGCCTGGTAACGGACCACACCTGCCAGCCTCATTAGCAGGAGCTATAAGGCTGGCAGGAAGTGAGAGAAAGAGGGGCGGAAACTAAGAGCAGTTGACTAAGAGAGGGAATAAGAGCCTCCTGGTTTGTTGCTGGCCAGGCCTGTGGTAGGCCAAGCAGTTGTAAAGCCAGTATGTAGTTGGAAACTGGTGGTGGGAAACTGATCACGAATAAAGAACACGAGTGTTGTACCAGACTGAAGGGTCCCTGATTCATGGAGGGGCCCAGAGGTCAAATCTGGAGGGGCACAGTGTGACTCCCGTTACAATGAGAAACACCAATGATCCATCTGTTGTACATTTCCCCTTTACATTTGTTCTGAACCAAATCTTTCTGGTGACAATGTTATGATTTTTAAATGCTCAATTCCCTGCAAACCTTTTCCAGCGATATAGTTAATCAAGTCTTTTGGATGTATTGAACACTGTCATGTATTTTGGTTATCATGTAGACAAGATAATCCACTGGATCAAAGGTAATTTTGTTACCTATGACATGTCCAGTGGTTTAATCTTCATCTAGTCTCCTACAGCTTGATCCAGGTCCTGTTTTAGTAAATGGGACTTTTCCAGTGAAATTCATTGGCAAAATCTTCATTGACCTCAATGAGAATAAGATCAGGCCATAAGAAATGGTAGGACAGCTCCTATGAACCTGAAAATGTCCTTATTGTTTTGTGAAGTCTATCGGAAAAAGTAAACCCACCTCTGTATTCAAGAGTATTTGAAGCCAAGATGACATGTCCTCATATCTTTATTTCTAAATATCAAAGCATCATGTGCTGTTAGCCATATAATTCCAATTAATACAAAGGGATTTCTGCAAAAAGAAGTCAACACTACACTTTGAAAATTAACCTTATAACAAATTTTAAGAAAAACAACCAAAAAAAAAAAAAAACAACTGAAATCTGTCTACAAAGCTTAATGGATGGCTCTGTGAAGGCAGGATTACTATTTTGTCAAATACTGGACTTCGATATATTTTCCTCACAACAAAGATTTCCCCTTACCCTACCATAGCCCATAGCCAACCACACTTCCTCCTGAGAACTGTAATCAAGATGTAGTATAGAGAGTCAGTAAAGTAGAGGGGCTACTGACAGAGTAGGGTGACCAGACAGAAAAATCGGGATGGCGGTGAGGGGGTAATAGGACACTATATAAGAAAAATACCCAAAAATCGAGACTGCCCCTATAAAATTGGGACATCTGGTCACCCTACTGATAGAGTCACACCAGACACATCTGTTCTGACTTGAACAGGTCTGAGTTTTACCTGCATTCATAAGCATAAATAGTCTTGCTTTTTCTTTTGGGGGATTTTTTTGTCAGTTGCCTTTCTCCTGTGTTCTTTTATTCTCTGTTCTTTTCTCTTTGTTTTTGGGAACTTGTCTTGCTTTTGTTATCCTTTCTACTATGCTTTTTTTTCAATCTGTTGTTTAATATATGCTTTTTCTGTTGGCTACCCTTTCTTGTATATATTTTTTCTTCCTGATCTTCATATTCTTATCCATCACTTCCTTGCTTCCATTTGTCTGTTTTTTGTGCTGGCTGTTTTCATTCAAGCTGCCCTGTTCTGGCCGCAAAGAACACAATAGGCCTTTCTTAGTAATTTTCTTGCTTGAAAGTAATCCAATCATCTTTCTAACCTGGATCACTGCTATCTAAAGCACATTCCTCTGTGTGTTGAAAGACCAGAGTCTTAATATATGAAGGGAATCTGACAACTGGATTATTTTTTAAAAAAAATTTAAATAAAAAGATTGTATTTCTGAGAGGACACCCTCTAAATAGTGTTTCATTATTTTTATAAAGGTTTTGTGTGAGCCCTAAAACAAAACACATGAAGACCCACCAGACTCCCTATCTTGTCCTCATTGTATGTTCTTATTTCAGTTTCACTGTTGCTCCTGCTGTAACTACTAAAACATCTTCTTGCAGGGCCTGTACAAATGAGCAGTGCATGAGGATGCACCAGAATAGTGAGTGATATCATGCTAGTACATGAGACAGGAACTGTAACTGACCATGCTCAAAACAATGGAATGGACTTTTTACTGTCAAAATGCACAAAGTAAGAAAACTTGAGTGTGGGAAGGAGGGAACAATGTTGCCATCTCTGATCTTGTTCAGTTATAGTAATTTTAGGAGGTTGCTTATAATAATAGGTACAAAAATTACAGATTAAACTATGATTTTTTTCTTTTTTTTAATCTGAAAACTTGTTCCATGATCCAAGACAACATTTAGCAAAAAAGTCACAAATAGTGTGGTATGTGGAGCTGCATAATATTCTAGGCACCAAATTACCATGTACCTAGGACTGTAAAAACTTTATAGGGTTCTTGTCACAGCAGCACTATAGTGTCCTACCAGTATTTCAGTTTTAGTCTTTTGGGATACTGTCGGACATTGAATGTTATAGTCTGGCCATTCAACATTCCTGTCTGGCATGTACGACCGCTTCATGCAGCAGGGGTTGAGGAAATTTGTGATATGGAGTATGCATAACACATGCATGAGTGTTGGTTTTTGCAAGTTACCTAAGCTGTGCAATGGCACTATTAATTTAATGCACAGCGTTGTATAAGGAAAAATAATTATTTGTGCCATGTATGATGTGCTGCACAGAATTGTAATAACATATCACATTTTAAATAGGCATTTGTTTCTGTTGTGTTCTCTTACCCAAACAATTTAACTTCACCTACTCATTGCTATGCCATTCCCCTGTTTTATGAAAATTGACCAAGACAAACATATATATGTGTAATTCTTGGAAGCTCTCCTTTTTGGGGGGCTGGCATCATACCAGATGCAACAAAATTTAGTACACAGGTCATTGCCATGTCCTTGAGTGTAAAAATAATGCCAAATTACAAAGGTCAGGAGTTTGGATCTGATAACAGATGAATATTGTCTTTTTGGTCTGTATCCCATCTCTGTGTATTTGCAGCATAAACTTCCACCTAGATCATTTTTTCCTCACTTAAGTCCAGGCTTTGTGGACCAGGATTTAACTGTGGATGGTTCCACTACAGGTGGTTTATAGTCTTTGCATCTTTTCTTAGATTAGTATTTATTTCTATTGTTGCTACTGAAGGCCATAATCAACAAGGGATTCTATTGTGCTAGGTGGGCAAAAACCAAACCCAAAGAATCTACAGTCTAAGGCCTCAACCCTGCCAGTTTTTATCCATTTGCCTAACTTTAAGCACATGGTTAGTTCCACTGAGGCCTAAACTGATAAGCAGCGTAACAGGACAAACGGTGGGAAAATGGAATGCAATTTTTTAAAGGACACACACTTTAAATGTAATTAAATAAGAATTGATTCATTAGGCAAATTTGACCCTTAATATGAATTAGAAAGTGGCTGGATTGTGCAACATTATGAACAGAAGATGCACTTTTTCAGATTAAACAAAAATGCAAAGCCAGTCTTATACTTTTCATTCATCACTATCCTCCTCCTTAACACATTTTTCCTGACAAAATGCCCTTTGATAAGGTTACTTGAGCATGGCTACCAATGCTGATGTATAAACATTCTGATAACATTCTACATTTTTAGGTAATGTATTAATCAGGGTGCCATATACATCTCTCAACTCATAGTACTTTTGTTACCTGCTATCCCAATTACGTTGTGACTGTCTGACTCATACAGCAGCGATTGTTTTGGTGATTTCCATACAGTGAAATAATGCAGACCCTATCTGATGCTTTTCCTGCTCTGCTTGCTTTATGCTGTAGAAAAGAAAGTGCACCAATGTGTTTCTGCTTGTTTCATTTCATCAGCCCCATCAGCTTTTGCTCAAGGTTTTTGTGCTTGGCTTTGTGCATTCTCATCATGTCATCCTGATTTTAAATACTCTTTACCGCATCTAATACTTCATCTGTTCTCCAGTCCTATTTTTTATATATTTTCTTTATTCTTTTGTTTAGATCAAGGGCTACTGTCATCAACAGAAAATTGCTAGTATTTTTGCCTCTTCTTGATGCCTCCCCACTATCTTCAATGTCCTTTGGTGTCACAGGTCCTACTACACACCCTCCAAATTTTTTGTGCTCCTTATGTATCTCACTTTCCGTAATATCTCTCTCTCTCTCTCTCCCAGTAGACTAGCATGTTTATTCTTCCTGTACTTTTCCTTCAAGTAGCTATTTGTGTATTTCTAACACAATACAAATTGTTTCTGTCCCCACAGTGGTCCTAAACCCCAACAGACATCAGTAGCTCTCTGTATGAGAAAATTACTTCCCTAGCATTGTTTGAACGGGGTGAAATTGATGCTTGTACAGAGAGCCTGAACAAGGCTTATATGTCCCTCTAAAGACCTGAAAATAGGACTGAAGTGGTGGAGTGGGGTCATGGGGTCAGAGACCTTGTCTTCATACTTGATGGTAAAGTGCGATGCACATCAGTGATGCTGGATACATCATGAGAAAACGTGTCCCAGTGGTTAAAGCAAAGCATATGAATCAGGAGTTCTGAGGGATACTCCTGCCCATATCACTGACTCACTGTGTCATAAGCGCTTTTCTGAAGCCCTGTTTCCCCATCTAGCAGGGACACTAGTCTTTTACCTATCTTACAGAGTGGTCTGTGACTTAATGAGCAGAAAACACTTTGAGAACCTTTGATGGAAGGTGCTTTAGAAGTGCAAAATGTCATTTTGGAGGGTTATTTTTAAACTAATTGAAAAGTACAATATTCTCTTCAGGGTCCACAATAAAGGACTCAGAGGGTCTGTGAAATCTTCCCGGGAAGCAAGAGACATCTGTATTACTTACAAATGTTTCCTGCTCTGAGGGACCTGGCAGGAAGCCTTGTACTCTTCACCTGTCTCCATTGTACATCACACTGCATTTTGTTTCTGAAGTAACACCACTTTTTAATCTGATATCCAATACCTTCAGGATGGAAGCTCTCACCTCAAACCACAACTCATGTATTTCAGCTGTCTTATAAGTTTGACATTCTAGTAATATCACACTTACCATCCTGTAGTTGTCCTCAGTCAGTTTTAAGAATGTACAGTGAATCATTACAACTTTGTTCTCTTATAGGCAGAATTTAGCTATTGCAAATTAATGGTTATTGTTTCCTTATCACGCTGTCACAATAGGTCAAAAGATGTATCAGTTGCCTGGGCACTGGGTAACTAAAACAACAACAAAGATTCAAGCATAGTTAATGAACAGCTTCCAAAGAAAGGTAGGATCTTTGTCTGTAAGGGACAGAGAGAGGCAGGCTAGGAGGCATGGTTGGGGGAGGGATACACAGGACTAAAATGAACAGTGCTGTTCCCAGTCCTTCATTACAGCTTATGGGACCAATGCCACTTGTGTAACTTGGAGAAACCCTTTGGCTGCTCTAAGTTATGCTGATAGATATCTTGGCCCCCAACAATCCATGGATCGTGGAAGGCAGAAAGGTAATGAACAGCCACCTTCCCCATTCCTCAGCTCCTTCAAATGTGAGCTGGGCACAGCTAAGAATTTCCACCATACCTCTGTAGCTCACTTCCACTCTATCTCCAGTTAATTTTTCCAGTGTCCATTTTTAGCCTGTTTTGCTACCATCATCCTTAAAGCATCAACATTTCCATGAGGGATGTGATAGCTTCAACATGTCTGTGTTACATGCAAAGATCCTTCCCCTCACTGGGGAATGCCACTGAATTCAGTAAGCACAAGAAGGTCAAAATGGGGGGAAATGAAATTCTTTCCTTTGCAGTCTTTAATTACAAGTAAAAAGGTTTTTCAAACTAAGGAGGTTGCAAAGCAGCTTTGTAAGCTCATCAAATAGCTACACTTTTAAAAATGTAATATCAGAGCATTCTTCTGCTCTAAAAAGAGATAATAACAGGGACAATGTGGAGTTCCAGGCTTATTGCGTCTCAGTAAGTTCAGTTTACAAGTAAAAAGATGTTTTTCTTTTCTCCAACTGCTAGCTCTGCTGGCTCTGTATGAAATCTGAAGGTCAAGCTGTGCTCTTTCTGGCTTGTACATCTCCATCAGCAGTAAAGAATCTGCAGGACAAATTCTGTCCTTAACTACACCTGCACAGCCCCATGGTTTTCTAGGATTTCAGTTTCACAGGTGTAACTGACAATAGAGTTGGCTCTGCTGTTCCTCTGAAAATCAAGAGTGTAAAGAACAAGAGTAGCTGAAGGGAAAAGCTACAAGGAGGGAAAGGATCTAATTAAAGTTGTACAAAAAAGTGTGTAACTAGAAGTGAAAAGTGAAAAAAATAATCAAGATAACATTTAAGCTGAAGAAATGTATTGAGCACGAGCTGTATTGGACTGTAGAATATTCTTCCTAGGGGAGTAGTGGAAGGCCCTTTACTTGAACGTTTTAAATGAAATTGGCTAAACACTAGAAAATGTACTGTAGGGAACAATCCTGGATTGGCAGAGATGCCCCAACACACTCTTAAGAGGAGAAGGTAAACGATACACTTAGCAGGATGTTTTACTGCCTAATATGTTTACTAACTCCTAGGATTTAAAAACACTGGCAAAAGTAGCCACTAGCACTCTGTGAGTTTATCACTTAGGATTTTTTTCTCAGAACACAATATTCTAAAATCCATAGGCTTTTCGAAGTAAGAGATGCATAAGACCATCTCATGCAACCAACTCATCTATAGTCATTTGACATAGTCCACCTAACATGCTGTTTCCATCTCTAACTTCTATGATTCCATGAACAACAGAAGTCATTAGAATTTAAGAATCCTGAATCTAGCTGAGGGACTGAATGACACAGAGGACTGATAATGGGATAGAGGGCCTTTCACTTCTAGATTGCCATTTCAAATTCAGCCTAGGTCAGCAGTGACTGTTACCATGTGACATCTGATTGGGAGTGTAGATGAAATGTCACAATTACTAATTGTTAGCGGAGAGGAAACTGAATAGATATGGAGAATAAACAACCTATTTTCCACTGCATAGGTACTGTCCAGGAGTTAAAGCATGCTGGTAGGACAGAATGGTGAGGCCTGTACTGCTGCTTCCTTGGATAGATCCCATTCTCTCTAACTACGCATTGTAACATCCTAGACTGTCAAACCAGACACCTCTCCTGGATACTACAGTCTCCCACTAACATATCCACATCTTTGGGGAGTGGTTGTTATCACAAGTTTTTTCTTTATATGAAAGGAGAATGATTCTACTTTCTGAGAAGTTGACTATAAAGATTATCCTAGCATTGAGGAGATAATAAACAGGGTAGGTTGAGATTTGTCTGATTCTTAGGAATAGAGGGCTGGATGTCAGGCAAAATGATGTTCGGGTTTAATGAAAAAATTGCCTTTAACCAAACCATCACGAGACAGTAATGGGGAAGCATTTAATCCATCACACCCTCTTATTCTCATCAGACTGTTGAGAGTACGAAGATATATCAATCCCTAAGACCACGAAACTCATTTTTGCCTCTTCCTGTGGATATGAAAAGATGGAAGGCCCCAGTCCTTATGTGCAGGCTACTATTAACAATAAGCAAGTAAAAAGAAATGGTAACGGTATTTTCATCTTAACATTCTTACAACTCAGGGTGTTTCTCCCTAGGAAGTACTGTTCTGCAATACGAAACATTTTGAAATAGTTACTGTGCTCAGGAGATTGTTTCCAAGAGATTTACTGAGGTTTGAACTAGTTCTTTCATAGCTATATTTATATATTTATATATACACATATTAAAAAGGATTATGGGAATGGCTTATTTTGCCCACATCAGTCTTATTTACTTAATTGTAAAGCATTCACGTTTTTAACATTCAGATTAATTTCCATGAGCAATTCATCATTGTGAAACCACATGTGCCCCAGCCAGTAACTCATGCAAAAATAAACACAAACTTAACCATAAACTCTTCAAAATGATGGAACTTTTAAAATCAGAAATGTTGAGCCAATGAAAAGACACATGGAAGAATTTTGTTTTTTTTTTTTCCTTGTAGAAAAAAAAAACTGAAATTTGCACCAAATTTAAAATTAAGGGTTCAGTTCATCACACGTTCATGTCTATGGGACCAGTTGCGATTTAGTTGGTGTTGGTCCTGCTTTGAGCAGGGGATTGGACTAGATGACCTTCTGAGGTCTCTCCCAACCCTAATAGTCTATGATTCTATGAGTTGGGTTTCCTTAGTGGAGAAATTCAACAGAAGAAAATCAGTTTTGTCACACAGGCACATGCAAAACTAATATGCCAGCTACATATAAATGGACTTTTACTGCACCACAATGAAAGCAAATAAATTCACTGTGGAATTTTATCCACTGTTAGGGGGGTGAAACCCAGCACCATCGCAGACCCCTTTAATTATTTCCTTAATGTACTTTTGTGTGCCTCAATGGTTGGAGGCTTACCCTTATCTAGGCTTTCATTCTTCTCCTTTCACAACTCACAACTATAATACAGTATTCATTTGCTGTAGGGATGTGTGTGTGTGTGTGTGACAGAGAGAGAGAGAGAATTTATGAAAATGCCATTTGCTGCACTATTCTGATTCCCTCTCACAGCACAAACAAATTGGTGAATTGAAGACAGCTGCCACATCAAATTATCTGGCTCCCAGCCACCACTGCTCTCTTCTTTGAATCTCCCTCCCTTCCTTCCCCCGTCCTTTGCCCTATGGTTCCCTTTCATAAGAAATGTTTTACAAAACGTGACAAGAAGAATGGAGGCATTCTTAAAAACAATTTGCTAAAAATAAGGGAAATATGCCTGTGAACCAGAAGTCCTTAAAACAAATACACTGCCCATAACAGATTCAATGAGCTCAAAAGCAGTTACATAAATTAATACAGAATTGAATAGCCTTTAAGATGGTCACATTTTAATGAAGTTGAATAGATTTCTGTAGATTACACAACAGATGATGAATCTCATCATATGGTGGTAACACTCTTTCCATTCCACTAGTGTCTCTGGAGGATGTTAAACAGAATCTACTAATGTCAGAGATTTTTAAATCAGCATGTCCAGATAAATTGCATCCAAGAGTTTAAAAAGACCTGGGTTTCTGGACCGTTAATGTTGATTTTCAATAAGTCTTGGAGCACTGGAGAAGTTCCAGAAGACTGGAAGAAAGCGAATATGCATATTTTAAGAGCTTAAATGGTAATTATGGGCCTGTGAGCCTGATGTTGATCCCAGGCAAGGTAATGGAACAGCTGATATGGGACTTGGTAAATAAAGAATTCGAGGAGGGTAAAATAATGAATGCAAATCAATATGGCTTCATGGAAAATAGATCCTGTCAAACTAACCTGATATCTTTTTTTGATGAGATTAGAAGTTTGGTTGATAAAGGTGATAGTATTGACATAATATACTTACACTTCTGTAAGGTGTTTGACTTAGTATCACACAACATTCTGATTAATAAACAGAATGATATAAAATTAACAAGGCACAAATTGCATGGATTTTAAACTGGCTAACTGATAGGTCTCAGAATGTAACTGTAAATGGGGAATCATCGAGTGGGATTGTTTCCAGTGGTGTCCTTCAGGGATCGGTTCTTGGCCTTACATTACTTAACATTTTTACCAATATAATCATAATTGATAAATTTTGCAGATGACACAAGGATTGGGGGAGTGGTAAATGATGAAGAGGACAGGTCACTGTTTCAAAGTGATCTACATCAGTGGTTCTCAAACTAGGGCTGCTGCTTGTTAAGGGAAAGCCCCTGGCCTGGGCTGGTTTGTTTACCTGCCACATCTTCAGGTTCGGCCAACTGCAGTTCCCAGTGGCTGCGGTTCGCTGCTCCTGGCCAATGGGAGCGGTGGGAAGCGGCGCGGGCCGAGGGACATACTGGCCGCCACTTCCCGCCGCCCCCATTGGCCTGGAGCGGTGAACCGCGTCCAGTGGAAGCCGCAATCAGCTGGACCTGCGGACGCAGCAGGTAAACAAACCAGCCTGGCCCACCAGGGGCTTTCCCTGAACAAATGGTGGCCCTAGTTTGAGAACCACTGATCTAGATCAGTGGCTTTGAACCTTTCCAGACTACTGTACCTCCTTCAGGAGTCTGATTTGTCTTGCATACCCCAAGTTTCACATCATTTAAAACTATTTGCTTACAAAATCAGACATAAAAATACAAGTATCACAGCACACTAATAATGAAAAATTACTTTGTCATTTTTATCATAACATTATAAAATAAATCAATTAGAATATAAATATTATACTTAAATTTCAGTGTGTAGTATGTAGAGCAGTATAAACAAGTCATTGTATGAAATTTTAGTTTTTACTGATTTCACTTTTCACATAGCCTGATGTAAAACTAGGCAAATATCTAGATATGTTGATGTACCCCCTTGAATACCTCTGCATACACTCAGGAGTATGCATACCCCAGGTTGAGAACCACTGACCTAGATTACTTAATAAAATGGACACAAGCAAACAATATGCATTTTAATATTGCTAAATGTAAATGTGTGCATCTAGGAATAAAGAATGTACAGGGCCGGTGCTTCCATTAGGCGACCCTAGGTGGTCGCCTAGGGCACCAGGATTGGGGGGAGGCATTTTGTGAGCTCCGCACGGGTGCACAGGAGCTTCCGGTTCCGCTCCCGTCATGCCGCCGAAGAAGGACTTTCTGCCGATGTGCCCTGGAAAGCAGTGGCAGGCAATTGAGCAACTCAATGACTGCAGCTGTCGCCTGCAGCATTTCAGCGGAGGGTCCTTCTTCGGCGGCGCGATGGGAGTGGAACCAGAAGCTCCCTCCATGGGGAGCACACAAAATGCTGTGCCCCGAATTCTGCCTAGGGCACCAGAAACTCTGGCGCCGCTCCTGAGAATGTAGGTGATACTTACAGGATAAGGGACTCTATCTTGGGAAGCACCCAAAAAACTGGGTGACTGGGCAACAAATGGCAGATGTTGATAAATAAATTGTATTTGTAGACATGCCCTTATACCTGCCTTGAGTGCAGAGAATAGAGGTCACTTCTGGTTCTGCACTTTGATTCTATGATATCTCCACTGTTACAATGATCAACACCCCTCACAACAAACCTTTCAAGATCCATGGATCCTACACATGCCTATCAATATATAGTAAATTATAACATAAGACTAAATAACGTCTATAATGATTAATGGTAGATGACAGTCAGCCAGCCAGTCAGTGTGGTGCATGAAAGTTACAGAATAAGAAGGTAAAATGAGGAACTGCAGAGAGGAAAATGGTTATATTTTTTTGTGCATTAAAAAGGAGAACTACCTTAGAGCCACTGGAGGGGAATTCAGCAGGCAGGATTAAGGCAGATTTACAGGATACAATGAAGGAAGCTTGCCCAGTTGCCTCCTGCTCTGGGGGTAAATAGAGGATTTAAGTTTTCATATCTGTCAATCTGACACATTTAATGAGCATGAAATGTCACTAATGATATTTGTGAAGTTGGGTTTGCTGAGTTGTTGCAAACACTGGGGCAGACTTAAACAAGTAGTGAAGACTACTTCACCCCATCTGATGACTGGACTTGCTTCATTGGCCAAATCCTGTAATCCTTAGTCAAAACTCCTTTTTGTAGTGAGAAGGAACTTAGCAAGCATAAAGATTGCTGATTTTGGCTCTTCTGCATCTTATCACAGCTGAGGCTCAAACTCCTGGTTTGAGCATCTTTCCAGGCTGAGGCAAAAAGAAACTCCCCAAAAGAAAGTTAGACTTGCAGGAGATGGGCTGAGTCTGTCTCTGCATAATGTATATAACTGAAATAAACATAGTATTTACAAGTTTCAGAGTAGTAGCCATGTTAGTCAGTATCCACAAAAAGAACAGAAGTACTTGTGGCACCTTAGAGACTAACAAATTTATTTGAGCATAAACTTCTGTGGGCTACAGCCCACTTCTTCAGATGCATAGAATGGAAATAGAGAATCTATTTCCCCATGTTAAGTATCCTCACACCTCTTGTCAACTGTCTGAAATGGGCCATCTTGCTGATAATCTCATCTTAATTAATTAGCCTCTTAGAGTCGATATGGCTACTTCCACCTTTTCATGTTCTGTATGTATATATATCTCCTTACTATAAGTTCCATTCTATGCATCTGAAGAAGTGGCTGTAGCCCATGAAAGCTTATAGTATTTACAAGACCCTTTTGGCAGGCAGGCAAAATTATTCTTCAAAACAAGAGCTAAATACATACACTGGGCAGTAATAGTTTTATCTGAAAAAATAATTAGGTCTTCTTTGTCCTAGGAATGCTTGGGACCTTGAAGGCTGTACCCACAGTACATAAGGTCAGCTCATGACTAGCAAATTTGGATGCCTACATGGGCTAGCCGACCCTTTCAGTTTCATTCTGCTTCTCATTCTCAGTGTACTTTGCCAATTAAAACACCAAAAGCAATTAAACTGTCTATAATTATCCCGAATATCAAGTTGGGTTTCTGGGCATTAGCCACAGCACATTTTACAATCACTTACACTTCAAATACAGCAATCAGTAATTATCTAAAATGCACAGGCTTAACAATTCGCAATTCAAGTTCTTGTTTGCTGGAGAAAGTGAGCAAAGAAATTCCATACCATACACAGTGAAACAATAGCTGGGAGCTAGCACAAATCCTAACTTTGGTATTAATGCATTAACATCAGCTTCAGCTGAAGTGGCTTTTAGGAACGAGAGAAACAACTGACTGTCATAATATTATTTAAATTGAGTGTAGGCACCATTTCTGGTAATGGATAGTTTAGAATTCATAGATAAAAAGGCATGATAAATAATACAAAAGAGGCCGAATCATTCATCTTAGCATTGCCCTATAGAGACTTGCTGACTTGCATTAGCTTTCATTTGGCATACAGCCTTGTTTTGGTTTTGCAAATTATTTTTTTGTCTTTGGTTATGCAATGAAATGTAGTTGTTTCCTGATTTTTATTTATTTATTGATAAAATGATGAAACTCTTTACCTACATCAGCTGTTCAAGGTTTGCTGATAGTCTACCTGGAAACTGTTCATTTGAAATAAAGGGATTTCTATTTTATTTTATTCTTTGACCATTGTGATTCATTTAGGAAGTCATCAAAGATGTAAGAGAGAAAATATTACCTTCCACAGGCTGATTCTTTCTAGTCTAAAACTGCATAGGATGATTTTTTCCCCTATTTTATTGCCAAAATAAGTTCCATTTTGTGAGTCCTCCAGTATGATTTTCCACTTATGCAGAATATCCTTTCAGTAGATAGCTATGGTGTTTTGTGGAAGCATTTGCTGAAGTTCAGTAATTAATGTCATTCTTGACCTCTCGTATTTACTGTAGGCAACTCAGCAGGATCATAAAAGACCATAAATAAGCAGAGTGCTTTGTTTGAATGGTTTCCTATATATATTGTTCCTGATGAGTAATGCTACAATGACATACACAGCAAAAAAATAACTGGAATCTAACATTAAACAAAGTTTGAATGATACTTTTTCAGCAGCCTCAGCTCCACTAATTCAGACTGGAAGATCTGTCCGGTAGATGATGTGCAGCAGCAGGAAGTACTTGTGACCAAAGCTTTTAGTGTCAAGGGTCTCCATGTCCCTCTGCTTGTTTTCCTAATCTCATTCTGCCATAAAGAGACAGTTCCAGTTGTTCCTTCTGTACCTCCCCATTGCCCTTGTTTTCCGTTACAGAATGTTTCATGACTTTAGTAGACAAATGCAGTAGTGAAATAGTGATCTTCAACCCATTATTATTGAACCCATTTGCCTTTGTGGTGCACAAGACCCTAGCTCCTCATTGGCCTAGCATACAGGGTGCCAGACACCATGCAGATTCACTTGCTACATCCCTCTGTCGAAGTAGAATCCTGCAATGAGAGAGGGCAATTTCGCAACCCTAATGCCATATTAATAGAGACTGTGGTGTCACGGGACCGCTCTCCTCCAAGATGTAATCCCTCACCTCTTTCCCTCCCTTTACTAGCCAGTCAATGATTACTTCTTGGCTATGGATCTACTGGAAATTGTGATGGTGACTCTTCTCCTTGTTAGGCTAAGACTCATCCACCCTGATTCCCGTAGCAAAGAAGATGGAAGATAGCATGAGAGGTCTCCTAGAGTGAAATCCTTTCTGGTAAGGGCAAGCCAGTCTCTTCTAGCTTTCCTATGTAGAAGAAAGGATATGATTTTCCCTAACAAGAATAAAAGAATTAGAACTAGATTCCTTTTTATTTTTACCCTCCCTCCCCCACAGGCCTGGTTTTTGGAGGCAGAGAAGAGAGAGAGAGTGCATTACCATCTTTTAACTCCTTGGCAGTGCTCAACATACAGTGGTCCTGGCTACACTAGAATCTAGATGGCTGGGCCAATAGAAGTTTTAGCCTTTTGGACACTTCTTGAACACTCTTCCCTCTCCCCAAGAGAGCAGAAAACATCCTTTTTACTACCTCCAGCAATGTGTAGCCTGTGCAGAATAATCACGTGATCTTATTGGTGTTATCCCATCTTCCTTCCCGCTATACACCTTTACCCTGATATAATGCGACCCGATATAACACGGTAAAGCAGTGCTCCAGGGGGGCAGGGCTGTGCACTCTGGTGGATCAAGCAAGTTCGATATAACACAGTTTCACCTATAATACAGTAAGATTTTTTGGCTCCTGAGGTCAGTGTTATATGAGGTAGAGGTGTATCATTAGTCCCCTCATATGTCATATAGTATATAGTTTGGGAAGAGATTATATTGCCTTCTTATTTTGGAGATGCCTAAAAAGCCTTTGGATGTTGATAGTAATTAATGAATATAATATTGATAGACTAGTTTAAGTTTATTTATATTTTATTGTCAAGTCAATCAGTTTTACAGGAAAACATTGCAAAATACAGTGTCTGGGCATGTTGAGCTGTACAGTTTTAATTGTATGAACATAAAAATTGATTATCCTTGAGCATTATAAACTATTTTTATGGATTGAAAATATTTTCTGTGCATAAATGCTAATTCATGTAAAACAAGTGTCTATCTTGCGTTTAATATTTAAAGTCTTTTAATTGTAGGCATAACTGGTTATCCTCTGTGATAATTATGGCCTTTCCCAGAGGCATCAAGTGTGAGAATGAATTAAAATGGTGGCATTCTCTTCTTTAATTTATTTGGAATGCCATCTTCTGCAGAGGCCTAGAACTCAAGGGGGGGAATTCTAGACCTCTTGAAAAATAGGAAACAAGCTATTGCAGAGAAGGTGTGTTCATGGGGGAATATAAATCAAAAAAAAGATGTGATGAGCTATTGATCTCCATCTGAATCCCCCATAATACCCTTCCCACAAAGCTATGAAATATTGCGAAGTAGTGAAGACATCAAGAACCAGGAAAGTAAATGAAACACCTTCTTGGACTGATTTTCTTCTTCTGAAGTAGCAGTGGCATTGTCATAGTACCTTCTCCAGCAGAAATACAATTTAAAATACTTTCAGCCAAATACACATTAAAACTTTACCAGCCAGATACACAGTTGCAAATACAAAAAACAATTAAAAGACTGTAACCGCCTTTCTACTTAATACTCACTATTCTGAATATATAAGAGACTGTAGCAGGGAGATTGGCAAGAAACCTGGTTGCATGTCTAGTCCCTTTCAGGACTCAGAGAGAACAAAGTAAAACCCAAAAAACACAAACAAAGGCTTCCCTCCACCGAGATTTGAAAGTATCTTGTTTTCTGATTGGTCCTCTGGTCAGGTGTTGTTTACAGGTGAAAGAGACATTAACCCTTAGCTATCTGTTTATGACAGGCATGCTTTGAGTTTTGTGATGGAGAGGAGCATCAGCAGTTCTACAATCTTGTTGAATGTCTTGGCAATGCAACATCGGAAGCTAGAGTTACATGACAGCATTAGTGATAGTGGTCTACAAAGCAGACTACTCCATTATGAATAATGAGTTGTCAGCTTTGATGAAGGATGACTGTTGCAGTTCAGGCCCCACCCTGAATTTTTTTATTCTTTGGCCATTGTTGAGGGGAGAGCCAAGCAGAATTCCAGTCATCAACTTGAAGAGAAGAAAGGTGACCGTTCTAAATTATACTGATACAATAAAAACAAATAAGGGTCAGGTCTGAGTGGAGGAGATCCTGACCCAACCTCGTCTTAAACAAAGCAGTTGGCAAGTCCCGTGTTCTTTAGCTGGATCAAAAGTGGCAAAAGTTATCAGAAGCAGCAGACAAATGTTCAGGGAGATTATCCACAGCATATTTGACAGCAAAAGTGGGAAAGCAGTTTACCTCTCTTCTTCTTTATTTAATACTGGCATTGTGGTAACACACGGAGACCATAGTCAGGATCGAGATCCCATTGTTCCAGGTGCTGTTCAGTTACAGAGGTAAACATGCCCAATCAGCTATAAATAAATTATCATTTTTGCTGCTTCTCTAGACATGTGCACTGAAGTGTAATCTGACTACTCTGATATTTATTTGGCCATCATCATTGTAGTGTATGAGCACTTGCAAGAGAGAAGGCACCTGGAAATAACTTTTCCAGATTTCTTTTAAAATGTGAGGCTTTCATCTTTAGCTGAATTCAGCTGGGTCTGTCAAGTGCCCCCAGCATCATTTAAGATATACTTTGAGTACATGTTGGGTTGTTATAATTTTTGCTAGAGGTGCTTGTAGTCCCTGTTATTCTTTCATTAGTTTCTTTGGCACTCCCAGACATCCAGGAAGATACTCTGGTTTATATGATATATCTAACATCCACATGGGACTTCAGGAGATGGAAGAGAGTGAATGCTATGTCTTCTGGCAATTTGCTTATGAGAGCATCCTTCCAAAAATCAAAGTCTGCCTGGGGAGGGATTTTTTTTCAAGTCTTCCCAGGAGAGATGGATCAAGTAATGTTAATGACACATAGTCTTCACTTTCAGACATGCATGCTTCCCTCCCTGCCCCACTGCTGTTGCTGTTGCAGCAGGTGAAACTGATGTGGCTGTTATTTCTCCAATTTCTTTTGTCTTGTCCAACATTCTAAAAAAATGATGTGTTTTAAGATATATACCTGACACATGGGATCTAGGGAGATGGAGATGGAGGATGTTGAAGATACAGCCTCCAGCATTTTGTTCACAAGAACATCCTTCAAAGCACATTTATCTCTGTGAGGGGTTGAAGTATGGTAACCCTCTAGTATTTGAGATACACACTAAGCATTGTTGACAATATCTCTTTTGAGCATATTTGATTCCTAAATCAGTTAACATCCGGAAACGGGGTTTCCTTCCACCGTTGTGACTACAAGTGTCTTTCTTTAGTTTAAAAGTCACTTTGCAATTTTTTTTTTTTTAGTAGCAAAACTGGCAATATGAAAGCAACGGTTCTATGGAATGAATGTTTAAGGAATAGATGAGTATATATCTCTGGTCAGATAATTTTAGAGCTCTTCACTCACTCAAAAGATTGAAGCCCAGTAAATACTGAGATTTTTGTTTCAAAATATGAGCTTCTCCATAAAGAATTGGCGAAATTCACTCTGGGTGAATGTAAGTGCTGGCCAATGAAATTGCCTCCACTTAACATCATAGGAGAAATGGAGCAAAATAATCTACTATCTTAAAATGATCATAGCTCCATGAACTTCAATAGACCTCCACCAGTTTGCCCTTGCACCCTTGAGTGTAAATTTGCAACAAAACAACTTCATCCTTTTACTTATTTTCAGCAGTGGAATCTAGGAACCATTGTGTCTGGACCAGTTATAAGCATTCCAGGAAGGATTCTGGAAGACTGGTTTACAGTGTAATAATTTTATATGTGGCTCTTTTCAGCAGTTAGAGGTAACACTCTTTGCCAAACATGGGGTTATCACCAGTACCCAATTGACTGTTCTTTTATCAAGATTATCTGAAGGAAGGAATTCTGCCCAGTACATTCTTCAGAGTTGGCAGTTCTGAGCTGGTAATTGGAGAAGTGATATGATAGTTGCCTGCCTGTTTGGATGGAGGGTTTGATGCAGAATAATATGTTTAAAAACCTATTCTGATGCCTACTACACATGGCTAGATAAATGTCTTGCAGCTCCCCTGATTTGAGAGTATTAGCTGAGAGTGTTTTTCTCGTTTGGTTTTGTTATTTCTGCAGGAGCACCTCCCTTCTTCTTTTTTTTTTTTAACTCATTTTGTTCCACCTGACACACCATGAGCCTCTCTGTTCCATCAGGTCCCCTAATTTTCAATAAGAAGCTCAAAGACACTGAATATACATAGGATTCAAGGAGAATCTGAATGCTTCCTTGCATGTAGAACCTGCTGCAAAGTCCACTGAGGTCAGGGAAGGACTACTATTAATTTTAGTGGACTTTGCTCTAGCGCCAGAATTTGAATATACACTGCCACTCAGTAAGGCAAACTATTGGATTTGAACACTGCTCCGTTGATAATAGGCGTAGAGCAGTTGGTCTGAGGTAAGTGGAATACGCTATTACATTAGGAATCAACCATGAGGAGAAGTTTAATGTAGAATCTTGTGTCCTGTTTACATAGACTGGTAGTAAAAGTAATGTGCACTTGTATATAGTGCCTTTTGTCCAAGGATATCAAACTGCTTTATAAATATTAATTAAGCCTCAAAACACCTCTGTGGAGTAGGTAATTATCATTGTTGTAACCAGTTTATATATAAGACAGAGAGATTAATGGCCTTGTATTCCACAAACATTTATTTTACTGAAATTAGACACATTACAGGATGCCTAATTTTTTTTTCATGCAATTGCCATAGTTGCCTTTGAAAATTGTATATTTATGCATCTTAATGGCAAGTCATGGGTCTATCTGGTCATTTTACATGCTGATACCTGATGTGTAGAGGTAAAAATTAGGCACATACATTTGATGTGCAATACCGTGCCTGACTTTTGGAATATCAGTCTTGAAGTGACTTGCAAGGCCACGTAGTAAGTCAATGGAAGAGGATCAGGAACAGGAATCCTGATTCTGTTTTTAGTTGTCTACTCATTAGACAACATTCTAGACAACTGATTGATTTATTCAATAAGAAAAAAAGATGAGTATCTAAGGTTCAAAGTGCACCGACAATAGGTTTGCCAACCACCCAGGATTGTCCTGGAGTCTCCAGGAATTAAAGATTAATCTTTAATTAAAGATTATGTCATGTGATGACACCTCCAGGAATATGACCAACAAAAATTGGCAACCCTAGCCTGTGACACATTACAAGAACAAAAATGAAATTGAGTAGCTGCTTTATTCCTGACAGCCAGCAGAGCTCAACCTCTATCAAAACCACAGAACTCTTTCCCCCATGCAGATCGAAACTTGTTTTCTGCAGTGCGCACAAACAGACGTGCTTGAAGACACATTTGGGATTTTTTCAGAGCAGGGGCCTAAGCTTGACTCAGAATTGAATGTTGATCCTGGAGAAGGCTTTACCATCCCCACCCCCGTTTATTAAACAGATTGAGCACCTCTGCTGGTCACAACTATGGCACTACATCTTTAAATAGGGAAGAGTCAGGTAGGGAGGCCCCAATCCATATAGGTCCTTATAGATAAGCTCCTTGGGAAAGGATCCAATTTTTTGTTCTCTTTTTATATGGCATCTAGCAAAGTGGCATCCTGGTCTCTGACTGGAGCTCCTAAGCATTACCACAATATAAACAATATCACTTTCTAACTTCCTACAAAGCAATGAATGTCAAACATTACCAATTCAGATAGCTCTTTTTATTATTTTTATTTATTTCAACCCATCTCTTTTAACAATATCTATATACGTCTTGTTTGACAGCTTTCTGTTGGAGAAGGTCTGTCTGTTTTTTTTTTAACCTTTCCATAAATAAATTATAAAGATTCCATATTTTACAGTTCTTATTTATTTTCTCATCGATGGTGGTATTCCAATTTCAATAAAGAAATAATGATTACATCACACGATTGAAGGCCTTGTATGATTCTGCTCTATTTTTCTAATAATTTTCCTCCAAGGGGATTACACGAGCGATTGATGGAGTTTAAGAAAATTGTGCTTACTAATTATCACATATTTTGAAACAAGTGCAAATCACTGGGCACCACAGTGTATCCAGCCCAAACAATAATCAAAAATGAATCTAAATAACTACCCAGCAAATAAGACTTGAATAGAACTTAAAATCAATTAAACCATTTATTTTCAACTTTATTACTGAATAAATACTTCAGTATATATTAATTTGCTTCTCTTTTTATTTGCTCCTGTGGTCTGCTTACTAATATGACTGAGATGCACAATTGCTATTTAATTAGCCTTTTTTACGGTCTGCATCTCACATACTCTGTGTGAAACACATAAGCTGAAGTTCCCAAAATGCCAAGAATAAACATAAGGGACGTGTAAGCATCAATCAGTTAGCAAGTAAATTCCCATCAAGCCCAATATCTGAAATTTTGGACCAGACCCTCTGTCTCTGTAAATCAGAATTCAGTTAAATTCATTGAATTCTGAGGAGCTAGGCCAGTTTACGTCAACTGAGAATTTGGCCAAAACAATTTTCACCAAAGATGTGGATTCAGATTATTGCATGTAAGTTTGACCAGTGTCATTTTCATTGTTTCACATTGAGCGAACAAAAAATTATTCACTACTTGACGTGCAAGTGAAGGCTATTTCATAAAGCTGAGTTGTGTATTTTACTCTTCATGTTAATAGGGGTACGTTTACTCCCATACAACACAGCGATATTTTTAGCCTGTCTGGGAACTGGGAGTCATTTGCCTGTCACTGCAGAAAACCTTGGTCAAAATCCTGACTTGGGTCACAAGTGAATGTTTTACTTCATCTTGGCTCTTAGAAGATTTATTGTTAGACTGTTGCACTCTTTCCAAGGCTGAAATCACTGATCCCACAAAACACTAAGAGCCTTCAGTTCCCATTGGGAAAACTTGAAGTTGATGAGACTCAGCCTCTGAAGAGATTGTGCCATTGGATAGTGGCATGACAATGAATGAGGTGTCCTGGGAGTTCTGTGAAGAAACTTTCATTTGGTGGGCTCAGTTCTTAGCTGGTGTAAATTGCTGTGTGCTGACCCAATATTTTCTGTTTACTTGTACTCCCGGTCTGTATCCATCTCTTGTCTGCTGTCTTATTCGTAGATTGTAAATTTTTGGGGGCAGAGGACCATCTCTTTGTTCCCATGTTTCTACAGCACCTACCACAATGAGATCTTGGTCCATGATCAGGTCTCTGCAGCACTGTGGTAGTACAGATAATTTATAATAGAGTCTGCTATCACTCTGCCTTGTCCTAACTGTTTTCTCAAGAAATAGAAAAGGGTTATTTTTTTAAAGCTAGTGTTCAGTAACCAAAAACACTCTCATGATGGCATACCTTACATATGGACGTGTGAGGATGGAGAAAACACCTTTCAAGAGATTAATTTTACACCAACTGTGAGCACAGCCTTTAAATGGCTAAAATGGCTCACTTTCACAAAATGTGGCAACTGGATATACTATCCCTTTCCTACACAGCCTTCTTATGAACTAGTGGACTTGAAACTTAAATGAAACATGCCCCCCAAAATAAAACCACTGTATATTAACAAGAAAAATACAAGTACAATAGTGCTCACTTTTTAAATAAAACTAGGTCTGCTTGATTCTTGTGGCAAGACTGTTATCCTCAGTGAAAAGCCTCTTCTCCACTAGGGTCAGAATTCACCAAATCTCTTTTCCCCAAAGATTAAACCTGAAAGGATATAAATATTACATAGAGAAGGGTGAAAATGATACTGCAGTGTGTATGGCACCATGCAATAGTTAAATAGGACTGCAGAGAAGACCTGACACAGACGTGTTGGATTATAACAGCATAGTTTACTGTATATGTAAAACATCCAGTTTAATTATAGGGATTTGTGTAATCATCTTTTATGTGGTCACAGCAGACATAAAGCCCTCATTGAAACCGATGAACAAGTATATATATTTTATCTGGGTTTTTTTGGTAAGGTGTGACACACTTGATCAGTGAACAAAATTGATTCCCTAATCAGAATCTGTGTTAGGATATCCAGTTACAGATGTGTGCAGCTCTCTCTCAGTATGCATCTTTGATTCATGTGCTAATTGTGTAGGTCCTTTGGGGGAGTACAGCAGGGAAGCAGTGTACTTCCTGATTAATGCTGGGGAAGAGACATGCAGTGCTCAGTGGATAGCAGTTAAGCATCTCTAGTCCCAGCTGAGAATATGGTTCCATTATCTCCCAGCTGCATAGACAATCCATAAAGGCCTGTTCTGCCTGGCTGATCAGCGTAGTGGAAGGAGTGACTTGCTGAGAGCTGAAATCTTTGTTTGATTTGCTGTAAAATGTAAAAGAAACTGGGACATTTTACTTTACAGTTCTGTAAGTACCAGTTTTTCCTCTAAAGCTGCATGTGAATGTGACTTTGCCCAATGCATTTGATTTTCTATTCCAGTGCTCTTTGTTGAATCTAATTGGTGAGACGGGTATAATCTGTTTAGAGCTTGCAGTTTTCTTTGGCTCCTTTATACAGGCATGTAATTGATTCATATAAGCAAATTAGTTGTCTTTTTTTCCCAAATGCTTTTTATGAACATTAAAGATCTCGCTACATAGGTAGTATTGTGTTTTTCAAAGGCTCGTGTGAGACATCTTAAAGCAGGCATTTTAGTCTTTTACAGTTTTTCTATGCATATCAATGACAAAAGTATGACCAAAAATTATTTAGCTGAAACAGGTGTTTGTATTCTGTATTATAATGTAGAAAATACTTGTTGACAAAATAGTTCATTCAAGCTGCCAGCTTTCTGTCTTCCCCATAAACACAGTATGAGAAAAGAGACGTGAAGTGTTCAGTGAGTTGCAAAGTGCTTTAAAACTTTCTTTTTAAAATATACATGCATATGTATAATGGAATGCCTGTGATATTGATTAATTTCACTTAAATGTTGAGGATTGAGTTAAAATGTAAGACAAGCATGTGCTATATACAGTAAGAATCTCATTTTGTTTGCAAGGCATATTCTGAACACAGATCCGACTAACTGAAATTTGGAGTCAGTGTTTTATTTATTTTTAGAAAAAGATGCAATATATCAACATGCTTTATATAGCCCTGATTACTGTAATATCTAAGCAGCTATCATGTTAATATATGTCATTTACAAAGAAGTGATAAGTTTTTGCAGTGACTTGGAATTTATAAGTGACAGCAGTGGCATTAAAATGAATATCAGTATTAATATTATTTTTTTCTGGCTTTCATGGGCTTTGTCTTCCAGTTCTATACATTTATGTAACATGTGGCTTTACATACAGTGCCCTTGGACTACTTGTGCTATAGGTCAAGCCCTGGAATAGATTAAAGTAATTCAAAGTTGTTCTGATTTGAAGGGTAGAATAGTCAGACATGCTGAATGAAATCCTGTGATGCAGAAGGTACATAAGGAGTGCAAATATTTTTTTTTTCTGTATAGGCAATAAGTCTCAAAGCTGAGAAAACCACAGGCTGTGAAGTATGAAAGTGTCTTGCTGGTGAGGACAGAGTATGTTCTCATTAGACTTGGTTAAGGGGAACAGCACAAGAAAGAGTAGAGTCACAATAGATGGCTACCTGCGGTAGTACAGATATTCTCCGATCCTAGGGATCCAGGGAGAAAATAAGGAAAATAGCATCTCCTCTTTCTAAATGTTATAGAGAATGAATACAGTATTTCCGTGTGCCGTTCATATGCTGGGATTTTAGTGTGGAGGTTTCTGCTTCCATGGAAAAGGGTAAGTCTGAATTAAGTATTACAGAAAACATGTTTAAGGTTAATTGTTTTCAGCAACTGCCTCCTAAGCATTTTTTTTCCATAATTGAAAGAAGAACGTGTCCTTATTTCAAAATAGAAGGCATCTCCAATGAGCCCCGCTGTAGAAAGAGCTACATGGGTATTATGATAATTTGTTTCTTTAGTAATGGTGTTATTTCAGCATTTCAGTAATGATTATGAGCACATGCAGCATGAAATGTGATATTGCTTTAATATGCGTTAGCTAAACCAATGTACTTAGTTATCTGTCAGCCTTTTGCAAATAAGTGTATGTTTTCATAAAAATGAGAGCTGTCATCTTCATTTGTCTCAGGTTTTTACACTGGGAGATTTGTTTGCTCGAACTTGACATCCTAGTCAAACTTCCCTAGCACATTTAAAGTTTACTGTTTTGCAACTATACAGCGTGATATCTCCAAAGATTTTGTGTTTTTTTTTTCATAGCTCTTATTTAGTTTTCAGTTTACTTTAAACTTAGAACTAAGATGTGGAGGAGAGTACGAGCTATGTGGGAATGTTCACTGTTCTTTCTTAGCCTCAAGAACAGATATTTTGAATATTAGTGAGCAGTGTTTGCACTTACTGATTTTTGTAATGTTTCTAATAATTTTGGGAGATTTGAAAATTTAAGCATCTGACTGCAACTGTGATGGAGTAGTCAGAAGCAGCTATGCAAAATATCCAAAAAAGGAGCAGAAATATACTCGTGGAAGGCAAAATTGAATTACGGACCATTGTGCAGTTTGTTGCGTAGTGCTAGCACACCTTGTGGGCAGGTGTGAACTTGAAACAAAGGGTTTTGATTTCGATCCAGATTTGCTTAAAAATGTATAAGCGGGAATTAAAAGAAAACTGAAATGCCAGCAATGCTGCAGAACAACACCCCAGCAATTATTATTGTCCATACTGAGTAATCAAGTGGGGGAGTGGTTTTACTGGTCTTGTAAATAATAATGCTTAAGCTTACAGCCCTGGGTCAGCAAGATACTTAAACGTGTGTGGTTTTTAAGCACATGGGTTGAAGTCAGTGAGACTCCTTATGTGCTTAATGTTAAGTTTGTGGTTAAGCACTTGGTTGAATCAGGGCCTTATATAGCACTTTCTGTATGAAATTCTCAAAGTGCTCCACAAACTAATGAAATACGCCTCACAAGGCACCTGTGCCCTGGCTCAGCATTATTATCACTCTTCTACAGACGTGGAAATTGAGGCACAGACTCACTTGGCAGAGACTTGCTCAAGGTCACAATACAGCAAGTCTGTGATGCAACCAAAAGTGTAAACCTTTGCACCCAGTTTCTAGTCTCCTGTTCTAACTACTGGTCACTTCTGATGTACAAAAACAAAACAAAACCACTTGTTGTAACAGTGCTTGTTACTTTGATCACTTGCATAGTTAGTGTCTCTCCACAGCATTAATTAATTAATTAATTTCCATATAAAACAAAAGAAACTTTAAAAAAACATTGCACTGATTATTGCAACTTAAAAATATGGCATAAAATTGCCAGAACAATAATAACATTCATCTTTTCAGCGATACAGACCTTGCTGAATGCCAAATAAGTCATTACCCATTTGTTTCTCAGAAGTGGAGTTGTACATGGGGAATCTTATTTCTCTAATGTTAAACTATTGACATGACAAAATTAGGTCAATGCAAATTATTTGCTAAAAATGGGGACGTAACACGATTTGTTGCATATTACAATTTCTAACCCAGTAGAAGTTTTAACTCTGAAGCAACTCAGATGAGCTAATGTTGCTGCTCCCTCCACCCCCTTACTGCCCCCCCACCCCAGAAAATAATAATCCTGGGAAATACTTATGATGCATTGATTATGGCTTTATAGTAAGTACTTTCAAACCTGTGGTTCTTATAGGATCCTACTTTAAACATATAGTTACTGACATCCAATTGTTGCTTCATCACATGAGGATATTTTAAAATGAGCATTTGTTAAGTAACTTTAAGAAGATCAGATTACTGTGATTTAGTTTTCCACAGGCTAATTTGTTGAATGAAAGAAAGAAAGAGAAAGAAAGCTAGTGGAGAGTGTAAATTTGTGCCTGTACTTTACAACCAAATGGCAACAAGAAATTATTTAATGAACACTTCCTTAAGAGCTGATGGACACTGATTCTCACTAGCATTCAATGCTTGCGTGCTGAAGAGAAGGAATATATGTAATATAAAACAGAACAATGCAGTATTTTCTGGATGCTATGAGTGCATGGCATACAACTGTATGTAAATATGCACAAACTTCTTGAGAGATAATGGCATTATTTCAGGTTTGCTGTACTATACTTAGGAATTCTAAATTCACCTCTTATTAAAGTTATATAGTGTAACATACTGAAGCAGGAAATAGTTAATTTTTTATGAGATCAATGCAATATGTGAAAATCATTTGCTTTTGATTTCCCAAGTATCAGTATGCTTGCTGGACAGCACAGAACCAATTAAGTGAAAGAAGCGATGCAAGATTATCTGTACAGTTTTTGTCATTGCATTCTTCCTCTCCATCCAGGAAATGAATTTCCATTTTAAAGTATAATATACTCTTATCCACATAGTCTCACTCTTATGTAGAATAGAATGATGACAGACAGGATTTCTTTACACTGTTAATTCTTTAGCTGCAGTCTTATCTATTTTCTTCAATGGCATCATTCATTTGGGTTAAACCAATGAATGAGAAGATTTTGGAAACACAGTTCAATATTGGTTAGTTAATGGTTCCAATGGTGTACCAGACAGTTTTATTGTATTGTATGAGAAAGCTATAAATGATAGGTAAGACATGGCTGTATTTACGCAAGGACCTTCTGTTAGAGTCCCTTTTTTTTCCTATAATTAAATGGTACATGTTCTCAAGGAAGGAATATAGTAGTAGTTTTGTATATAAAGTAAAACAGGAGTAGCTTGTTTTTCAGCAAGGGAAAGGCAGTGATTTAATATTAAGAGGAAAGCATCAGAAGAACTGCAAAGAAATAAAGTATATCTTATGGCAATATATAGAATGCAGTGCTGTAGATTTTAGAGGAGATGGCAGAATTTACAGAAGCTGACTATCCCAGGCAGTTGGCAGAAGGGACTAAAGAAGACAGATTTAAGACTTGCCAGAAGGAAACCCTATATCAGTGGGTAGATTCAAGTGCCCTGCAAAGGAAATGTAAATAAGGCAGTAGAATCTGAGAGTTCTGTGGTCAAATGATATGCACAGAAACAGCTTCAATCCAAGGAGGGAAGATGTGGTGTGTATGGAAAAATATCAAATATAAAACCACTGGGACAAATTCAGAAACAGCTGCCACATGCATTGGTAAGTTACTGTGTAAATGATTATGAAATTTGAATAGCTCGTAGTGAGATGTTTAAAAATATTGTTTCCTTTAGCTGCTTTTTGATACCTAAACATTTTAGTAAAATTACTGTGTATGCTTTTAAAAAGATTTAAAAAAATAAAAACTACTACTCTGTGGGTTACGGTGATACTAGAAGTGCCCTAGGATTCTGCTTTAGAAACACAGAATCTCCCTGCAAGGTTAAGTGAATGTGGTTGCCTGATAGGTGTTACTAAGCAGTTTTCAGTGTTGCAATGTTGTAGCCATGTCAATCCCAGTATATTAGGGAGACAAAGTAGGATAATATCTTTTATTGGACCAACTTCTGTGCATTTCCCAGACCTGAAAAAGAGCTCTGTGTAAGCTCGAAAGCTTGTCTCTCTCACCAACAGAAGTTGGTCCAATAATAGGTATTACCTCATCCACCGTGTCTCACTAAATAATAGGAAATTTGTACATATAAAGTACACTTTCTAGTCTTGGGAGCATATTATTTGAATGAGTGATTCAAACTGAAGTGTGTGTGTGTATGTATAATTATATCACAAATATGGAAAATGTGTTTAGTTAGCAAAAAACCATTTTCTAAACCATTTGTATTGCTTTTGCTGAGTCTGAGAATCAAAACCATAGTAATGTATCTAGGTGCTATAGACATTTAGTAAAATGTTGTTTGCCTTCTGGACATATTGTTAATGAACGAGGTCAGTCATTAGGCACAGTAATTTGAAAGTGGTTTCTTGTTCTGCTTCTTTGGATTTTTGTACGTTCAGGCACCTTTTTAAAGTAGAAGAGCTGCTTGCACAGAAATAATTTCATGACACTAAAAGAAATCCTTAGGGTGGCTCTCAGAACAGAGTAAATATTGTGATCAAATATGGTTTCTAGGGAGTGTAAGTGATGTATGTTGCAAAAGCAGATTCTGTAATTCGAAGATTTCTGTTTGTCTTCTTCAGCTATTGATATATTTATGGAGTGGGAAGATGCAATGGCTAAGAGATACTCCTGGGTCCCGCACACTCCCTGCCCTGGCAATACCCCCTTTGGGAAAACTTATTTACTACTATAACCTCTCTTAAATTATTGCATTTCTTGTTGAAACTATGTAGAATACAGTGCACTTAAAAATTACATATGTTAGATAACTCTATAGCTACATTTATATGAGAGAAAGCACTTAGAAGCCTTATTCCCATGCACTTTCAATGACATATAAACTACTACCTGCCTAATAGCCAGATTTTTAAAGGTATTTAGGTGTCAAAAGATGCAGATAGGCTTTAGTGGCTTTTCAGAGTCACTTAAGTGCCTAACTCACATTGATTTCTATTGGTGTAAGGTACCAGTTTGCTTTTGAAAACCCCACTAGATGTTCATGTACATCTTTAGGTGTCTAAATACCTTTGCTAGTCTGGCCCTAAGACTCTTGAAAATGGGACTTGAAAGCCTAAACCACTTAGGTACTTTTGGAAATGTTACCCAGAATCTTTGATTATATATTTATTTATTGGCCTTACGGAGTGAAGTGTTTCAGTGAGTCTTATGAGTCGATTTCTTTCATTTATGACATCCCTTGTTCTACTCTTCGGATGAAGTTTAGCTCCACTGTTTCTCTAGCTAAGTTTGTTGGCATGAACTATGTTTCTGTGCAGAAAGAGTTCAGAGACTACAGTATTATTGGTATTGTCTTTGTGGTTGTTGCTTTTGCCAATCACAGTGGTTCTGGGGTTTCCCAGCACAAGCCTGGGCAGGAAATACATTAGTTGCTCCAGTAATTCTATAGTTCCTTCTCTTGGCGATCTGCTAACCAGTAGTGGGAGTTGTGCTTGCAGGGAGGTGACAAGGTAGGGATGCTGTAGGTAGCAATCCGTGGTCTTGGGATTGTATTATCCTTCATTTTTTGATGGTAGCTATCACTTTACAGAAGACAAGTTGCCGGCTCACTGGTCTCCACTGCCGGGGCACTATGCTGGTTCAAAAGTAGTAAGGCTGATAATCACTAACGGATATGGGCTATTCTATTTCCAGGTCAACCAACAAAAACAGAATTGATACTAAATGTACACTATAACCACCTTGATGCGTATTTTATTCCACAACTCCTTTGTTTCACCACTTCCTGAATTGTTTGAACTGAGTAGGTTGAAGTCCTGCATGAGATTTGAGCTAGCCATTGAAAATTATTTATAGCAGACAGCTCTCTTTTTGCAATGTCCAGAGATGGAAGATTCATGTAAGATTAATTGTGTTGGAAGGTGCTTGTGTTTCTTCTAGCGGTAGAAAAGTGGGGTTTGGTATCTTTATATAGAATGTGCCTCAGAATTCTCACTAGAAAATCCCAAATTTTCACTGTCAAGGCTATTATTAGCAGTTCCCAGGATATTGATGTTGGCAGCTTTGTTTGACACAGAAAGGAGATGAGTAACGGAGTAGTCCCTAGTATTAAAAGATTAGGTCACTGTAAAATATATATTTGTTACATACTGTGTATCTAATATTGTGGTCTTAAGGGACAAGGGGATGTTAGGTAGATTCTGATTCCCTGACTCACAGTAAAAAGAAACACTGCACTCCACAAATAGTCCCATTGAAATCTGTGGGATAACTCATGGGGTAAGGTGCTATTATATGAGAGCAAGGCTATCAGAATCTGCCCGTAAATGTGCACCTGCGATTTTTTGTTAATGATCAGTTGTGGTCTCTCAAGTATTCAGACCTAATTTTGCCCTCAGCTATGGAAACTAAGGACCCCATTTTCACGATCATCTGTGCCTACCTGATTGGAGTCTCCATTTGCTGACACATTCTAGGTTTTGTGGGCATATTCAGTGGTGATTGCAGATTTTAAGTATAAATAGAATACACTTTTAATGAACCATTTTGAAAAAATTAAACAAACAAGGCAAAACCTTATGTGACAGGTAAAATTACAATGTTTATAATGTTTCCAAAATTGGTTTCTATCTATATAGGGTCATATCCTCAGCTGGTATCAAATGGGATAGTCCATTTAAATCAAATGAGCTATGTCATTTTACACCAGCTGAGGATCTGACCCAGATTCTTTAGAACAAAAGCGTACCTCCTTACTGTTTCTTAGTAGCCTGGAAACTCCTTTTATGCTAAGTGGCAGATTGCCTGGTATCAAATTGATGAAGTATTTTAAAGTTAAAGATCTATACACAGAGTGTTAACAAGGTTGTTGGGTTTTCCACAGAGACACTAACAAATGATTCAGTCTTAAATATCAATTGATTTAGAATATCTTTTAACCTTACGTCAATATTAGGGCTTAGTATAACTCTTCCACAAGAAATCTATGATGTGATCTTTGTACTTCATGTTAGAGTGCATCTTACATACATCCTATGTTATATTAAATATAATCTCTTTCATAAATTATCAGACATTTTTATCCATTTGATTGTATTGTTTAGATTTTTCTAATCACAAACATGTATCTGTGGCATTGGTAACCAAATACTCAAGCAGCCAAGACTTTAGAAACTTGCTTTTGTATTGTGTTTTGCAATCTTTGCAGCATCTTTTGACCAGCCATGCTTCCAGTGCTATCAGTAAAGAACTATGTTCTTCTCAATTCTCACCAAGCTATGCCAGTTTCTATACCCAGGTCAAGATTTTCAGACTAGATTAGTGATTTTGGGTCCCCAATTTAGCATATCTTATTTTCAGAAAGTGCTGAGCATCTCCCCTCTGAAAATTAGTGTCCTGGAAGGTGTGTCAAGTTAGGCACTCAGAATAGCTTAGTCACATCTGAAAATCTTGCCCCAGTTTTTAGGTTCTACTTTTATACTGGGCCTGCACATTCTTGGAGGACATATGTATTATGAAAAATCCACTGTGCCTAGGGATGGGTAAACTCATGCTGAATTTCAAACCCACTCAAACCTTATAGGTTTGAAAGTCTTACTTGATTATTTTTAGCTTATAGTCCGCTTATTAAAAGCTGGTGGGGATGGAAAGAGTAGAGAAGAATCTCTTAGGGGAAAATATAGAGAGACTGATTTTTTTTTCTTTAAAAAAGAGGAGATAGAATGGGGAGAAGAAATATAATGAAAAAATAAATACAGTAAACATCTCACATATATGTGGCAGTGAAATCTGTGTGATAAATTGTTTTTAATATTCACCTTTGACCACTTCACCTTCACTTTCTCACTAATCCATCTCTTTTGCTACTACAGGGTACTTCCAACATTCCAAACCTATGAAAAGCCTGACACAAATGTGTCAGTCCATCATAGCCCTTTAAAAAAGAATATCACTGGTCTGAGGGCCAATTCAGATATCCTGGACCAATGTCAGGGTTAAAGTCCAATTTCTCTCATCGTATCAGGATTAGAAACAAGAGGATGTTTCCAGCTTTCCCTTGAGTTGTACAGCACTTGATTCTAGGGTGTGAGTTCCCAAAATATCAAACCTTAAACTTATAATAATAATAATATATATATATATATATACACACACACACACACAAGGCATTTTCTATACCACTTTAACATTATGTATGAGTTATCATTTTCCTCTCCTGCAAAGTCCTGTACAGTTGAACCCCATAATAACCAAACTTTGAATGTGGAGGAATCTGACAAGTTGTACTAACTCTCTGATTTTTCCTCTGTAAAATATGTGGCACGTACAGAAGACAGGATGGTGTGACAGATTTTACTGGCAATCACCTAGGCCATTCCCAAATAACTCACTCAGAGCTTCACCACTTGTGTGTAACCCTTCTATCTCAAACTCATGCTGGACAAAGAACACAGTAACATATTTTGCCATATATGGAGAGCCAAAATAACTTAATACATAACATAGATTTCCTTTTAACTAGTTGACCCACCCACTGATTTAAAGTACCGGAGAAAAAAGTGTGCAAACTCAAGCAAGTTGGAGCTCTTTTAAACTGACTGGATCACCTACTGTTAATTGTGATTGTTTATAAAAACAAACAAACAAACAAACAAAACCTCAATTAATGAGCTCTCATGGTTTTTAGGCAGGTTCGGGCTGCCATCACATTTGCTGAAATATTTTTTTAGACTTATTGTAGGTGGGGAGAACAACTTCTTTTTTTTAGAGACAGAAACAAGAAACTCTGACTTTGGAATTTATTATCTATGCTCTCGGTCTAGAGTATGTTTTTTCCCAGGGAACTTTATTTTCCCATACACAGTATGTTGTATGAAGTGACCAGGGTCTGCTAGGAGCTTTACATCCTGTGGCTACCAATAAAAATGTTTATTTTTCTTCTGCGTATTGCATATTTCATTGCTGCTAGTGACAACTCTAGGGCTAGAGAGACACTTACTTTTCCCTGCTATAGTGACATGATGACAGCTGCCATGGGAAGGGGAAAAAATAAAGTGATTTTTCAAAGTTCTCCAGATGAAGGTATATTCAGTGCTCTAGTTTAAGGAAAGTTGCTTCAGGTGACAGATTTTGGAGAACTCAGGGCATATCTCCGCTGCAATTAAAAACTTATGGCTGGCCTGTGCCTGTTTGCTCAACCTAGAGGGCAATTTAATTGCAGTGTAGACATTTGGGGCACAGTCTAGAGCCCAGGCTTTAGGATCCTGTGAGGTGGGAGAGGCCCAGAGCTCAGATTGCAGCCCAAGTCCAAATGTCTACACCACAACAAAACAGCCCCTTAAGTCGAGCCTCACAAGCCCAAGTCTGCTGGCACAGGCCAGCTGCGGGTGTCTCCTTGCAGTGCAGACATACCCTTAGTGGTGTGAAGGCAAAGGGTCCTTTTTGGACCATGCACAGTCCTATGGAATGTGACTTTCTCATCTAATTTATTGATGTAAGCAGAGTCAGGATGAGCTCTACCCTGTCACCTGGTGGAAAGAATTTCAGAGAGTGTATTTGCATAGGCACACCTACCCCATCTGGCGTGGCCCACAGAAGCCTGGAATGGTTGTTTTGACAGCTCTGGGATCCCCAGTTTCTTTGCTGTTGGGGTGGGAGGAGTAGAGTTTGTCACCCTGATTGTGTGAATGGGGAGCTGTGGGACTGCTTTGTGACAGAAATGACTCAACCTCAGTTGGGTAGTACTTGCTAGACAAGGGACATGGGTTCCAAAACCCAGTGAATTGAGAGAGGCTAGGGACAGGTATCTGTGCCTGGTGGTGTAGGCTCCTTGAGGAGCCAGAAGCACTAGTTCCACCCACTCCTCTCTCCACTGTGGAATGTCAGAGTTGATTTTTTTATTCCCTTAAGAATCTAGATACAGGTTACTGAGCTGAACTCACTTTGGGCTAATGGTGCACTAGCACTGGGGCTCCCCTACTATGTGCTGAGATCACTAAGAGTTGAAATCACTAAAGAGCTGGAATTACTGAGCTGAGAGCACTGAGTATTGTGCTAACTAGTGGGGGAGCCTGAAGCTATACTGCAGAACATAGCAGCTGGCAGAGTGGAGTGGAGCAGTTTGTGGGGACGGCTGGAGCGGATCATGGGACAGCTGGTGGAGCAGAGCAGCTGGCAGAGCGGAGTAGCTATGGGACAGGTGGAGCAGCCCATGGAGCGAGCAGAGCTGAGCAGTTTGCGAGGATAGCTGGAGCAGCTCACAGGATAGCTGGTGGAGCAGAGCGGCTGGCAAAGTGGAGCGGAGCAGTTTGTGATGACGGCTGGAGGAGTGGAGTGGCTGGTAAAGCGGAGCAGTTCATGGAGAAGGCAGAAGCAGAACCCCACGGAGAGGCAGGGCAGTTGGCCCTGGACCACGTAAGGTGCCCCTTTCTACCCAGGCTGGGGGGAGGGACCTCTGCAGATAGACTCTCGAACTTTGGGGCTGCACTGACCCAGGACAGAGACTTTTGGATTGTGGGACTTTTGGGACTGAGGGTGATTTGAGGGTTGCTGGACTCAAAAGCCCAGGGAAAAGGACATGGCCCAATTTCCTGGTGTGAGTCTTTGTTCACGGTTTGGTCTAGGAACTCTAGTTGAGGTGTTTTCCTAATTTAATGCTTGTCGTTTGTCTCATGTAATTAAACCTTTTCTGCTACACCGAGACTCTGTGCTTGCGAGAGGGGAAGTATTGCCTCTTTGAGGCACCTAAGGATGTGCGTAAGATTTTCCCAGGTCACTGGGTGGGGGCTTAAGCTGGTTTGGCATTGTGTTATTGAAACGGAACCCCTGGATACTGAACCCGGCCCTTGTTGCTGCCAACTCAGAGGGGCAGAAGGGTTACATTAGAGATCATTTTTTGCTACCTTCCATTGTTCATGTTGCAATAAAACAGTCATCTGACATATGAAAGGGGCTTGTATGAGTCCAGAAGTGTGAGAGAGAGAGAGAATGTGAAAAAAATGGAGGAGCAGTCCTAAGTCAGCCTTAATTTATGCGGAGCACTGCATGGGATGTCACAAATCTTGGCAGAATTAATGGAGTGTCTTTAAGATAAACGGTTCTTTGTAAAGGTTTCTGAAAAGCAATATTCAACACCAAATATTTTTAGTACCAGGAACTTGTGTTTCCTTTTCTATAGGGAAATGTTTTCACTCTGGTGAGTGTAAGAAAATTCTTCTTCCCATTTCCACCAAGTCTTTCCACTTCCCTCAACTGGAACAAAATTAGTAAGAGTAAGTGAGGTAGAAAGAACTCAAAATCTTGGGAGAGCTCTCCAGAAAAAAAAGTTCTGCAAAGTTCTGCTCCAGTTATTACCAGTGTCCAATGCAATGGTACCAAGCTGTGTTTTTCAGTAGTGCTTAGCACTCTAAAAACTGTTTGCATAGATTGTTCTTGAAAATCATACAGAGAATGCATCTATGCTGCTGCATAAAACAGTGAGAAAAAGAGTGCGTGATCCATATGTGTATCCAAAGAACAATATAAGAATGGAACTGCTCAAAACAGGCTTAAATAAAAACGGCATAAAACTTCACCCTAAACTCAAACCAGATTTTTAGACTTGAATGTATTTTCTTTAACAATTTGGTTCTGGCTTGGTACAGACATGCTATTCTGAGCATACAAACTGATTAACTTTTTGAAGGTGGGGGTACCATGGATATTAAGAAGTTTTGATTAAAAAGTAACTTTCGATGGTATGGTCTCAATCACAAAAATAGCTTTCTACTTTGTTCATGATTTTCCTCATGATTTCTTTATACAGTCCCAATAAAATGTGCAGATATTAGCACTCAGCATCACAGTAACGGAAAAATTATATGTGATGGGAATGACATTGCCTTATCCTAAAGAGATGTCCTTTAGACCCAGATTCTGGCATGCTTACTCATGTTGAGTAATACATAGCTTCACAGGAAGTCCCATTGATTTCAGTGAGGTGGGCAAAACAGAGTGCACACGGTAGCGATCTGGGAATAGTATAAATTCAAGAAATATGTGCATCTGTCCTAGATGAGTTGTGATATCCTCACCAGAGGACCTGTTTCATGGATTGGTGCTATCTACTTTTAGCAGCAGAGTTGAATACTTCTCATTACAAGGAGTTTATTTGTTGCGTATTTGTGGGCAAGATCACTTGGATTTAGATTAAGCTAAATAAAAGTGGTCTTACTTTCATAAGTGCTGAATTATCCCTGGTTTCCAGGTCATTTATCATGGATCATCTGAGTCTCTTGAGCTAATAGTTACTAGTTTAATTGTCATGGGACTGGAGGCAGGACATTTCAGTGAGAGGTTCTTGACCATGGAACTCTCTTCAGATCTTGTTCTTTCAGGTAACACTCCAAGACCATTGTCTGGCTACATCAAAAGAAAGACAGGAGACATTTGACATGGGTTTAATCAAAACACAACTTTATTATTAGATGTCTGGGACTACCCAGCAGATAAAAGTGTAGAGTGCCGATAACTCCATGTTTATTACTGAATTACTTGGGGGTTCTTACTAGCTCCCCATCTTTTTCCCTTCATGTCTCTCCAACAAATGGATTGCCGGGACCTTACCATCCACCCCACCTCACAGGGAGGTTAAGGTTGGCTATACAAATGGGGGGTTGGCTCCCTGCATACCAATCACAGTCGTTCCCAACCTCCCGCATTTGTTCCTTTAATGAACACCTCTTTTAAGTCCTTTTCCAAGCCATTTATCCGATCACTGTATACCTTTCCTATGGAGTACCTGCACTGGACATCTGCCACAAGGAGGCACCAGCAATTAGGTTGGCTGACCTGCCCCTCCAAACCCAGTTGGGTTCCCAGACATCTCTTACTGCCCCTTTTTATATTGGCCAAATGGGCTCCAAGGCTTTACAGGGGAACCCTATCCTCCCTGAATAATGTGGTGCCCCAGGATGCCCAAATTGCTGAGCCTTTTACGACCCCGAGGGATTTGACCACTCCTGTTAGAATCTGTTGAGCCTTGTCCCCGCAGGTGTTGTCACATGGCTCCCAGCCAGACCCTCCGTTAATGCATGTCCGACAACATGGACCTGCATTAAGTCCCTTCTTGTTCTGGGCAGTAATGGAACCCCTTTACACATTCCCATATAGTGTTCTCCAACGTGTGCCACATCATGTCAGTCACTAGTGGCATCAGCTGGTCCAATAAAATGCTGCTTCTTCCATGCCAGCACAGACTTGCCCCGTCACTGGACCTCGGTTGCCAACCCCTAAAGGCCACTAGGACATCTGCTTATGTGCATAAGAAAAACAATCCTGTGCCCACAGATCAACACCATTGCCTCCATGGCCAGTCTTCCAACATTGTTCTGCTTCCACATGGAGCCATGCAGCTGAGATGTGCTGAAGTTCACTCCTGCTTCAGCCTGTTCCGTGTGAAAGAGAGCCTTTAGGTGCAGAGCTGCCAATTTTAAACTCTGCATTCCTAGGAGATGAGTCAGCAACCATGCTGACACTTTTGCAGCAGTTTTCATTCCCTCCCTCCCCCCTAGCCATAAAGCACTGTTCCCTTCATTCAACCAGCCAGCTAATTACCTCCCTGCTTAAATGTGCAGGGCAGTCATTCGTTCATCCAGACCATTCTTCCAAAAGAAAACAAGTTGATGGATTGGATGTCAAGGGCTTTTGGGGGGAGTCCATTTGTTGACCCTAACTATTATTTTGACATCAACTGTACATGAGCCCAAAGCACTAAATACACATTTGCCTATAAAATGAAAGCGAAAAATGTTAGTGAAGCTAAAAGATGTTAGATGTCACATGACTCTTCAGGTGTAGACCACATTACGTAGTTATTCAATACAAATATATACCTATATCTATATAACTGTCGATCTGTCTCTCTATATAGATGCTTCTAAGCATTTATCCCTTTGGGTGTATATGTGCACTTTCCTTTTCCCCAGGTTGCTAGGATATATTTTTCTTACAAGATTTGTCACTATTTTTTATGATCTGAAAATGGAATTGGAAGAATTGACTTTCTGTCTGACGTTTGAAGGAATATTGAAAAGAGAAATTGTTAAGGATTAAATAATTTGGTCCTCAAAATACCATAGTAAATTAATTTGAGGTTGTTTTGGTCTGTATTTTTTTTTTTAAATGTTGGATGAGATGAAAAAATATTTGGCCAATCTGTGTTATTTCTGCACTGTGAAATAATTCCTTCTCCTGTACATCTATACTGGGGTGATTTCATTTTGAATTCCAGCAGTTTGATTAATATTTGCTCAATTCACATGTAGCAAGGCTAATCAAGTGAGCTTCAAAATGTAATAATGTATTGCAGAAGAACTACCTCCAGTTTCATCCATAGTCTTTCATGACACTTCTCTTAGGAAAAAGTGATACATTATCCCATTCGGAGCAAAATTCTGACTGACTAGGCCCTTTGCTCCTTTGGATTCACAGATTCTACTCTCCCTCTCTGCTACCTGATGGGACTTCCAATGGTGATGGCTTGCATCTTTTGGAGAATATAACCACAGACTCAGAATGGGCCTTCAAAATGTATGCCTGTGCATTTCATGTTTTGGCAGGTAGCAGTACTGGCAGACTATGCAGGGGGGCTTGGTTTGCCAAAGTGCAAGCACACATTAATGATACTTTCATAATAGTATCTATATATGCTGGTTTGGGGGATGATCTGGCTCAGTGCCAGCATTTATTACTTGCTCTGAGTTTAGCCGTTTCTGTGTTTATTTGTCCAATAAATTTAAAATATTTTTGCTTGTAAGTGGATGTGGCCGCCCATAGTGCCCCTGCTGGACAAATGTTGCACTGCAAGGGCTCCCTGCACCAGTTTCCCTTCCTGAGGTGGGTTTCCTCAGCTCTCCACACACCAGTCAGTTCTGGAGAGGTGTCTTAACTCTCCAGCCAAGTCACAAAACAAGAAGTCTAAACTAAAAAGTCCTAATAAACAAAAAAAGTTCTTCTGCCCTTTGGGGCTTATCTTCAGGCTATGGTCTGGGCCCTATTCCTAGCCCCCTTCTGTGCTACCTTTGAGAGTCTCTTTCTCTGGTCTGGGCTAAAGTGTTGGCCCCAGGCTGGTTCCCCTTTCCCCTCCGAACCCTGGCCCAGTGCCTTTCACAGTAGCCTACCTGCCTGCTCTCTGTGGCTCCAACTACCAGACCGATCCCACTCTCAGTCCTTTTATAAGGCCCAGGTATCCATTAAGCTACCATCTGACTCTCCTTAGTCCTTCCCTCTTGGGCTGGAAGCAGCTGCTTATGTCACAGTTATGGCTGGCCCCATCTCCCCTTAAAGAGGCCAGTCACCCTCTGACACTGCTGCATTGATTGAAAGCTGAGAACTGCTAGATGAGTTTCAGGTTCTTTCAGTTGTAAAGGTCACAGTGCAACTCAGAGTGAGAGCTCCTGCAAAAGAAACCGGAAAAATCTGGTAAGCATTTACCCATCTCTAACACTGACACACTTCAGCCCATGTGATTATCACTGAACAGAGTTGCCTGCTGTGAGTTCACTGTCATTGTCATTCTCATGTGCAGGGACTTTAAAAAAAGAAATAGGATTCTTCCTTATACCTTTGTAGCCTTATGCCAGTTTTGTTCCTTTGCCATCTGTCTCTGAATTCTTCTCAGTGAGGCCCCATATCCTCCCTCACTCTTCCACTGCAGAAATTGAACACAGCATATCTGCAATACATATAGCATCTCTCTCGCATGTGTTCTCTGAAAACCTTGAATCTTATCCCAGCTTACTTCCTGCTGCCCAGTGCCTGGCTCATGTAACACCTCTGATCTGGCTATGTTACAAGCATCATCTTTATTGAAATATTTATCTTACTCCTAGATTATTTATGAGTTTTCTGGTTCTCTTCTAGTAATACTTTGAGTTGCCTCTGAAGAAATAGTATAGCCATGAAATATTGGGTGGGGGGTTGTTATGGGAATGCCTTTGGATGCTACTTTCATTTGATAAAAAGTAGATATTAAAGATGCTTATTTAATTTAAGTGTAGCGTTTACCATCTCTCTGTGTTTGGTCTATTGCCTCTCTATCTGTATATTATCTGCACACACAGCACCAGTTTATCTGACAAACTGTGATTTATCTCATGGGAATATTTTTTTTCCCACTAAATGCAAATAATATAACTGTTTGCACGATGGGGCTGATCCAAATGGTTTTCCATTAAAATCAGTAGTCTTTGGATCAAGCCTTAAAATGAGTTACTCCTACCACCATTCGTACTACAAGATATGGTTACTTATGGTGGTTGTAACTATTTTAATAGGAGAGAAATTAAAATACTCTCACTGTGATTTTAAATAGCTGGATTGAAGTTTATTATATGCAGTAAATTCTTATCTGGCTACTCAGAAGATCACTTTAATGTTATAGAATGAAAAAGCAAGAAATACAAAGAAATAAAGATAATCAGAATTACAGCCCCCATAAGTGAAATGAATTCCCCTAAGCTGGATTCCCAAGCCTTCCCCTTTAGCCTTAGCTCTCTTTCATTTTAGAGCCTCTTCTTTCAATTGTAAAGGTCACTTTTTGTTTCTTGTGTCACGGCTTCCAACACCCACACTCTCTCATTCATTCCCTTCCTCCCTCTCCCACCAAATATATATTTTTATCTCAGGTCCAAGGTCTCCTTCTATCTCCCACAGGTTTCTGTTTTGCTTCTAGGTTTCTCTCTGGGTGTGCACTTCCTGCTTCATGTGCTTAATCCTGTCTTCCCTAATATAGATTCTTATCCATGCTGCCCAGTCACTCTTAATGATTTTTGACATATTTAAGGGAGGAGTGCTTCCGTGTGCATTCTACTCTGATTCTCCTCTGGCAGGATACAAGTAACTCCCATCACAGTCAATGAGTTATAGCTGTATCCTGCGAGCGGCCCACCTGAAGAATCCTTTTGCATTAAGCCTGATCCATCTCTGGTTTCATAGCTGATGTGCCCTACTAAGAGTATTCTGTATGAAGAATTTCCTGAATGAATGCATGCATTGAAAAATCTTCCCATTTGATTATATTGAAACTTTTGACCTTTCCAGCTGAAGACTTGTCCTCCAGTGAGCTCAAGAAATTATTCACCTCTCAGAGACTGTTTTAGAAGGGATTATATAACCAAAGTAAAAACATACTTGAGGCATGAGGTGACACTACTGAGGTCAGGCATTAAGATCATTCTGTCTCTTTCATGCTGCAAAACCAAGAACAGAACCATGAGCTGCTAAAAAGTCTTACTTTATTGCTTGCCTTTATTCTTGCTATTGTGATAATTTTTGGAAAAGTTAAAGCCAGATCCTCAGTTGATGTGAGTTAAACTACACTGATTTACACGAGTGGAACATCTGGCCCTGAGACTTTAAGGTGATTCAGGGAAGTTTCAGGTCAATGAGTTTCAAACCTACAGAGATGAAGTGGGTGAAATGATTAGTCAAATGTATCTTTTCGTCCCCTTTTTTAATTCTTAATTCTCTGGCTCCAAGCTTGAGGTTTGAATCCTGTATCTAAAATCATTATTATACTTCTCTGATGGGTTGGTATTTGAACTCTTAAGGCTTTTTATTTTTTAAATTAAGTAGTTTTAAAACATTTAGTTGTTAAAACAATAAGGAGTTCTGTCAAATGTTGAAAATATTCAATCTGGGTTAACAAATATATCTACAGAGGATGAGCAACAGAAACTGTTGACCATGTCCGGAATTGAACTGGTACTTACAGCCTGTAGATAAAGAACAGATGAATCCTGAAAGGTTAAAAATTAGCACTCATAGATTATATTAAACCAGAACTTTGATGGGCAATAGAGAGGAGAATTTCTACTATATCAGATATGTTTTAGACATAATCTGACAGATTGTTGGAACACTCTCTGTTTGCAAACAATGGGCTCTTTAGTACTTTTATAGGGGAGTAGCCTACGTTGTAGAGTGGATACAGTGCTGCTCAGAGGATTCAGGGGGCCTGTGGCAAAGCAATTTCGGGGGTCCCTTCCATAAAAAAAGTTGCAATACTATAGAATACTATATTCTTGTGAGGGGCCCCTGCAGGGCCTGGGGCAACTTGCCCCACTTGCCCCCCTCCTCCCCGCTCTGGGCGGCCCTGGAGTGGAAACCCCATGCGTTTGCACCCACTGAATTTCCTCATAGACTTTAAGGCCAGAAGGGACCATCATGATCATCTCATGACCTCCTGCATAAGCTCACCAATCCACTTTGTATATGTCCATAACCTGTGGCTGTTACACTGATGTCCTTATATCTTGTTTTACATGCTTCAAGTTACAGAGAATCCACCATATTCTCTAGCTAAAACCAGCGAGTGACCTGTACCTCATGCCGCAGAGGAAGGCAAAATAAACTCCAGAGTGTCTATCAATCCGACTTGGGTGGGGGGGAATTCCTTCCCAGCTGCAGATATGGCAGTGAGTTACACCATGAGCATGTAGACAAGACCCACCAGCCAGATACCCAGGACAAATTCTCTGTAGTAGCTCAGAGCCCTCCCCATCTGTGGCCATTAGAGATGCTTGCTAATAGCAGTCACAGATGCACCATATGTCACTTTAGGCAATCTCATCATACCATCCCTTCCATAAACTTAGCAAAGTCAATCTTGAAACAAGTTAGGTTTTTGCCTCCACTGCTGCCCTTGGAAGGCTGTTACAGACCTTCACTCATAAGCATTTCGCCTGTGGAAGGTGGGGGAAGGATTTGCCACTCCGCAATGTGCTTAAACCCCCAAACCTGGGAATCCATTGAAATTCAGGGGTCTTGCCTTTGGCCTCCATACTATGCCCTTACTCCTGTCAGCTCTGCCCCTCTTCTCCTCTGTCTTCCCCACCATCAGTTTGCTGTCTCCCACCTGAACTGCTGGAACCCAACTCCTCCAGCCACTCTGAGCTCATCTTCACTGCAACATTTAGCTCAAGGGAGAGTAATCACATTGGGCACCAACTGGAGTTACACAGAGTGATTTGATTAGCAGCACAGAGTCACTGGACTAGCAGAGTGATTGGATTAGCTCTTGATGAACTGTTGCTGTTACATTCCTAGCTCGAGCATCAGTGTCCCTGGAGCTTCCACCCACTCGTCCCAATGGGCCAGCTGGCTCAAGCTTAAAGCCCCACTTAACTCAAGCCAGAGATTGTTTATGTGTGGACAGGAGTCGAGGTAGGGGTAACACCCAAGTTATAACTTTGAGCTAACTGTGCTATTAAGGCACACTGTGAATGACTTGGGGGAGGTGGGGTTCAGGAGAGCTGTGGAACATGTCAAAGATGTAGGACTTCCACACATTGTGGCTCAAGGAGAGAAGGGACACATAGAGTGGAAGTTAGGGATAACAGAAGTGTGTGTTTCTCTTCTCACACTGAGAAGCTATTATGCATAAATCAATGATGTATTCAGGTTTGCTTTCATCTGCTGCATATGACAAGAAAGCCAAGGGATTAATGTGACATCTCAACAAATCCTCTCACTGCCATGCAGCCATTCCTAAAATTCCATGCCGTTCAGATCATTTGACATTAAGTTCTCCACTGCAGAAATACTTATCTGGCCACGGGGTTGCTTCCTCCAATAATTGATATTCCAGAATGGGAAACAAAATAATCTTCGGTGCCCCCGCATTAGCATACCACAGCTGGCTGCAGAATACTTACCAGCTTGACAGCCTGTGGCTACGAGGGAGCACGCAGACAGTCTTTTTTTTTTTTTCCTAGCAGAAGCCAGTCCTTTGTGCAAGGATGTCTTTAAACAAATAAATTTCTTCTGTGAAAAATGAAAGAGGCAGAAAAAAGCAATAATATCACATAATCTGCATAGTCAATATGTGCAACTACAAGCACGTTTTCAGCCCTCTAATAGGGCATCATAAACATGCAGGATTTTATGGCATTCAGCTAAAGAATAGCTTACATAAATTAGATGAAATGCAATTTCTTTGTTTGCGGTCTGAAGTTTATTTTCTTTTTATGTTAGTAATTAAATCAGGGGGAAAATACTGCATCGTGGAATGTACCAAAGCATAGCCATGATTACATGAGGATACCATAGAAGTGACCTCCTTTTGCGCTGGACGCTGTGTAGATTGTATCTTTGGACTACCAAGCAAGATTCATGTGGCTAAGACAGGGTCATCCAGTCAAAAACAGTTTTGCGTGGTTGCCCTCCCAACTCGTCCAAGGAGCTTGGTGCCATAAGAATTATTGACTGGCTAGTCGGGGCTCAGTTGTGCTTTTGAAGTCACAGGCCTTCATTAGGGGGTGTGCAGAGGTTTATTGCCCCAGTGGGATGCATGTTTAAGGTGGAAAAACATTTCCAGGAGCTCCAGATACACAGGAGGCTCCATCCCTAAAAGGGCTGCTGGCCTCTCCTTTATGGTTTGCCAACTCCCGTAGCTAGTGGGAAGTAGGATATTGGTGGTCTCATTTCTCTAAGGTGGCTAGGTGCCTATTGCTGTAGGGAATGGCAGTTACTTTAAAATAGGCATTTTAAAATCTCCTGTGTCTGGACAGACCAGTATGCTGTTGTCACTACTGCCAAGTTCTGTCCACAAACCTCTGACAGTAACATGACTCCTATGGTTGCCACTTGAGAAGCAGGGCTCTCTTTCCTCTATATATTGTGCCACAAGGGATTTGCTTCTTAAGCAAGGTTAAATCAGCTAACATCACAGAGCATGGCTAAGCAATTCCTATCGAGAAAGGATGAAGGTCCTTTTTGCTCTTTAGTTCAAAGATACTGAACGTTCTTTAAGCCATGTTGTAAATGTGAGAGATTTGTCCTTGATCTGCCCCGGGGGATTTGAGTCCTACCAATCTACTGATTTCTAAGACAGTGAGCTAGTCCTTTCTGTGCCGACAACATTCAGGACTGGATTTCCACACAATCGCTTACCTAGAGGTCAACCAAACACGTTGAAATAAAAAGTATGCCTTTCCTGGTAGGATTTTGACACATTTGCTACTTAGTTGTTTTAGATTTCCTAGGCAAGCAAGTAGTCACACATTTATTGCACACAGGTATATGATGGGTATGCTTTGAATTCTATGGGTGTAATCCTGGCCCCATTAAACTTAATGGCAAAATTCCCCTTGGTTTCAGTGGGCTGAGGATTTAACCCTGTCATTCTATTACTTTGCCATACCATCATCTTTGCTAGTGTTATTTAATTCCATATTAAAAGAAATTCAAAATTGCATTAGAGCAATTTATAACTGAGAAATCAGTAGTCAGAAAATGGTGAGTTTACATAACAACTTCAGTGTTTGTTTTGCCCTCATGCATAAACATAATATTTTAATAGCATAAAATGAGTTGAATATAATGTTAGGTTTAACAAAAGTACAAACAATTGTATTATATTAGATTTTAATTTTATATTAATAAATAGTTTATGAAATAACTGACAGTAAATGCTGGCAATAATACAAACTGGAATTTCTTCTGCAGTCTTGAACTGTTAGTTTCAGTCCAAGCAATAGTCTTCAAACTTGTCTGCTTTCATAAGTCTTAATAAGATTTGCAATGTTAGTTCACAAGTTTAATTTTAATTTTTGTATTAGAAATTCCATTGTTGCTTCTTGGATCTACAGAAGTATCCCACAATATATTGTGCATTTCTATACAGAAATTAGGGTTTTGAACTAATTGAAGGTAGAGTAGTTCATAAAATTGAACATCTCAAAGTTACAGCTGTGCATACAGTTACAGTTCGCTGCATAAGTTGCAGTATGGCGCACTGCATCTATTTCTTCTTTTTCTTCAAATCACTGCAAAATGATTTCCAATGCACTGAAGGCATCAGAATGTGAAGGGATGTTGACTTGTCCTTCATCACTTCCATGACATGATCTTCTTCTTCTTCTTCTTCTTTTTTTTCCCTATTGTGAGGAAAAATGGTTCATATAACTGGTCGGGTCTAAGACTGGCATTCATAAAATTGAGGTTATGCTGTATACAAGTACAGAATTTATAGGAACACTCCTCTGATATGTATTAAGTCATTGATATGTCATTGTTATGTATATAGCATTAAAACATTTGGAGAACGAAAAGAATTAGAGAATGAAGTACAATAAAAGCCAGTAACAAGGTACATGAGCCCTTGTTACAAAACAAATTCAGTAGTAAAGGGTTCATGTTTTGACATTTTTATTCTTTAGTACATCAGCTAGATACAATTTCCAGGGGGGGAAAAATCTGTACTTTTTCTACCAGGCATATTTATATTTACAGTGGTGGTAACATACAAGTTAAAGGGACATCACTGACACAAATATCACTCTGCTACCTGAATTTTTTACCTGATATTGTTATAACAATAAGCATCATGTAAGCTTACTACCACAGAAGAGATTTGAGAGAAAATAAAATAAAAAATCTTTTTTCTCAGTTCTTATGTAGTCTGTCTCACCGTTTCCCCTGTATAGTAATTCTGTGCAAACTCATGCACACACAAATAAGGTGACTCACTTGAGTAGTCCGAGAGAAATGGATAGAGATTCCTCAGTGAGACACACCCATCTCTGTAACTGATTAATCCAGACTGGATTAACTTGCGTGCCCACTACATAGAACAATTCCGCTCTGCAAGATTTGACAGATGCTGTGGTGGAAATGAATGTACCATTTTTGTCTTCTGCTCAGGCCTGACACATGACTTTAAGAATTCTTTATTTAATTTACATGGCAATCAATTGGATTTGATTGGTTCCATTAGCTGAAGCTAATGGAACTACTGACATGAGTAAAATGACTTTGATGAACGTGTGTTTGTAGAGTCAGGCTCCCTACTCTGTGTGGTTTTTTCACACAACACTGAGAAGAGAAAAATATTTTTAACATAAAAATATAATGGGATTGTTAAATCACAAAACTTGGCTGGAGGATGGAGGGTCTGCTGTAGCAGCTGGAACTCAATTTCTCCCTGGTTTTTTTGAAGTGACTAATTTCCGAGTTGGCTGTTTCCCTTTACAATACAATTGGCCTCATTTTTGACAACTTTTTTTTTTTTTTTTCAATTTTAAGACATGATTGTAACGTTGAGTGTTGCTCGCTAATATTAGGAAATTTACTGTAAATGTCCAAATTATAAGGATCACAGATACTACTGACAACTCTTCAGGAAAAAAAAGGTAAATATTGAAAACTTTGAACTTGTGGGGCGTAACGTTTTTGACACCTTTTGTCAAACCTCTGTCAGGAATAACCTCTTTGGAATATATATTTTTTAAAGTCTTAAATACATTTGTTATAAATTAACTGACAGCTAATGACAGAGGTTGTAGTAGCCTAGATGTTTCAAACAAGCACAAAAAATTCACTGTAAATAGACCCATGCACTAAGGGATTCTGGATTGATGTCATGTAGAGTTAAAGGACTCTTTTAATCTGCTAATTAACTTGGAATGAGAAGGAGCAACTTTTACTTGAGATTTGTGCCCTTATGAAATATACTCTAGTTAGATTATGCGTCAGAGACCTTGCAATGCAAATCTTCACTGTTTTTATCTAAAATGTTGAGAACATAAATGTGCTAGTTACAGTACATGATTTTAGACTTTTATTTTAAGCTTAATCGTGGCTGAAGAAAATATTTGGTGCAAAGTTTATATTGATAAAATTACCCCTGCCATGCTGAATTGAGCTGAACGTTAAAGCTGTAAACAACTGGGACAATAGTCGTGATGTCTCTCTGTGCTGTCGTCTGGAGCTGCAATAAATTGGTTATAAGCTTCTGAGAATATCCAAAATTTATTTAAAAGAAAAAAATGTGATTACCTTTTTTTGGAATTTGTACAAAATAAATATACAGGCAACGATAAGAAGTTGACCAAATATGAATGGGCTGTTTAACGATAACTACAGAGTAAGAATAAGATATTTTAATTCTTGTATGGAAAAGCTATGTATGTTAATCATACTATATTAAAATCCTTTACCAGAGCAAGGTTAAAGTTTGATGTTTTATGGTTTTAATAATTATTTATTAATAATAAGTAGTAACTTGAACAGCTATGTAAAATGCTAAGACTGGTGGTCATAAAATCATAGAAATTATAGATGGAAGAAACAACAAATGTATGGAGCCAGATTTTCAGCCCCTCTATTTTCAAGTTCCAGTTTTAACAGATGCAGCTCACCACATCTGCAACATTGAACATATTCCCAATTTTTGCCTGGAAACAGCTCTCTGTGGTCAAGATTTATGTGGGAGGAAGGGTGGCAAAGGGCTAGGGTGTTAGGGTGCTTGCCAGGGCTGTGACTCAACTCCCTTCTCTGCCACAGGCTGCCTGGGTGAATCTGGGCAAGTCACTTAGTCTCTCTGTGCCTCAATGCCCCATCTGTAAAATGGGGATAGTAGTTCCTTAGCTCACAGGGTGGTGTGAGGATAAATAAATTTAATATTGCAAGGTGCTCTGATGCTATGTACTATATCGGTAGATGAAACAGGTGTGCCTGCTTTTGAGATTGTAATTTACTCTATGTAGAAAAACAGAAATGAAAGCCAGTTTGAGTTTGACTGATTATTTTGTGCCATTAGTTCATCTGGGCCACCACTCTGCCACTGCAGGATGTTTGCTGCAATACTTTGTGCAGAATCATTTCTTATACTGCTGTTCAAGGAGTAGTCTCTTTGAAGAACCCAATGACTTAGGGTATAGTTCTTTTTCAGTCAATTGCTGTTTTGACTTCAAACCATGTGCGACTTGAAACAAAACTCCCTTTCTCAGAATGGAAATTTTGGATGTCGCCGAGTGTGCTTTTCATTGTGAAGACTGAGGCACAAATAGTTACAGATTAGTTCTAGGACAGTGAAATAATTTCACAGTATGAGAAACCTATTGTACCTGATTTGCTTTTAGGTGGTTTGGATGGATTTTGTTGTAAATATTGCCAGAATAGTGTGGAAGTTCTGTGTTATTAGATAAATTGGAAAAACAGAGCTTGGTGACTCATTGGCAGAGTGAAAGCAGAGCAGGCTGTCATGTGGAGACACCTGCATTCTGAACCACACACAGCAGTTACAGCACCAGTTTTTGTTCCTGGCTTGAGGAATATCAATTTCATTATGAAAGGAGTGATAGTGATTTGTGCTTTGAGTTCCCATTGGTGGTAGATGTGTACTGCAGACTTGGCATACCTCTTGAAGGAGAACATTTTCCTGCACTTCCCTTGATTACTGTAGAGATTGAGGCAAATTCTGCGTAGATGTATTGCCTGTTGTAAGGGAAGAGGAGATATGACACATTTTGCACCTTTTCCTGTTATGAATTGTGCCCAAACAAATTATTTTCATGCATGTATTAATAATCCATAATTATTTGTTGGATAATTACTTCAAATCATTTTAAGCCTGTTTTGTTGCTGTTGTGAGTGTTCAAGTTGTTTTGATTAGCATGTATAGATCACCTGATATATTTCTGTTCTCTGACTGAATAAACGTAAGTGTCAGAATCACATTTTTGGTGGGTGGGAGAGGGGAGAGAAGCCTGGAGGATTCTGATTTGAAAATGTGCTTTCTGCAAATATTCTACCACCTCTCTTTAAAACTAATAGATCTGAAGGACATTCCTGCAAGTAAACTCATACACTAGAATTTTCCGAGAATGTAATCACAGAAAAGGCGAATTTGTTTAATACGTTGAACAAATTCAATTTTTTTTAGTGTTCACCCAACTCTGAACTCAAGCAATGTTAATTTTATGAAAGATCGCACACAGCTAGAATTTTGGGCATGGCTGTATTAGAGGGTGCTGAGAGATAAATCCCCTCACTATTTACTTCTGCTTCCAATTGCTCTGAGGAGCCTATTTTTGTCAGTAAGAGAAAATATATGGCTCACCAGATGCCATTAGTTTGAAAAATAAGGAAGATGTCTTTTTGTCTGAAAGGAGTAGAACGTTAATGGCATCACAGCAGTAATGAAGAGCTAAGCTACTAACCTTAGCTTTGAAAAAGTCTTAGGATGAAGACACCACTATTCACTTACAGCCATTCAGATTCAGAAACAACCTTTTAAAGTAAACTCGGAAGGAAAAAATAAAACATTCCATAAGGAAATAGTAAGAGTTACCAGGGAGTGAGATTCCCCCCCTCCCCCCATGAGAACAGGCACTTTTAGCAAAATAGTATAAAATATTTGGACCCATAAAACTTAATTTTCATGTTTGCTGGCTATGCATGATCTTGTGTAAATAGACAACATTGACAAGGAATATATAGTAGAATATAAGATATGAGACTTGCACCTCTTAGAAAAGTTTAAAGAAAGAAAAATCCTCAGTAAAATTAAGTGAATTTTATACTCACCAGAGGTGCCAAGATTATAGCATTGAAGGTACAAAACAGGCAATGCATGCTTCATGTGCCATCACTTTAATATGTCACATTCCTAGTGAGAAGGAGCCATGGCCAGCAGAGGCAACCTGTAACTCTTGATGGTAAGAGTGGAGAATTTAAAGGTGTGGGTTGTTTTTTTTTGTTTGTTTGTTTTGAGGGAGGTGTAGTGACTGCCCCACATGTCACCTCTGGCTCCCTCTCACTCCCCCTGCACCTCCCACACCCAGTCCAAGTCGGCACCACCTTGCTCCCACTTTCCTCACAGCTCATTTCCTCACTTACTTCTCCCCTAGCCTCCCTGCTGCGGGCACAGGGCAGGCTGGAGCAGGCTCCAGACACCTATTGCCAAACAGATAACTGAGGCTGTGGCAGAGGAAGGGATGGGCTTCGGAGGGCTTCCCTGTGCACCCTTTGGCGGAACTGTGCTGCCAGCCCTGTCTCTTTTTCCCTTCTCCGGTCACCTCCTAACAGAGCTCAGCTGGAGCACTAGCTGCTGGAGCCTTTCCCAGGCGTGTTCCCCACTCAGTCAAACTCAGCCTGACTCCCACCCGGCAGAAATCTGGGGGACCAAGTGACCCCTCGTACCCCTGCCACACATCACCTCTGACTGCCAGAGATGGTCTAACTCAGCATCCATGACCATTCAATTTCTTTACGTAGTGTTGGAGTTTCAGACAAAATTGCTGTTCTTGGTGATGGCGTTCTTTGTGGTGTGGACTTATAGAAACTTTTTTCCTACAGGCTGTTCAACATCCGCTGGATAATAACTTTGTATACAACTTACCTCTCTTGGTCCAGACTCAAACCAATATTGTAGAAGTATAACAATCTTTGTCACTGTCAGTCCCTTGAGCTATCTTTCCTAGGGAAAAAGTTCAATGGAATTAGCCACTGAGATATTGGTAATTTAACCCCCTCTACTTTAAAAAGAAAACCAATCCTTGGGAAAAGAAGGGCAATAGGCAAAGCTATACTCTACTCCCACTGCACTGCCCAGTTATGTCTCTGAGGCATTAAACACCAGATCTTGACAAAGAACAGCACTTCTATGGAAGGGCCTCCAAAAATGTCTCATCCACTGTATTGTACAGCACCTGATGGGCTATTTTGAATTATTGGTGAAAGGGAGACAAAACAGTTTGGAATATACTGTTGAGGTGACTTTGGGACAAACATCTCCTGATTTCTGCTGCACACCCTGCATTGTTTCATGTGCAGAACTCCCACTGGCATCCATGAGAATGCTTCCTGAGGATATGCGTCAGATACCTTCTCTGCGGATACAAGATCCACTGTATGGCAAGAAGAGGTACGTTTGATTTCTTGAATATAGAGCCTAACATCTTCCATGTTGTGCTGTACTCCAAGGTTATAAGGAATAAAGCTTGCTGTCTCTAAAACCAGCTTCTTTAGGATGTTTTGCTGTTAATTTCTTGTGTATACAGAATATTTATTTATTTTAAATTTGCCAAACAACTAAAGGGATAATCTTATTCTGCATGAAGCTGGGAATTGTTTGCAGGCTAAGGAGAAGATAGGATGGTCATTCTATAAGAACACTGTTTTTTCCAGAGACTACAATGTCAGTTATAGAGAATGCTAGGCTATGAAATTCCACTCCTGCGCAGCGGGATAGTTCTGTATTCAGCAAGAAGTTTTGAGAGTTGTAGTGGATGCTTACGTGCAGGTGGTGTGCAGAAATGGCTGTCTTACGTAGGGGAGAACACTGTTTTCTCTGTATAAGAAGAGTTGCATGTTAACTGATGGTGTAACCTTGGCAGAGCACTCAATCTCCACCTGCACGAGGGCATATTTCAAAGTTGAACCTTAATTAAGTCCCACTGATGGATCCAGAGGCAGCTACATTAGTCACCCAATTGTTCTTGCATTGGGAGGATTCTGGCTACAATGTTGGACCTTACCAGTGCAAGTAGGCAAGCAAGAGCAATGAAAATCATAGACTCATAGAATGTCAGGGTTGGAAGGGACCTCAGGAGGTCATCTAATCCAACTCCCTGCTTAAAGCAGGACCAATCCCCAACTAAATCATCCCAGCCACGGCTTTGTCAAGTCTGACCTTAAAAAGCTCTAAGGAAGGAGAGTCCACCAGCTCCCTAGGTAACTCATTCCAGTGCTTCATCACCCTCCTAGTGAAAAAGTTTTTCCTAATGTCCAACCTGAACCTCCCACACTGCAACTTGAGACCATTACTCCTTGTTCTGTCATTTGATACCCTGAGAGCAGTCTAGATCCATCCTCTTTGGAACC